>NC_084825.1:49884225-50221252 GCF_958449725.1 Rosa rugosa
TCAAACCCCAACTTGAGAACAGACACACAACACAACATCTTACAATTGATTATCATATATATATATATATATATATATATATATATATATATATATATATATATATATATATATATATATATTGTTGAGAATATATGTCATCCCACATGGGAAAAATGGGACCTTGCCTATGGGTTTATAAGGGTTTGGGCCACTCCATCCATTGCCAATTGGTTTTGGATGTGAACCCCAGATTACTTTATCATGGTATCAGAGCCAGGTTACCCACGTGTGCATGCCTAACGGCCACACGGGCTCCACGTCACCCAAAGTTGTCCACGTGTATGGCTTGAAAATTCGCCACACGTGCGGGGGCGTGTTGAGAATATATGTCATCCCACATGGGAAAAATGGGACCTTGCCTATGGGTTTATAAGGGTTTGGGCCACTCCATCCATTGCCAATTGGTTTTGGATGTGAACCCCAGATTACTTTATCATATATATCACTCCATCTTACAATTTTCTAAGACAAACTACCACTGCAACTCGCCCACTCCTACTCCTCCTGCTTCTGCTATAGCTCTTTCTTCCTCGTCCTCTTCTATCTCCGAAATTGCTTCTCCCCCACTTTCTTCTTTTAGCTAGGTTTTTCTCCTCCTCCACTAGTCCACTACTACTACCACTACTATATAATATACTCTAGCAATTTCATAAGCTTTGACAAAAGCTAGATTGGTACTGAACAAATATATGCAGCAGGAATAGATATTCCAATCGGTCATGTCTAGCAGAAGGTCAAGGCAGTCATTGGGGAGTCCATCGATCAAAGATGACTAGATCATCGAGCTCTTCTCCAACTGGTGCCGCACTGTCGTCAAGGAGACGAGGACCCGAGGACTCAAGGGCTCGAGTTAGTCGAGTAGCTGCATACAATTTTTTTTTTGGGGCTAGTATGGATTGAAGGGAAATATACATATACTTGAGAGTTTTTGGACCAAAATTCTGTCTAGGCTGCAGCCCAGACAGCCTTCCAAGTGGTTCCGCCACTGCATGGCAGCCTCCTCTTCAACCCCAGAACCTCACAACTCCTATCTCCTAAGAGCTTGCAATTCAACCACATACCCACAAATTTGCTACAAGTCCCTCTTCTCCTACGCCTCCACAATCAACTCAAACCCTCAGAAGCTCTGCAGCTACGCCCTCTCTGTCGCCCTTAAAGCCGCCCGCAACGCCTCCTCCACCGTGACGAAGCTGTCCAAGAGGAATGGACTGACACACTCAGAGGCTTTGGTCGTCAAGGATTGCATAGAGAATATCAGGGACTCCATTGACGAACTCAAGCAGTCCGTGAGTGCCATGAGCAATTTGGGGGGTGCGAATATGGAATACCAGTTGGGTGACATAAAGACTTGGGTCAGCGCTGCCCTAACAGACGATGATACTTGTATGGAAGGGTTTGATGAGGTGAAGGTGAGCTTGGATGTGAAGAACGCCATCAGTAAGAGCATCGTCAATATTGCTAGATTGGCTAGTAATGCCCTGTCTCTCATCAACAGCCTCAATTATTAGTACTGCAGCCCTAATTTTATAGTTTTCTGGCTGTTTAAGTGTAATTAAAAAATGGTGTAGTTTTGGATTCTAATATGATACGTATTATGCTAAGAGGTACTTTTGAGCTCTATTTTGTTTTGTTTATTTGGGTTTCTTTCAGAGTTTTGATAATGAGATCCGTCGATGTCGACCAAGATCATACAAACCAACAAATAAGCCCCTTGTTGAAGATCTCATCTATAATAAGTTAAAGACGATTGAAGTTATGGAACTTTGATTCTGTAGCTGTCCTTTAACTAATTATGTCTCCTTTTTATCAAGGTTTTCCACTTTTCCCACATGACTTTTAAAATATATATGAATGATTGCTAGCTACAGCATGTTTCAATCACAGCCAGTCAGCCATGATGTACGTCATATACGTACGTTAGTATGAAATTAGGTTTTCACCATTGGAGAGGATCGATCGGGTAAGTGATATAGCCAGGATAACTTAAAATAGTATCTACTCCTAGCCCATCTTGGGTTTTGTTTCCGACATCAATGTGCGATGCATGTACTGGAAAGCTAAAAAAACTGGCTACCTCCAATATTTTTATTAAATGAACTCTCGAGTTTCAAGTTTTAATCTCTACTCCCGATCGACTAACAATTGATCTAAAAACTACTTATGCACTTATCTTAGACAATCGATGGAGGTCAATGAGGGACAACCCATATTTAGACTTGATGTATAATCACATGTACAATGGATGATTGGTAATTGTCCAATGATTGAACCTTTATTTTCTTGCATTTTGAAAATTAGACTCTCTAACTTTTGTACAATTAAAGTATAGCTGCTCACATCAGTGTCAGTATAAACGTCCAACTGTCCAAGGCACCGGAAAGAGGACCAAACAGCGCGCAATCACCTTATCCTTGAAAATCTTCTAGGTTCCGTTCCTTCATTTCATTGACTAAGTAATTATTAGAAAAGAAGAAATATCGAAACATGAAGCTCAAAAAAATCCATGAAGCGTAGCTAGAAATTTTATTTAGAAGGGTCAATACATAAATAGCTATTACATTAAAAAAAAAAATATTTGACAACATAATTGCTCCATGTAAAATCTTTAAATAGTGGAGTTATACCTAGTTTTATAAATTACCTTATTAGATTGATTTATTGGAGAATATCGATTATGATTTTCTCTGTATTATTAGAAACTGAAAAATGAATGTATCAAACCTTAAAATCGGAAAGTAAAGAGATAAAATTATGCATCTAATTGGATCAAAGGTAAAGCTGAAAATGCATTATTGTCATTTGTTAGGACTTAATAAGATGTTCATTATAGTATTGTATTATATTTTTCTATAAAAAGTTTAATTAATCAACAATTAAGATGAAAATATGAGAAGGGTTACCCCCGTCTCCGTACGCCCATGTCCATAAGCTCAAATAGTCTCCCGATCGACTATTTTCAGTATTCATTTGCCTGACAATTAAATGTCATCATACATTGATGGGTTCCCATGCCCATACTAAATAAGTGATCCACTGGGATAAGGATCCGTGACTAAAAAACTGAAATTTTTTATTTTTTTCATCAGAGACTAAATAACTGAATTGAATTGTTGATATGATTTACTTTTTAGCATAATTTGGCAGATTCTGTTATGGGTAGCATCACATGCATGTAGATACAAGGAGTTTACCTGAATGTGTTACAAGTCAAAGACTTGAAAATGCCACTTCACACATAGGAAGAGATCGTCTGTGGAACAAATTAAACCCCCAATCTTATCAGCACACCAAAACACTGTTTTTGCATGGATCGTTAGTGATATATGGTCTTTTTATGAAGATTTAATACGAGCATCTTTCGGTCGAGATGTCATATAAATATATATTTTAACCTTAATTTGAGAAGTCATCTACTCTGTCTCCTTTCTTGCTTAGGGATGATATGGGCATTCCTTATCAACATAATGCTTGATTAGAGTTGTGCTTTATTTACTTCTCTGGTTTTCTGGGGTAAGGTTTATGTACCCCCTCTTTTTGTATTTTTCCTTTTTTTGTTTTATTAATAAAATATGAATAGGGGGACGGGCGGTGGATTCCCAGAGTGTGGCAGACCCTTCTTCTTCGGGATTGAGAGTGGGACTTGCTCCCTACATCGTTTGTTTCCGAGGAACTAATATCGCCTAATCCCTTATTTGTTACAAAAAAAAAAAAAAAAAAAAAAAAAAAAAAAACCTTAATTTGAGAAGTCCCTTGAACATTTAGTTGGCCTTCGTTTGGACAGACTTTGAGCTCTCTAAAGAATGCATTTCATTGAGATGGGTCACTAAACCATAATTTCATAGGAATTGCTCCAAATGAAAATATCAAACAATTTTTTTATTTATAATTTTGATACTACTATTTAATTATACGAATAGTTTATCGAAAGTATGACTAAAAATACCGGGAAAAAAAACATTGACACTCTTTGCAGATATATCATATCATATATCATACTAGATTCTACATTGATAATATCAATGGAGATCTATCTAACGAGTAAAGTAATCAGTTTGGAAATTGAAATTCTCAAAATTCGGCTTGACCATGATATCTGGATAAAGACGTTAATATTTTGCCCCAAAAAGAGGCCCCTAAGATGGGGTCAGTGACTTGGTCATGTGTAAGATAGTATTATAGTACGTTGATTTGTGTGGCAATGCATGTGGAAGAAAATCATTCACATTTTGTATTCAAAGCTAGGCCAGAGTTACGAAACCTCACCGGTTCTCAGAGCATCTCATGGTAGGCTAAAAGCCTAATGGTTTTTTAGCCTATCAAAAATAGAATATTCTATTTAATATGTTTTTTTGGTCTACCAACAAAAAACAGTGTTGTCACCGTAGACCAAATTTTATAAGCCAAAAATCAAATATCATCACAACCAATGGCTATAATTTGAAAATGACAAAAATCAAATCAAATATCTTGAAGTAGTTGATTAATGTTTACATTTGCGTTAATAAAACTAGTCGATTTTTTTTTTAATTTAAAATAGAGGATTAAGCGTAGTTAAATGGAAATAAGTATATCATATAAATTAATGATTACAAATTTATTTTAAAAATTCTAAACATATCAAATATTGGGCTCATATTGAAGATCTCAACAAGATAATTACAATGATGTAGTGCTAATATTTAGTAATATTATAAATAACCCATGTATATAAAGAAAAATAATTTTACTTAAATGTAAAATTTATGTTCTTAAAAAAATAAAAAATAAATTCAGTAAGTCCCACCATTTGACTTACCAAATTTGTCCTACAAAATTTGGATAGGCCAAATATTTTTCTTGGTCCTTGGAAAATAGCCTACGGTGGGAGGAAGTTTTAGGCCATACCGTGGGAGATGGCCTCAGTCCCCCCGCCCTAAGTCCCTAACTGGCTCACCCACTCACGTGACCATCGTCACACGGTGAGTCTCCACCAGCCTCCTCCACACAGCCCACCCTTTAACCTTTTCACACCCTCCAAATTTCTAAATCATAATTAGTTCAATCTAATTAAACAAAACAGACTGTTGCTTCGCCATCACCATCATCACTACCTGAAAAACATTTACCTATTTTAATTATCCAGTCACTTCAATTGAGATTTTGTGCCTACATGCAAATCTGTCATAAGCCAATTAATCCTTCAATCAAGGGATACTAATCAAAATCAAACAGAAAAGCCTTAGAAACCGTTTACAGTCTCTTTCCTAATACAGATACAATAGCACAACAAAGTAGACCAATTTGATAGACAGATCATAGCCGATTTTATGCATTGAAAGACCTATTTCATGTGTTGCGGTAATGACAGCTTGGTCGACCATTACACAGATCTAGCTGGGTAGTATCTATTGCGTGAAGACGATCGATCTATATTTATGTAGTTTCCGAGCTTAATTAAAGTACCAAAACTAGGATACTGAAAGGGTCATTGACACAAAATTAACACTTGTAATACAAATTCTACATCTCATATATATAAAACACTGACTGGGGTATACATATACTACGCATCAAAACCATATATATAGTTCTTAATCACAAAAACAAACTCAACTACGGGGTCTGCATATCTCAGTACTTGGAGGCAAAGTGGTTGCAAAGGGCCAGAGCATTACTAGTAACCTTGGCAACATTAAGCACCTGAGCTCTAATGGAGGCCTTGATCTTGCCATCCATGGCCTTCCCGGAGAACCCATCAAGGCAAGTGTTGTCGTCAGTCAACGCAGCGCTGACCCAAGTCTCGACATTGCTCATGTGCCATAAGAAATCCTGGCCCTTGGATGACTTCCCCATCTTCTTCAGCTCGTCCACGGACTTGCTCAGCCGGTCGACGCTGTCACCCATCTCCTCAAGGCAGTCGTCGATGGCCTCGTACTCCTTGTGGCTCAAACCCTTGAACTTGGTCAGCTTGGTGACGAAGGACTTGGCGAACTGGGCTCGGGTGAGGCTGACGGAGAGGGCGGTCTGGGCCAGCTGGCGAGGGCTTTGCTGGATCGCGGTGGAGAATGATGAGAGGGACTGAACGCAGAGGTCAGGGTAGGTGGTGGTGCTGCATGAGGTTTTGACGAAGTTGGAGGCAGTGGTGGTGGAAGCAGAGTTGGCTGTGAGGGCGAAGAGGGCAAGAAGTAGAAAGAGAATGGAGGATCTAGCCATTGTTATGAGGCTGAGTTGGAGTAGGGATGAGAGAGTAAGGGACTGATTGGGAAAGTTGAGGTTTGAGGATGAGGATGAGGGGGATGGTGTATTTATAGAGGGGATGGGATTGGTGAGCATCTGTGCTAATCTACACCGTGTACGACTGCGTGTATAGACAAATTGGGTTAATCTCCTTTTCCACTTTCACGGTCAAGTATGGTTAGGTTATGGATGGTCAAATGGGTTAATGTCTTCTTGGAGTTTGGGAAGGGTAAGAAAAAATTGGAAGAGGATAGTCTTCGATCGAAGCTAAAATAAGCAAATTAAAGGGTCTTTAGCTAAAGTATATAGGGTGATAAATCTATTACCTTCTAATGAAATTTATACGTTATAAAAACACTCATAAGAAAACAAATTCAAATGTAAATAAAAGTACGTTTTTGTAATATAGTATTTTCTTTAAGAGAGTGAAATTTACACTCCCTCAATTACATTCCACACTCACTCTTTTAGCTGTGAAAATATCAAAAATGCCCCCTTCTCTGTCCTCTTAAAACAATCGAACACTAGTACACCACTAGAAGTCCATAACTTACCAAGAATTCCAGGTGCCTCATCCATCTTCCCAAAGTGCTTACAAGAAAACCATCTAGAACATAGCTGATCCTTCTGTATTGGCATATGGTTAAGCTTATTTATTGGTTAAGGCAGCCATGGCCAAATTATATCATCTGCCTCTTCCGCCCATTGGTGGTCCACAAATCGCATGGCCTCCATCTCCATCCTCGAGCAAGTGATCTTGGCTCCTGAGTTGCGAGCTTGAACCAAACAGATGGTATATATTCTCATGCTTCCCATTTGACAATTTTTCCTTCCTTCGTTGATTTTTTTTTTTCCCATTAATTGCTTGCTTTGCATTCCTCTGTGTACCAGATTTAGGATGACCCAGTAAACCGATTGGCTTGGGGATGGTAACAGTTTCAATCAATTACTTCAACTTTCAAAGAAGTTACAAAAGCTTTTAATCAAAAGAAAAGCCCTCTCTCACAAATATTAAATCTCATTATGAGCTATACCCTCTCTACGCTTGTAATGAACCCCTCTTTTATGTTTTTTTTTTTTTTTCATTTTCATTAAAATCTAAAGTTGATTGAAAAAAGAAAAAAATACTGAGAAAGCACCTTAAGCAGCAAAACAAAGCTTAAAGGGTACGTGATGGACGTGGTGATGGAGTTCTTACATACTATCTATTGTTAAAAAAGCATTAAAGAAATTCTGTGTTTGACGGAGAATGAGGCATGGAATGAATTAGTCCATCTTATAGGCACACACATACTACAACTTGAAGGTATCCTGATAGAACTGTCCATGACTCTGTTCTTTCAAAGCATAGCCTTCTGAGATCACTAGAGGAGAGGGGCTGTTTGAGAAGATAAAGAATGTGGCATTTTTGGCATTTCCACAACTGAAAGTGGGAAATGTAGTGTGTAATGTAATTGGGGGAGTGCAAATTTCACTCCATTTTGTTTAACATTTGGAAAGGTCATAGGGAATGAAAATGAAAATGACTTTTGGGTCCTAGGGTTGGCAATTTCCCAATGAATGATTTTTGTTTTTGGCGAGTCCAGATGCTAATGGATTGTTACCAAATAAAAAAAATGCTAATGTGCTATTTTTTTGTATTTTCATTGTATACGATTTGAAAAGGCTAAGCAAAGGTCGACGGTGCACAAATGAAGCTGAAAAGAAATGTGAACAGATAGCAGAACATATTATCAAATAAAATGCCAGTGAAATCTTTGTCAACTTCATGAAAATTTAGGCACATGACAATCTTATTTTGTTATACTATAATTAGATATTAAATTTCTTGAAAATGCGACCGACTTGGCTTAAATATCTTTATGAATAAGCAGAATGGCAGATGGAAATATAAATTCGCATCAGTAGCCTGGGGGTAATCGATCATATAGGATCCACATAGCAGGAAGCTGTGGATTTTTTTTTTTTTTTTGGCAAGAAGGAAGCTGTGGATTGGAGGACAAATTTAAAAAGCAAAAGCCATGTTGTGCCTACACACACCAATCACGGATTATGGAATAGAGTATTAGATTTTCCATTAGTCATGCAACAGGTTACAGGATTTAAGGATTTCTTTAAGCATAAACTGCCAAAGTGACTCTGTCACAAACACAGTGGCGGGCTAATGACTTTTAATTCTATAATCTCTGCGCTTAGTGCTTACTTAACTAGAATTCTAGAAGACACATGTGAGCCTATATATGACTATGACCAGTAGCAAATCTATAAATGAATAATTTTTTAAATATTTTTTATCCGATCCTACTCTTGAAATGAAGAAATCAGCGCGTACTCCATGTTGTTTTGATTATTGTCATTGCTTAGTATTTACTAGACATATCTTAGAAATCTTATTTTAAATTTATTGAGCATCGCTATTTATTTCACCACATGTCTTATTTTTAAATGAGTTTATTTCACGCATTTTAACAAGCACTTACTTTGTGGAAACCTATAGGTCGAGAGGGTCAAGCTAGTACGTCTTATTTTTAAATGAGTTTATTTCACGCATTTTAACAAGCACTTACTTTGTGGAAACCTATGAGAGGATCAAGCTAGTACGTCTTATTTTTAAATGAGTTTATTTCACGCATTTTAACAAGCACTTACTTTGTGGAAACCTATAGGTCGAGAGGGTCAAGCTAGTACTACTTCAATTGCTCAACAAACATGTGATTCGAAAGTGGTTACCTTTTCTCACCTCACTTACCGGGCTGGGTGTCTGACTGCAGAAGTTTAGGTAAATTTCCTTGGATATAACTCCTGGGAAAGTAACTCAGGTAGTTCCGATCCTGAGGTAGTTGTGAAGTGAATAAAGAAAGAAATGATGTAGAGAAAGTGGAAACGATAACCAACTAAAAGATACTCGAGTGGGAAACAAACAAGAAAACATTGTAACGTGTCCACGTAAATGAGAGCTTTCGAGGCCGAGGCCGTACAAAGATATGTGAAAGGAACACAGCCTAACTACAACAAATGCTTTTCTATTTCTGAATAAACTTTCATTGATTAACAAACGACCGCCCTAGGCCTCTTCCCCAGTCCCCCACTCCTCCCTTGCCGACATCCAGTTTTCTCGGGTCATTAAATATCAAGAGGCATAACTAGGGTTTATTGCTGCTGCACAGAAAACCCAGGCTCCAATCACTTCTTAATTAAAGGACCTACCAAACAACCAAAATAAAGAAAAAATGGGACCTGCCAAGATGCATTATTGACAATTTGGCATATAATTAAGACAATCATGTGACCAACAATGAGCTATCATCAATTGTATACAATATTTTCAAGCATACTCAAAGCGCGAGTAGAAAATTTTGCAGCCCACAAGCAACTATCAGGGTTTGGCCGATCGAAGATCAGAAAAGCTGGTATATGTATCAGTTTATCCATGTCCCTGTTTCAGAGCCTAATAACAATTAAGAACTTGTTGGAGTGAACATAAAACAAATTTTGACAAAGAGTATGGAAAAGTGTTTGGAAAATTGTCTCAAAGAGATCAAAACAATATATCATTGATGGGCTGGGTAAGTAAAGTAGGATAATAACGAGCAAGTGCTTGATCACTAATGTGGACTTTTTCATCACCTTCCCCATGAGAAAGGACATCATACCACTAACTTTCAAACTTTAAGTACAGTGAATTAATGTGTGGATCAATAATTTGTGACGGCTTTGTGAACATTAGACTCATATTTTAGTATTTTACCAAAGGCCATACAGAGCTATAACCTTTAACATGATAGGGATTGATAAAAAAGAATAATAGGATAAGCTTCAAGTAGAAGAAGATACTGAAACTTAGGGCTGGGCGCGGTTCGGGCCGGCTCGGTTTTAGGCCCAACCCGTTTTCGACCCATATTCTTCGGTTGGGCAAAAAACTGGGCCGAAAACTGTTTCCAAATTAGATGGGCCGAAATATTCGGGTTACCGAATTTTCAGTTCGGCCCGGTGCAGTTTCGGTTTATTTTGGGCTTTTTTATTTTTATTTTTTTATGCACTTTTGGCCCATTTTTTGTTCAAACACCATTCAACAACCAATTTGCGGCAAGTTTTGCAGCAAATCGGAGTGGTTTCACTGATTGCAGTCGCAGCTGGTGTAGTTCCGAACTTCCGATGCTAGAATCAATCGGAGTCTGTGACATCCCTTCACCAAACTACAAAATAAATAAACAGACAGTTAGACAAATTCCCAACTGATATTTCCACATAAATTCCAGAAACCCTAAATCTAAACCCTAATTTATTTCCAGAAACCTTTAAATTGAAACCCCAAATTGATTTCCAGAAGCCCTAATTCGATTTCCATATGACATTTCCTAAACCCATCCAAATTGAAAGTTTAAGATCAAATCAAGAACAATTTTCTTTAAACCCGAACCCTAAATCCAAAGCTTCACAAGTTAAATCCAAATCCTCACAAGCTTTACAGAAAACCTATCACAACAGAGAAAGTCCATGAAGGAGGAAGAAGAAGAAGAAAACAGAGAGGCGACTTACCGAGTCCATATCAGAGAGGCGACAAAACTGCAAATCGAAGTGAAGATCGGCGTGGTTGTGCAGTTAGCTATGGCGTGAAGATCGGCATGCAGCAAGCAGCGTTGTACAACAAGAACAGCAAACAACCAAACATTATCCCAGATCTTAGCACCCTAGTTTCATAGATCGAAACATAAAACAAACAAAAAATTGAAGCCAAACACGAAATTTCACTACCGAGTTCATATGAAGCAAAACAGTTCGAGAGCCCCCAAACCCAATCAAAACAACAACAGATGAGAAGAGATGTAGGGAGAGATGAGGAAAAAGGGCGAGAGATGAGAAGAATTTTGATGGTTTGTCTATGATTAGTCGAAAATGGAGAGAGAGTTAGAGAGAGTAGAGAGGAAAGTCGAAAACGGCGAGGTGTGAGGGAATGACTGAATGAGATTGAGAGAGTGGGTCGCATTAGGTTAGGGTTTCTAGTAATCAGGTAAGGTCAAGCTCACATGAAACCTCTTTACATCCAATCATAATTTGACACCTATTAAAATTTAATAAAAATTAATATGTGATATTAAATTCGGCCGGTTCGGTTTATTCCTGTCGGTGCAAAGAAACAACCCGGTTCTGACCGGGTTCGACCCGGTCCGGTCCGGTTCACTGCATTTCGCTTCACTATTTCTTCCGGTTCAGTAACCGCAACCTATTTTTCAGCCCGGTTAGGCCGGTTTTCTGTTCCCGGTTCGGTTTCTGCCCGCCCCTACTGAAACTTCAGTTCTATAGTTCTGTTCGATCTCCACCACTGAAACCTCCCATGTTGAGAGAGAAGGAAAAGGAAAAGTCCAAAGACTCGAAACAAAATTTCATCACTCAAGATGTAAGTTCATTGGAAGAGCTGGGTGGCCCAATCACCAAACCCAAAAGGAAAATAAGAGCCCAACACAATATAAATTGATCCATATGAAAGGTCGTGTGATGCTTTGTTGTAGGTACAGGGTTTGCTTGGAGCTCACGAGGGGTTAAGTTTTCGGTCATCTTTATCAAAGATAAGCAGGTTCTTCTCGTATTCTGAACTAGGATTCTTTTGTTTTAGACTTTAGTCTACAAAGGATTAGTTACTTTTCTTATTTTGTTAAGGTCTTGTTTTCCATGCAGGTTAAGCTTAAAGTCTACAAGCACGATTCCTACGGATTCAAGGATAGATTGTGTTTCTAGTACTCCTATTAGATATATTTATGGAATTGTACTATATAAGTTCCCTATTTGATTGTATAATTCATAACTCAGTTGATAGATCAAAAGCTAATGTAGTGAATTCTCTCTTCTACGGGTGAGAATTCTTAGTTAACATAAATAATTTGACGTTCACATCCAAAACTAATTGTCAGAAACCAAAAAGCTAGTAAGACAATGTCCATCTTCTTCTCTACTTTCGGCTCCTTTGCCGCAACAGTGATCTTTGGCTGTTCCCTGGCGGAGCAAATCATCCCGAAGCAGGTGAGAAAATACATGTTCTCACTCCTCATGTCGTCCTTGTTCTCTTATGAGCGAACTTTTGTGGTTGAAGAGTACACTGAAGTCGGAGAACGCAACCAAATATACGACTACGTTGAGCTCTACCTCCGAGCTAAAATTGGCGTCCGCATTAGCAAAACCCCTAAGCAGAAGACCACCGCCTTCGCCCTCGACGACGATCAAGAAATCACCGACACATTCAAAAACTTCAGTGTCAAGTGGCGTTATATGTGCATTGAACCAAAGGACCGTCTCTCCGATGAAAAGCGTTTATACAAACTGATTTTCCACAAGAAGCACAGAGGTTATGTGATAGACTCCTACTTGGCCAATGTGTATGCTCAGGCTAAAGAAATCAAGAAAGGGGAAAAGGTCCTCAAGATTTACACTCGTAGTCAGCAGGGGTGTAGCCGCTCACAGGGCTACTTGGGCTATAGCCCAAGGGAGAATTTCGCCCAAAATGCGTCAAGTATGGGTATAGCCTAAATAAAAAAATAAAAAAAATACTAATGCTTCGAAGAGTTGTTGGGTTGCTGCTGTCGGTCAGTCGGTCCCAAGACCAGTCTGTCCCGACTCTCAAACACCAACCCCGTCTCCCCGTTCAGAACTTCAGATCGGTTCCGCCTTCCACTCTTCCAGAGTTCCAGCTTCTAGGCTCCAGCCACGGAGCCGGGAGCCACCTCCAATCTTAGAGTTTCAGTCCACCGAGCCACCTCCTACTCTCACTCTCCTTGTCTCCCCGTTCAGAACTTCAGATCAATTTTGATTCCACCTTCCAGGCTCTAGCCACCGAGCCACCCCCCCCCCCCCCCCCCCCCTTTTCAGAGTTTCAGTCCGCCTGAGATTCATTGATAATTGGGAATGGGTTGAATCGATTGATGAGATTCATTGATATTATGCAGGTCACAAAAAAAAAAATGTTGGGCTTCGCCCAAAAAATTGCCACAATAAATTTAGCCCACCCCATTGTCGAATCCTAGCTACGCCCCTGGCAGTCAGTCTTCACATAAATTCTGGGAATCGACAATATTTGAGCATCCTTCAACTTTTGCCACATTAGCCATGGAACCTGCGGAAAAGAAAAGGATTATGGACGATTTGGACTTGTTTGTGCAGAGGGGGGAGTTCTATAAGAAGGTTGGGAAGGCGTGGAAAAGAGGCTACTTGTTATATAGTCCACCTGGTACTGGCAAATCCAGCTTGATTGCGGCCATGGCTAATTACGTCCACTACAATGTATATGATTTGGAGCTTACAAGCATCTCTGACAATGCTGAATTGAGAAAAGCTTTGTTGTCTACCTCCAATCGTTCTGTTTTAGTGATCGAGGACATTGATTATTGCTCGTTGGAAATACAGAACCGCGAGAAAGAGGAGGAGGAATCACCAGAAGGGGAAGATTCTTCTTCCTCTAAGAAGAAGTACAAGCAACAACACAAGGTGACGCTTTCGGGGTTGCTCAACATGATTGATGGTCTGTGGTCAAGCTGTGGTGATCAAAGACTCATTGTATTCACCACCAACTACAAGGACAAGCTAGACCCTGCATTGTTGCGTCCGGGGCGAATGGACGTGCATATCAACATGTCGTATTGCACTCCGAGTGGGTTCAGGATCTTGGCTTCTAACTACCTCGACATTCAGGAGAGCAACCCTCATTTTCTCTGCGGAGAAATTGAAGGGTTGATAGAGAGCATGGAGGTGCCTAAAATTGTACTTTTGAGACATGGCCATGATCGTCCACGATCATTTTCTTCTGCGGAGAACTTAATTATATGTTAACATATTGTACAATTTTAGGCACCAAAGAGAAAATTGTACATATTGTAGAATATGTTAACATATTAGCCTTTCAGACTTGAGCTAAACCAAAAGCTAAGAATCAAAGAAATCTCTCTTAGGCACCAAAGAGGCAAAGAGCTAGTAACACAATGTCGACCTTGTTCTCAACTGCTGCCTCCTTTGCTGCAACACTGATGTTGGGCCGTTCCATGGTGGAGCAAGTCTTCAACAACTCATACCTCCAGGCTCTCTGGGCTTGGTTCCGGTCTGATCTGACTTTTGTTGTCCCGGAGTACACCGAAGTAGGAGAACGTAATCAGATATACGACTCCGTGGAGCCCTACCTCCGAGCAAAAATAGGCACCAATTCGAAACGTGTCAGAGTCAGCAAAACCACTAGGCAAAAGACCACCAGCTTTACCCTTGACGACTATCAAGAAGTCACAGACACATTCGAAAACTTCAGTATTAAGTGGCGTTATGTGTGCATTGAACCAAAGGATCATCACTTTGAAGAAAAACGTTACTATGAACTAAATTTCCACAAGAAGCACAGAGCCAAAATGAGCTCCTACTTGGACTATGTCGTTGCTCAAGCTAAAGAGATCAAAAATGCAGAAAAGGTTCTCAGGATTTATTCTCGTTGCACTTCAGGTTCCTACAAATACTGGGAATCAACAATATTAGAGCATCCTTGTACTTTTGAGACACTGGCCATGGATCCAACGGAGAAGAAAATGATCGTGGACGATTTGGATAGGTTTGTGCGGAGGAAAGAGTTCTATAAGAAGGTTGGGAAGGCGTGGAAAAGAGGCTACTTGTTATATGGTCCGCCTGGTACTGGCAAATCCAGCTTGATTGCAGCCATGGCAAATTACCTCAACTACAATATATATGATTTGGAGCTTACAAGCATCTCCAACAATTCTGATTTGAGGCATTCTTTGCTGTCCACCACCAATCGCTCTATTTTGATAATTGAGGACATTGATTGCTCCTTGGATATACAGAACCGGGAAAAAGAGGAGGAATCAGATGAGCAAGTGCTTGTCCTTACTAAGGACAAGAACGAACTAAAGCAACAGACTGTGACACTGTCGGGGCTACTGAACTTCATTGATGGCCTGTGGTCAAGCTGTGGTGATGAGAGAATCATTGTGTTCACCACCAACTACAAGGATAAACTAGACCCTGCATTGTTGCGGCCAGGACGAATGGATGTGCATATACACATGTCATATTGCACTGTAAGTGGATTCAAGATCCTGGCTTCTAGGTACCTTGACATTCATGATCATCCTCTCTTTGCAGAAATTGAAGGGT
Organism: Rosa rugosa; assembly: GCF_958449725.1. Lineage (NCBI taxonomy): Eukaryota > Viridiplantae > Streptophyta > Magnoliopsida > Rosales > Rosaceae > Rosa > Rosa rugosa. The sequence continues at coordinate 49,899,625 of NC_084825.1, forward strand.
TGATGCAGACCACAGAGGTCACCCCGGCAGAGGTTGCCGGGCAGCTACAGGTGAGTTATGATGCTGATGTTGCTCTTGCAGCGCTGGTGAAATTCATCAAGGAAAAGAAGGAGGAGGATGAGAAGAAGGAGAAGGAAAAAAAGAGAGAAGAAGCACAAGCAAAGAAACTAAAGAGAAAAAGGTTGCTGGCTCTTTTTCAGAAGATCAAGGAAATTACATAGGCCTCAATAGCACTGCTATCATCTGTACTCTTTATCTACTTATAAATAAATCTCTCTCTCTTTATTAACTTATGTCATCAGAACTTATGATAATCATGTTTCAATGTGTAGAATCTGATAATTTAATCTAATCAAGCTCATAAATTGAACATTAAAACACGCAGCAGATTAATGCTTCTATTTTCTAACTTATGTCGACCATTTACAAGGTAAAATCTGTTTTTCCCCTACCAATTTAGAAACAGCAATGGCTAAAGGCTTCTACGAGTCCAATCCTCTATCCACCATCATCATTCTTACTCTCTCTACATTGTCCAGTCTACCCACATTGCCGTAAATCTTCATCAGAAGCTCAAAATTATATTCATTATCAGGCTCCAAGTCGAAGAGTCTTTCAGCTGCAACCTCTCCAATCTCTGCATTCCCATAAAGGTAGCAAGCATATAGCAATGCACCCCACACAGTTGGACCAGCCTCAAACTCCATTCCCTCCATTATAATACCATAAGCTTCTTTGATTAGACCTGCCCTTCCATAAAGATTCACCATACAAGCATAATGTTCCATAATTGGGCTAATTCTGTATCTGTTTTTCATGGTAGAAAACAATCTCTCCCCATCCTTCACCAAACCCAAATGCGCACAAACCGAGAGCATTGACACGAATGTGATAGCATCCGGCAAGGCACCGGCACTCTCCATCTGCTCAAAGTACACCAAAGCTTCTCGGCTTTTAGAATGAGCTGAAATTATAGTATTCCATGTCACCACATCCCTCTCAGGCATTTGACAAAACAGCCAACGAGCGCGCTTCAACTTTCCATGATTGGAATATGCAGCAATCAAGGAATTAGCAGTAGACAGGTTCCACTCAACTCCTTGCCGAATCGTCCACCCATGAATTTGAACAACAAGCTCCAGTGATGGTACTGCGGTGAGAATTGTGGATATAGTAACGGAGTCCGGCTGGTACCCTTCTCTAAGCATTTGGTGAAAAATGTCCAATGCCTGCAACAAAAGGCCGTGGCGCATATAAGCAGTGAGCATTGTGTTCCAAGAAACCTTGTCCCGGCTACCAATCTTATCAAACACCTTCCTAGCCTTCACAATGTCACCACATTTAGCATACATGTCCACTAGTGCATTAAGCACAAACCTATCACCTACAAAACCCAAACGCACCGCATGCCTATGCACAGCCTCACCAATCTGAACAAACCCAATTCCCCCACAAGCTTTCAAAACTCGAGGGAATGTAAACCGGTCCGGTTCAACCCCTTCCTCCTCCATTTGAAAGTACAGCGCCATAGCATCTTCATACAAACCCAACTCAGCATACCCGGATATAAGTGAATTCCACGCAAAAGCCGAAACGTCTCTCTTGGGCATTTGATCGAACACCTGGTGTGCTTCCTCAATGTACCCACACGATGCGTAGAGACGAAGAAGCTTTGATGAGAGGCCTACATTTCTACGTAAAAGGCTTCTGGGTATTAGTCTGTGGACTCGGAGACAGTAGTCCATGGCGTCCAATTTGTAACATGTTTCTAAAAGGGAAGCAAAGGTTTCAGTGTCGACGTCTATGCCGTTTTCGCTGGCGGCTTCGAGGTCCTTGATGATGGCTTCGAGGGCTTGGAGCTTGGTCTGGGTTTGGGGTTTTTGGTAGATAATGAGAGGGGCTGGGGATGAGTTTGAGAAAGAGAGGAGCTTGGTGCTTTGCTTTTGGTGAAGCTGCTTAGGCTTCTTGCTTCTCTTGCTATTAGAGGAGCAGTGGATAGTGAGTTTTGTTGTGGGTAGACTTAAGGGTTGTAAAGTGGTCACCATTTGTGAACCAAATGGGGATATACAAGAAACCAAAGATGATTTTTCTAGTTATAGAGCCACTAGTGCCTGTGGGACCAACAATCAAGATTTAGACTTCTGAGTCTGTTGAGTACAATAAAATCAGAAATACTTTCTTATCATGCTTAGGAAATACAGGATTAGATTTCAGATTAACAGTGAGGAGATTAAGCTTCAGTTTGAGGAAGGTCACAAACTCACAACAGTGAGAACTTGCGGTTAAACAGTAATGCTGCGTTGTTTTCCGTCCAGCTAAAGGGGTGTACATATATTAAGTGCAGTAATCGGGGTATAAAAAATCGACCCTGTTGATAAGTAATTGCTTTAGAATTGACAGTGCTCCTTTTAGAAGGAGATTCCACTCCTCGCGAAGCTTGTAGTTAGCAGACCGACCTCTGGTGTTCTTCGAGAATCTTTACATTCTCTGCCATATTGTACTCAAACATTCAACATATCACTTGCTGCAAGAAAAACAGAAGCTTTTCAAAACTGGGCATACAGGAACTTGTGGCATAAAAGTTGGATTCTTCTAGGCTGCTCACTAATTTTTTGTTTCATACAAAGTTTCTAAGGTAAGGAACAGAAGCAGAATTACCAATAACAATGTTTGCTAAAAATTTTATGCGGAGATTAACCGAACATACCTCAGCGCAGCAAAAATTGGGCGAACTTTTTCAAATATTTCATCTACTGTTCCCACTGCATTGATCTGCACATATCAAGTTGTCAATTTATAGTTTTAGACACTAGCAATATACAAGTAACATCAGAATCAAAATGGTATTTGATCAGCCCAGAAAAGAGCTGTATCGATACCACCAACATTAAAACACCCTTGAATGTCGAACTCACCCTGTGAAGTTTTCCCCTCTGTGTGTAGTAATTGACTATAGGCCAATTCAATTCATCAAACACTTCAAGCCGTTTCTTGATTGTTTCAATATTATCATCAACTCGTCCCTGCAATAAAACACCACATTCAAGGTAAATATTTGGCTATTTGCACATTATTAAACCTAACAGAATGTATAATCCATAAAAGTCCCTACCTGATTACGATTTAGCACTCGCTTCACCATCTCCTGTTCAGGACAGTCGAAGAAAAGTACAACATCCGGTTCTGCTCCAATCTGCAACAGTTGTTGAAAACCGAAATGCTACTTTAGATGTCACATCATATGATCTCTCCAGTTTTCTCTTTCACATACTTGTACATGTTATGAATTCGCTACAAACTAACATTATCTTGCAGACAAGTCTAACAACTGTAACAAGAACATAATGTACACGGTAGATAGATCACTGGAAAAGAAGGAAACTCACAACTTCTTCAAAAGCCTTGCGGTTCTCCTCGCTTCGAGGGAACCCATCAATGAGAAACTTGCAATTATCACTCGCTTCCATCTCCTTTAGAATGAGCTGAACCGTCACTTGAGAGGGAACAATCTTTCCTTCTCTAATCGTACTAAGAATCACAGCGCTGAAATTGTAGCCCCGTCACACCCATAAGCAAAAGTAACTCAAGCAATCCACAAATGCTTAAAGAAACTAGCAACAACAACAAAAAGAAGACAAAACAATTACCCATATGCGCTATTCGAAGCAATTTCCCTCCTCAACAGATCCCCTGCACTCACATGAGTGAACCCAAATGCCTCAACTATCTTAGCACATTGAGTACCTTTCCCACTACCAGGGCCACCTGAGAATGACATCACCATAACGTCACCCACCTCCTCAAAGCAACATAGTACATAAGCATGGCCAAAAAATAAAATAAAAAAAACTTACCCAACACAAAAGTAATGAATGGAGCAGCTTTCGACTGCACCCAAACACCAATATGCAGTCAATAAGATCAAAAAGGCATGTCAACCAGAGTTAAAAAACTCGTCACAATTTGCAATTAGGGTATAAATTAGACTTTACAACAATGGAAATTTTGACCGTACCGGAGTTACTGTCTCTGATTGTGAGGTAAGTGATTCCCAAATCTTGAATGTGGAAGCTGCCTGAGGTCAATGATTTTATGATTCAATATCATTCTCTAGGGAAACAAAATCAAATCGCAATTAGTGCGGAGTTGCATACCTGGTTATGAATGGAGGGTTTTGAGTGGGAAATCAGAGGAGAGAGTGAAGCCACGCGCCTCCACATCGCGGCAGAGCTAGCTCAGATTTTGGTGTTTGCTTTTTTTGGGTTGACGCTTTTCTCAGTGAGACATTTCGTCGAACGACTGGTATTGTCTGGGCAGGACGCGGCAAGTGTCTGGTTTTGTACACGGCGGTATTTCGTATTTCGGTATTTGTATGTATGGCCCAAACTGCTATTGGGCCCATACATATTGGGCCCATAGTTCCCTACTTTGTATAATTTGTTCAAAACGGTATGTCGCAGAAAGGCTTGCTATTCGGGGTCATGGTTCAACGCGTAACAGTCTGCAATCCTCACGATGCGCTTGTCTGTTCTAGTCCATCTGTTTGGTTTTTAGTATTGGCATGGCGGGAAAGAAATTTTTGAGAATAACTTTAGTAATTCAATAAGAAGATTTCTTGCTTAGGAGGAGATAACCCTGTTAAGGTGGAAATATCTAGTCAAGGTAGAAATATCCGGTTGATTGAGGAGGAAATAACTTGTCGAGGAGGATCTTGATAGGACAATATATGAGTGAGGAGAGATTTGCTTAAAGAACAATCCATGTGAGGTGCAATCCCTTTGAGATACAATCTATTCGAAGCACAATCCATTCGAAGAAAAATTCTCTCTAAGTGGATCCAAATGAGGCAGAATCGGTCAGCGGGTTATTAGTTCATTCGAGTCCGAAGCAAGCAGAAACACTTTCCCACTTTGTCCAAACAGTAGCATCATAGGTCCGTTCACTCATGGCTTGCGGACCAAGCACACCACTACGTGCACTAATTAGGATATTAGCTCGAGCTCACATATAAATACTTGGCGGAGTAAACATTCGAGGTAAGCAATCAACCCTTATATACACTCACTACAACTCAAGCTATTACTAACTTAGGCATCAAAGTACGTTTAGCATGTATCCCATCTTTCTTTCGAAAGTTTGATTTGTCAAACGCAAGGCTCCATTTCAAAGACCATAAATCAATTATTTGATAGTGAAACTTTTGCTTTCACTCCAGTCAGAATAAGTAGGTGAGAAAATCTTAATGCAAAATCCCAAGTAGGTGAGAAAATCTTCTAATGAATTTTTCCACACCAACAGGGGGTATCATCAAAATCAGGCATTTCATATGTATTGCATCTAGTTAATTTGGTGGGACCTAGCTCATTCTTTCATTCATAAACATTTTCAGAGTAACTTATGCCAAATTTTCGTTTTCAGTAATTTTACTTTTTTCTATAGCTTGTTTATATTATGGAAGGTTTTGGTTTTTTGATCCTCCTCCTCTTGTATTTCTTTTTCTTCTTTAATAAATTTCAGAGATTAATTACATAGTTGTTTTGCCTCTCTTAACCTTTGACTTCAGCCAAAAACAAATGTATTGCATTATTTGCATCAAGTCGATATGTCATTCGTTTGGAATTTTGGATAATGGTATCAGTGTATCACTCTTGCAATTCAATGGGTTTTAGCAAAGTGTATATGTCATCTTAAGCTACTAATCAAAACTGCCATTGCTAGTTGTAAGTTGTTATACTACTCTATCGAACTCCCTATTTATATCAAGATAAACTCCATATATGATGAAGATTGTAAATCCACACTAGATGTGATTAACTAAACAGAACTAGATATGAAACTTAGGTAAATCCTGCTAAAGCATGCAAAAGATCGAGTTAAAAACAGAATTTTATTACTAAAGCATCTCATGCTGAGGCAATATTTGAAAGTAAAAGTAAAACTATAAAACAATGTAGCAACATATAATTCAGTCAATTAGATTAAAATGAGGTTGACCTAGTAAGATTGATAATAAGATCCCAATGAAAGTTAAAACAACTCATTACAATTCCCAATCACATAGGGAAAATATAAATTCCAAAATTAATTACAGTGTTTTAATGATTCAATATCATTGTTAATTTGCTGGATAGAGGCTTACAGTGTGGACGTGCATACCTAGTAGGAATCAGAGAAACACACGGTACTCTTGTTTGGTTTCTAATATGGCTATACAGGCCTGGCCGAAAGGCAAGTGGTTGGTTTGGACTATTTTATGGCTTTTGCTGGGCCCAAGACAAATAAAAGATAACAAGCTGATTCACACTCCGATTGGCCTTTTCTTTTGTGGTCTCAGTCTCAGAACTTAACTTTCAGCCAATGACTTTGTGTTCGGCCAAAGCTATATATACTTGAATCGATTACAGTTGGTGCTTCTTAAATTTGGTCGCTTACAATCGGTGCTTCTTGAATTTGGATCCGTATAAACGTCCATGTAAGTGCTTCTTGAACCCAATACTTCTCATTCTGTTTGAATTTTAATCTGTATGCATCATTCAGACTTGATATGTGATGATGAACTAATTCCACTAATTTTTGCACTAGCTTGCTTGCTTTCTTCAATTTGGACTGGTTGGGATTTAAGCGGAATCAGAGACTTGCTTACGATTGATATTGAAGAATTAGCTTCGCTAGTGCTTTCATAGTGATCTGAGAGAAGAATTAACTTTCATGTAAGTGCGTTCTGATCCTGCAAATCAAAGGGAAACATATCAAATTAAACAAATCAAGCTATAACATGCATGATATAAATTAAATTCCCATTAAATTTTGATTTCTCATCTTCTTGTGTTTTAGTCAATGATTTCTCATCTTCTTAATTGTGAATACATTATCCAAATATTAGATTTGCGCCTTATTTAACTACTGGTTTCACTTTCTACAGTTTTAACTTTTAAGTTCTCTCATACAAAAAAGCTATGGGAGAGGCTGTTCTTGGGGCATTCCTTCTGGTGCTGCCCGATAAGTTAGCGCATCGAGAGGTCTCTCAGTACTTCGGACGCCTTAAGGGAGTTGACAAAAAGGTGCTGGAGAAATGGACTAGAATGTTGACTGCAATTGAAGCGGTGCTTAGTGATGCGAAGGAGAAGCAACTTACACAGAGAGCAGTGAAACTATGGCTAGATGATCTCAGAGATTTGGCTTACGTTTTATTGAAGACATATTGGACATATTTGCTACTAAAATGTTGAAACGAAGGATAGAAAGACAAGAAGGAAGCAGACACAAGTTGTCGATCAGCTCACTTTCTAAACTTAAATTCAATTTTAGTCGGAACTCAGAAATCCAGAAGATCACTGATCGGTTAGAAGATATATCTAATCGAGAAAAGCAGTTTGGTTTGAAGAAACTTGGAGTGTCTAAAAAGCCATGGAAAACTCCACTCACTACTTCTTAACTAGATGGACCTGTGATCGGAAGGGATGAAGCAAAAGCAAAAATTCTTGATGATCTGCTCTCAAATGGCGAACATAGTACCAGTAATTTTCAGAATTTTCATGTGGTTTCCATTGTTGGTACGGGTGGACTAGGAAAGACGACACTTGCTAAACATGTATTCAACGATGCTGTAACAAAACAGTTTTACCCAAAGGGATGGGTGTCTGTGTCCGATGACTTCGACCTTCTAAGGGTGACAACTGCAGTTCTTGAATCTGTGACTTCTGGTGATGTGAAGGAATCCAAAGAGCTCAATTCAGTTCAGGAGAAGTTGAGTAAGAAATTGGCTGGCAAAAAGTTTTTAATTGTTCTAGACTTCTAGATGATGTCTGGAATACATGAAACTACGATCAATGGACAACATTGCAGTCCGCCTTTCTTGTTGGAGCAGTAGGAAGCAAGATCATTGTTGTAACGCCCCGGAAGGATCACGTTACAGCGCCGCAAGCCTCTGAACACGAGCCTGCAGCTTGTGCTACAAACCCATGCCACAAAAGCTTGCAAGGCCTTTTAGAAATGTGGTGAGAAGAACGTTTACAATTGAGGTTGAGAGTACAATTTGGAAGCGTAAAGATTTTACAACAAAAGAGTACTTTATTTACATTCCACAATGTCACGAGTCCAAGGTTCGGGTTTCAAGTTCACGCAAAGTAACACACACCAAAAGATAGGCAGGCGGATAATAACAAATTTACAAGGTTCCCACAACAAAACAAAGTCACATTCACAATTCCAAAAGAAGGGAGACTAATCAACACCTGCCAGACCAACAGTCAAGTCCAAAAGAAGCTATTCACAACTTGACGATGCCAACACCCAAGTGTCTAAGCCTGGTCCTCAGCTGGCTCCTGCTCAGTTCCTGGAGGGAAAGTAGGGGTGAGCATCACATACGTTCATCGCCCAGTAGAGGAGCTCAACCCCACTAGGTTTTATAAATAGCATGCAGTAAAGGATTTTCACGAACTTAGAAATGCGCAAAACATAGACATAGCATAAAGAAAATCATAAAGTACACGACTCGTAGACGGGATCCCAATAGCTTACAAACCAGATGACCGGTCCCATAGACCAACTACACGGCCTTACCTTAATTAGAATGTTTACCAGGTAAGCGTAGCGAGAGCGTCCACTACCTAGCTACACACACGTACCGGGCCCGTCATTACGATCGGAAATACCCGGACGACCGGCGTAACTAACCCTCCGGAGGTTTTGGGGATCGAACCCAAGGAAGTCAGAGCCACCCTTCGCTCTCAAGTCATCTAACTTACTTGACCGTATAGCACGGCCCCGACACGTTAATAGTTATTCCCGTGCCGATAAAATAAAATAAAATAAAATAGAAATAAAACATACCGAAACCGTGCATAAGTCATGCAACACTTAAAACGAATATGTAAAGAAAACTCTAGCGAGGCGTAGGTGAGTTCCCCCTACCTGGAATCCGTGCTTAGACAATCTCCGAGCTATCACCGTCGTTGGTTAAGCTTCGGTCACTGGAATCCTAAACCCGACAATTCTAAGTTAGTAACTTCCTTAGAACAAATAATTTATCCTTCACCTATATACCAATTTCGACCAATCCTAAATCACGTAAATAATCCCAGTGAACAACTAACTTCCATAAGACAAAATAACTCCATGTTTCCTTGCTGTTAACACCCCATTTAAACAAGTATATATATATCACGACAAGTGATTAAGTGCTCTCAGTACTTTGTAGCAGTAAACAAGACCAAAACTTCACTTGTATATGCCTGGCATGTTCCCAGACCAAACCAAGCCTTTATTTAAAATCTAGTTTCTGCCAAGTACTCAAATATACACAACTATCACGCCTATCACTTTAGCTCTCACAATAGCACAATTACCTATATATATATATATATATATATATATATATATATATATATATATATATACACAAATAGATGTGCCAGCCGCCCACAAGTTAATTAATCCAAAGTCAGAAGGTATTTCTTAACAAGAAACAAACAACCAAGTTGACCAAGATATCAACCAACGTTCCAGACAACAAAGAGCTCAATTGTAACCAAACTTGGATTGTTATTCTTACAAACAATCATCGCAAATAATATATGGTGATGGATTCTAGCTCACCTGCCCGAAACACCTTTGTGAAGCAAGCTCCCCGTCTATCACTACTCCAACATCCAACCTGCCGAGTACCAGACTTCTACTTTAATTACAATTACACCCAGCTAAGAATTTAATCCAATCCAAGAATGCTTCTTACCTCAATTCGATCAATACCCAGTCAAAGAGCCTTCACCCAAAATCCTTCTTCTTCGATTTATGTACTGCACAATTCCACCCTTCAGCTGACAAAGACTTTCGATTAACTCCAGCTCCAAACTTCTACTTTTCCCCAATTCCAAACCTTGATTTAAGAAGAACTATCAATTTCTCAACCTTATAATCAAATCGAAATTACTAGAACACCAAGGATGGGTTGGGATTACCTTAGGAGTGAACTGACCTCAGTCTAAATTCCAAAGCCCAAGCTTCTACACTCGGCAACAGAAGAAGATGGGGACTTCAGTGGCTTCTAACCCGTTGCCATGGTTGGTTTCTCCATTCTTGGCAAGGTTGGGTAAGATAGCTGGTTGAGTTTTGGGTGGATGTAGATGAGAGTAGTGAGTGTAATCTGTGGTTTCTGAGAACTAAAGGAGTATGGTCTGAGTGCGGGTGACGGAGAAGTCGAGAGTTATAGGTGGAGAATGTCATCTGAAGTGGTGAACGTTGTCTGCAGGAAGGGTAGACGCGTGTGACATCCCAATACTAACGTGTTTCATTCTCAGTTACACACCTCAAGTAGCTCATGCACTCTAAGCGGGCTATTGTTCTAATTAAACTCCCTTACCAGGTTTAACGATGTGGGCTGACCCAACTCTTCTATAGGCCCAATTTGTAATAGATTACTAAAGCCCAACGAGAATCATTAATTCCGAGCGAAATCGGAAAATTCCTACCTCATCGGAACTAGCTCAATTCCCAACTCTCGGAATTAAAATCCGAAACCAACCTTATGAAAAACCGAAATTAATAAATAGAATTACAGGGGCTCACAGTTCCACCCCCCTAAAAAATTTCGTCCTCGAAATTACCTGATTGGTCGAATAGGTGAGGATACTTCTTCTTCATGTCGGATTCCAGTTCCCATGTGGCTTCCTCAACTCCGTGGTGAATCCACTTGACCTTTACAATTGGTACTTGCCGATTTCGGAGCTGTTTATTCTCTCTTTCAAGTATACACACCGGTCCTTCTTCATAGGACACATCTTGCTCCAATGGCAAACCATTCCAGGTCATTACTTGTCTAGTATCGGGTGCACTTTTCTTTAACTGAGAGACATGAAATACATTATGTATATGTGAAAGTTCTCCTGGCAGCTCAAGTTTATATGCCGCTGCCCCAACTTTGTCCACAATCGGAAACGGTCCGATATAGCGTGGAGCCAACTTCCCTTTGACACCAAACCGGTGAATACCTTTGCGAGGACTAACTTTAAGAAATACCTTATCACCCGGTTGGAATTCCAAAGGCCTCCTTCGCTTATCCGCATAGGACTTTTGTCTACTTTGAGCAACTTTCAAACGATCTCGGATGACACGAATCTTCTCGGTAGTCTCTTTAATAATGTCAGGACCTAAGACAATACGGTCCTCAGCATCAGCCCAACACATTGGTGAGCGACATGGTCTACCGTATAGAGCTTCGTAAGGTGCCATTCCGATGCTACTTTGATAACTGTTGTTATATGCAAACTCTGCAAGTGGAAGGTATTCGTTCCACTTACCTCCGAAGTCCAACACGCACGCTCGTAGCATATCCTCGAGTACTTGAATAACCCTTTCAGATTGACCGTCACTCTGTGGGTGGTAAGCGGTACTAAAATCTAAGCTAGTACAGAGTTCAGTTTGTAACTTTTTCCAAAGACGTGACGTAAATCGAGGATCTCGATCCGAGACAATGCTTGTCGGAACTCCATGTAAACGGACAATCCAATCAACATATAATTTGGCGAAATAGTCGATCGGCGAGTTAATCTTCACTGGCAAGAAGTGAGCAGACTTCGTAAGCCTATCGACTATAACCCAAATACCGTTATGCCCGTGTGAAGACCGAGGTAAGTCGGTGATGAAATCCATCGTAATGCAGTCCCATTTCCACACAGGAATTTCGAGAGGTTGTAACAACCCTGATGGCTTTTGATGTTCCGCCTTCACCATTTGGCAAACCGCACATTGACCGACATACTTTGCAACATCGCTCTTCATTCCCTTCCACCAATACGTCCTTTTCAGATCCTTGTACATTTTTGTACTTCCTGGATGAATAGTGAAACGAGTACGATGAGCTTCGTCCAAGACCTGCTTTCGCAGATTCTCGTCCTTCGGCACAACGAGCTTGTCCTTGAACCTCAAACTACCGTCAGGATGAATATTCCATTCTGCAGGCATTTGATTTGCCATCGCTTGTTGGAAGATTCCTTGCAACTCCGGGTCGTTCAACTGCTGTTGAATGACACGTTGCCTTATTTGTGGTTCCACGTTGATGTGAAACAAAAACATTCGTGCATCATGTTGTCGCAGCTTCAAATTATACCCTTCCAAAGTGGTGACTATTTCACGATCTGCGAGCATTAAACTACAGAAACTACCCCTTGTCTTTCGACTTAGGGCGTCTGCAACTACGTTTGCTTTACCGGGGTGGTATTGCAAATCAAAGTCGTAATCCTTCAAGTACTCCATCCATCTCCTCTGCCTTAAATTTAAATCACGTTGCGTGAATATATACTTAAGGCTTTTATGATCGGAGAAGACGCTAAATTTGCTTCCGTACAGGTAGCACCTCCACACTTTTAACGCGTGCACGACCGCAGCAAGTTCGAGATCGTGTGTAGGATAATTCATCTCGTGTATCTTCAGTTGCCTTGACGCGTATGCCACAACTCTTCCATTCTGCATGAGTACACAACCAAGTCCTTGGCCTGAAGCGTCCGTGTAAACTTCAAATGGGTCGTCGCTATTTGGCAAGACAAGTACAGGTGCGGTAGTCAACTTCGCCTTAAGTTCTTCAAATGCAGACTCACATTTGTCACTCCACTCGAACTTAACACCTTTTCGAGTCAACCTTGTCAACGGATTCGCAATCCTAGAGAAATTTGGTACGAATCGTCGGTAGTACCCGGCCAGACCAAGGAAACTGCGAACTTCCGTGACGTTCTTTGGTTGCTTCCAATTCAATACAGCTTCGACTTTACTTGGATCAACGGAGACTCCATCACCGGAAATTACGTGTCCAAGAAATCGAACTTCCGACATCCAAAACTCACACTTCGACTTTTTGGCGTACAGCTGCTTCTCCCGCAGGGTTTGTAGGACTATACGAAGGTGCGCTTCATGCTCCTCCACCGTCTTTGAGTATACGAGAATGTCGTCTATGAACACAACGACGAACTTATCCAAATACGGCCGAAAGATACGATTCATGAGATCCATAAATGCAGCAGGTGCATTGGTTAAGCCGAATGGCATAACCACGAACTCGAAGTGTCCGTATCGCGTCCGGAAAGCCGTCTTTGGAATATCTTCTTCTCTTACTCGAAGTTGGTGATAACCCGATCGCAGATCAATCTTTGAGAAATGCCTCGCACCACTGAGTTGATCAAATAACTCATCAATCCTTGGCAGTGGATATCTGTTTTTGATCGTGACTTGGTTCAGCTTGCGATAATCCACACAAAGCCGCAAAGTCCCATCAGCCTTTTTAGCGAACAGGACAGGTGCTCCCCACGGTGATGTACTTTTGCGAATGAATCCTTTCTTCTCTAACTCCTCGAGTTGAACTCCGAGCTCTTTCATTTCTGCAGGTGCCATTCTATGGGCAGGCAGTGATATAGGCGTAGTCCCCGGCACTAAGTCAATGCGAAACTCCACCTCGCGTTGCGGAGCGACCCCGGGTAAGTCGTCAGGGAATACGTCGGGGTACTCGTCAACAATCGGAATAGATTTATTTTCAACATTCCTAGCTTGTGTTGCCGCAATAAGCGCATAACACAATAGTGGTCTCCTACTTTGGAAACACGTTTTCAATAACGGACTGGGTGGCGTGTAACGATTGTCTAGACTCACTACCAAAAGTTCCCCGCTAGGTAGGGTTATCAGTACTTTCCGCCGCTCACAGTCAATAAGTGCCCGGTACTCCTCTAACCAGTCCATTCCCAAAATTAAATCGTACGCCGGCAAATCCAACGGATACAAATTGGCTGTGACTTGATGACTACCAACCAATAGTTGACATGCAGGATAAATCCTATCAACTATTGCCTTACCTCCTAGTGGTGCGTCTAAACACAAAGGATTCTCTAAACGTACTGACTCTAAATTTAAGGCTTTAGCAAACCAATCCGAAACAAAAGAATGTGTTGAACCAGTATCCGCTAAAACTTTAACTTCAGAGTTAGACAAAAGAAGCGTACCCTCGAGTGCAGTACGAGGTTCATTCTGCATTCGTCCTCCAGTTACAGCAAACACTCTTCCTCCACGAGCAGGACCTTGTCCCCCAGCACCGCGCCCTCCAGTACCACGACCCTGACTACCCTGATTTCCTCCACGTAGTGGAGCAACTTGCTGGATAGTTTCGGTATTTGTTGGGAGTTGTGGTCGCGCAAGAGGAGTCATTGCAGACCCAGTAGCCTCTCTGTGGGGACAATTAGTTCTAATGTGCCCACGTTCTCCACAATGATAACACTGATATGGTGAAAACCTTTGACCCGCAGAGGTTCCGCTGCCGCTGGCCTTCTCTTTCTTAACCTTGAACCTATTCCCCTTTTTGTTTCCCCCACCGGCGGAGCTTTCACCGCGCTTAAAACGACCACGAGTGCCACTCAGGAAATCTTGCTCAAGACTAAAAGCTGCCTCAACTACTTCATTGTACGTCTTCAGCCTAAGTGCTACAATATGCCTTCGAATTTCATCGCGTAAACCTTGCTGAAACTTGGTGGCTTTCAAGGTCTCATCCTGCATAATCGAAGGGCAGTACCTACCAAGTTCGGTAAACTTTCCTACATAATCCGCCACTGACGAAGCTTGCTGTTCCAATTCTAGAAACTGCTTAATCTTAGTTTGCCTCATGGCAGCTGGAAAATAACGTGCGTAAAAGTGCTGCACAAACTCCTCCCAAGTCATGGTGCTTACGTCATGACCTTCCGAAATAGATTCCCACCACGAATCAGCGTCGCCTTCCAAGACATGAGCAGCCAAGTTGACTTGATATTCTGGTGGGGTATGCAGAGTCTTAAGCTTTTTCTGCATACTCTTTACCCATGTTTCTGCCTTGTCAGAATCTGGAGTGCCAGCGAACTTCATTGGTTTCAACTTCAGGAACCTATCAAGGTAGTTCAGTTCCCGTTCACGTTCTTGATCCTCGGCAGTTAGCCTATAACGTGGTCTAGCTCTAGACTGACATGCTAAAAACCTCTGAGCCACACGTCGAGCAGCAGCTGAGTTACTAGAACTTGGCTTGGGCGGCATCCTTCAGAAAAGATAACAACAGAAATTCAAGAACACAACAAATATCGAACACCAATTGAACTGACAACTTTTACCAAACAAGGATGGACTCCAAAAGGATAGTTAAACAGAAAATGGACTTTGAAAATTAGGTCGAATTGTGGAAAGAAACAAAGTTATAAGGAAAAATCGATTTCAGAAACGGAACCAATAGAAGGTTAAGGATCCAAAAGGAGATTAGGAAACGAATGCTCTGATACCACTTTTTCTGTAACGCCCCGGAAGGATCACGTTACAGCGCCGCAAGCCTCTGAACACGAGCCTGCAGCTTGTGCTACAAACCCATGCCACAAAAGCTTGCAAGGCCTTTTAGAAATGTGGTGAGAAGAACGTTTACAATTGAGGTTGAGAGTACAATTTGGAAGCGTAAAGATTTTACAACAAAAGAGTACTTTATTTACATTCCACAATGTCACGAGTCCAAGGTTCGGGTTTCAAGTTCACGCAAAGTAACACACACCAAAAGATAGGCAGGCGGATAATAACAAATTTACAAGGTTCCCACAACAAAACAAAGTCACATTCACAATTCCAAAAGAAGGGAGACTAATCAACACCTGCCAGACCAACAGTCAAGTCCAAAAGAAGCTATTCACAACTTGACGATGCCAACACCCAAGTGTCTAAGCCTGGTCCTCAGCTGGCTCCTGCTCAGTTCCTGGAGGGAAAGTAGGGGTGAGCATCACATACGTTCATCGCCCAGTAGAGGAGCTCAACCCCACTAGGTTTTATAAATAGCATGCAGTAAAGGATTTTCACGAACTTAGAAATGCGCAAAACATAGACATAGCATAAAGAAAATCATAAAGTACACGACTCGTAGACGGGATCCCAATAGCTTACAAACCAGATGACCGGTCCCATAGACCAACTACACGGCCTTACCTTAATTAGAATGTTTACCAGGTAAGCGTAGCGAGAGCGTCCACTACCTAGCTACACACACGTACCGGGCCCGTCATTACGATCGGAAATACCCGGACGACCGGCGTAACTAACCCTCCGGAGGTTTTGGGGATCGAACCCAAGGAAGTCAGAGCCACCCTTCGCTCTCAAGTCATCTAACTTACTTGACCGTATAGCACGGCCCCGACACGTTAATAGTTATTCCCGTGCCGATAAAATAAAATAAAATAAAATAGAAATAAAACATACCGAAACCGTGCATAAGTCATGCAACACTTAAAACGAATATGTAAAGAAAACTCTAGCGAGGCGTAGGTGAGTTCCCCCTACCTGGAATCCGTGCTTAGACAATCTCCGAGCTATCACCGTCGTTGGTTAAGCTTCGGTCACTGGAATCCTAAACCCGACAATTCTAAGTTAGTAACTTCCTTAGAACAAATAATTTATCCTTCACCTATATACCAATTTCGACCAATCCTAAATCACGTAAATAATCCCAGTGAACAACTAACTTCCATAAGACAAAATAACTCCATGTTTCCTTGCTGTTAACACCCCATTTAAACAAGTATATATATATCACGACAAGTGATTAAGTGCTCTCAGTACTTTGTAGCAGTAAACAAGACCAAAACTTCACTTGTATATGCCTGGCATGTTCCCAGACCAAACCAAGCCTTTATTTAAAATCTAGTTTCTGCCAAGTACTCAAATATACACAACTATCACGCCTATCACTTTAGCTCTCACAATAGCACAATTACCTATATATATATATATATATATATATATATATATATATATACACAAATAGATGTGCCAGCCGCCCACAAGTTAATTAATCCAAAGTCAGAAGGTATTTCTTAACAAGAAACAAACAACCAAGTTGACCAAGATATCAACCAACGTTCCAGACAACAAAGAGCTCAATTGTAACCAAACTTGGATTGTTATTCTTACAAACAATCATCGCAAATAATATATGGTGATGGATTCTAGCTCACCTGCCCGAAACACCTTTGTGAAGCAAGCTCCCCGTCTATCACTACTCCAACATCCAACCTGCCGAGTACCAGACTTCTACTTTAATTACAATTACACCCAGCTAAGAATTTAATCCAATCCAAGAATGCTTCTTACCTCAATTCGATCAATACCCAGTCAAAGAGCCTTCACCCAAAATCCTTCTTCTTCGATTTATGTACTGCACAATTCCACCCTTCAGCTGACAAAGACTTTCGATTAACTCCAGCTCCAAACTTCTACTTTTCCCCAATTCCAAACCTTGATTTAAGAAGAACTATCAATTTCTCAACCTTATAATCAAATCGAAATTACTAGAACACCAAGGATGGGTTGGGATTACCTTAGGAGTGAACTGACCTCAGTCTAAATTCCAAAGCCCAAGCTTCTACACTCGGCAACAGAAGAAGATGGGGACTTCAGTGGCTTCTAACCCGTTGCCATGGTTGGTTTCTCCATTCTTGGCAAGGTTGGGTAAGATAGCTGGTTGAGTTTTGGGTGGATGTAGATGAGAGTAGTGAGTGTAATCTGTGGTTTCTGAGAACTAAAGGAGTATGGTCTGAGTGCGGGTGACGGAGAAGTCGAGAGTTATAGGTGGAGAATGTCATCTGAAGTGGTGAACGTTGTCTGCAGGAAGGGTAGACGCGTGTGACATCCCAATACTAACGTGTTTCATTCTCAGTTACACACCTCAAGTAGCTCATGCACTCTAAGCGGGCTATTGTTCTAATTAAACTCCCTTACCAGGTTTAACGATGTGGGCTGACCCAACTCTTCTATAGGCCCAATTTGTAATAGATTACTAAAGCCCAACGAGAATCATTAATTCCGAGCGAAATCGGAAAATTCCTACCTCATCGGAACTAGCTCAATTCCCAACTCTCGGAATTAAAATCCGAAACCAACCTTATGAAAAACCGAAATTAATAAATAGAATTACAGGGGCTCACAATTGTGACGACACGTGATGCGAATGTTGCAAAGATGATGGGAGACAATAAACCTCATAACTTGGAGTTGATGTCAGAAGATGATTGTTGGAAAATCTTTGTGCACCATGCACTCTTAAACAACAGACCCCAAGATGTTGAGTTACTGAAGGAGAAAATTGTAGTGAAATGCAATGGATTGTCGTTGGCTGCAAGGACTCTTGCTGGTCTTTTACGTTGTAGAAGAGTAGACGAATGGGAAGAAATATTAGACCACAAGATGTGGAATCTATCTGACCAGATGGGCATCCTTCCAGCATTACAATTGAGCTATCATCATCTCCCTTCGAATTTGAAACGATGCTTCACCTACTGAGCAATACTTCCAAATGATTATGAATTTGGGAAGATGCAATTGATTCTTTTGTGGATGACAGAGGGTTTGATTCCGCAGCGACCAAAAGAAAATAAACAAATGGAAGATTTGGGTCGTCACTATTTTCAAGAGTTGGTGTCTAGGTCATTATTTCAAAAATCAAGCAAAGAAGAGTCGTGATACATAATGCATGATCTCGTTATTGATTTGGCACGTTGGGT
Source organism: Rosa rugosa (assembly GCF_958449725.1). Lineage (NCBI taxonomy): Eukaryota > Viridiplantae > Streptophyta > Magnoliopsida > Rosales > Rosaceae > Rosa > Rosa rugosa. Next base: position 49,918,155 of record NC_084825.1, read on the forward strand.
TGCAGGAAATTCATGTTCTACAGTGGAGGATATGCATAATTATGACTCGCATCTTAGATGTTTGCCCCAGGTTCGTCATTCGTCTTACATTCGTGGTAAGTATGATGGGGTTGAAAAGTTTGAGGTCTATTCGGAAGCTACATGTCTACAGACATTCTCACCACTTTCACTTTCAGATCCCTGCTTGGATTATAGATTTCTGGCTCAGAAGGTTACTTCTGATTTATTGCCCAAACTCCAATACTTACGACTGCTCTCTTTGAATGGATATTTGAGCTGCTAGATACAGTTGGTAATTTGAAGCATCTACGTTATCTTGATCTTTCTGACACTCAAATAAGAAGTTTGTCGGAGTCGACAAGCACTCTCTACAACTTACAGACATTGATATTACACGGTTGTGGTAAGTTGAAGGCACTACCCACAGGCATGAGGAATCTAGTTAATTTGCGTCATCTCATAAATTCAGATACATCTTCATTGGAAGAAATGCCTCCTCAGCTTGGTCGATTGACTAATCTCCAAACATTGCCTAAATTTGTTATTGGCAAAGGTAGTGGACCAGCAGTAAGAGAGATTGGGTCATTGTTACATGTGCAGGGGACATTGCACCTCTCAAGACTAGAGAATGTGATTTGTGTCGAAAATGCTAGGAGTGCCAACTTAAAGAGCAAGGAGAGGCTTGAAGCCTTATTACTTAAATGGTCTTCTTCGAGTGTCTCAACAAAAATTGCAGCCCTTGTGCTTGACATGTTACAACCTCATAGCTAGCAAGCTCAAAGAGCTCAGCATCATAGGTTATGCCGGATTGAAATTTTCAAACGTGGATTGGAGATCCTTCATTCTCTAATATGGTGCGTGTGTGGTTAAAAGGTTGTCATCATTGTCAATTCTTGCCACCATTCGGACAATTTCCTTCTCTCAAAAAACTTTATATACAAAGAATGGATGTTGTGGAAAATGTTGGTCATGAGTTTTATGGAGAAGGTAACTTGCCGTTTCAAGCTTTAGAGACCCTTGAGTTTTAGAATCTGAAAAATTGGAAGAAGTGGTCTCATTGCCAACTGATTTGAGCGTTTTTCATTCGCTCATCGCGTAACAATCAACACGATCATCAAAGATGGGAAGTATTAATGTCCCGGTTTATCGTACCTCGGGGATTTCGAGCTAGCTAAGAATCCTATGGTTCTAGGTCACCGAAAATCACTTGCACAAACAAATAAAAATAGAAAAAAAAATGCTAAACAAGGCACCAGGCCTCATTCAAGCATGACTTTGCATCACACAAAGTCACATAGATGGCCTTGCTTGGAGCAAGGCCTAGATAGGGCCGTGAAACACACAAAAGTACTTGTAATGCTCACGCCCACATGAATTTACAAATGAATGGTAGTGGGAAAGTCACAATGTTTTTTTGGATTTTCATAAATGATAAATAAATTAACTAACTACGACATAAAAAAAGATAGATAGAAGGATGGGATGCATCGCATCAAAGGTCACCATGGAATTCAAGGTTCTCCACACAAATCTAAAATCATATGGAATGATGATGATTAATTCAAATGGTGCTTCAAATATTTTGTTGGATTTTCATTTAGCATTAAGAGGTCGAAAAGAAAGCTAAATTGATTGTCATAAAATAGTAGTCAAACCCTAAGCAAAAATAAGAAGAAGAAAGAATACTTAGTTTTTGGCTACCCTATACTAGTCCCTTATGCCTTTTTAGGGCCAAAAGTGCTCAAAACTAAATGTTTTATGTTTCGACAATCGATTGTAACACACTCTAGCAACCATCACCATAAATAATAAGGTTGAAAAGACTTATGATAACAATTACCCTACCCAACAATTCCGAATATTATTCCGACAATCAAGGGCAATAATACTCAAAATTGAGTGATTGAAGGACCACAATCTAAGAAATCCAAATGGAAATAGAGATATGCAATGGGCAAATTCCACCATACTCATGCCATAATCTAAATTGAAATATAAATTCCCCAATTTAATATTCCAATTCCAACACACCAAACATAGATTAAGGAGGAGAAAACCTAAACCATACATCTAGAGTGAAGAAATTAAAGTAAGAGTACACAAATCATATGAATAAACATCAATTTTATTAATTCCTCAACAAAACCATACAAAACTAAACTTGGGTTTCAAAACCCTAAAACCACGAGAGGTCACACACAAGTATATATCAAAACACATCAAACAACACCATAAGCAAGAAATAAGACTAAGAGAGAGAGAGAAGAGGGAAAGAAAGGAGAAATCCATGAAAGTTAAGGCAAAGCTTGTCACTAGCTATTGCCATAACTTCTTGGCTTCTCTTGCTACCCTTATGAAGCCATGGTGTAGATATGGTGGCCTAAATACCGGAAATGTGTGTGCCTCCTCCTTGTGCAAGCTTACATGTGAAGAATGGGGGATGAAGAAGAGAAGGAGAGGTGAGAAGGGAGAGAAGTCTCAAATTCAGCCAAAAGGTGGGAAAATTTTAAGAATAGTACATGAAATATTAGCCATTTCGAAGTTCGGTACATCAGGTTTCAAAGAATTAAGATCGGTACATGAAATTGCAATTTCGACCCAAAATTGAAATTAGGGTGCTTTCCATCAAACTTTGAGGGGCAAATCCGTCTCTTCAAGCAGTGTTCAATGAATTACTCGAAAACAGATAAAACCCAAAGCCATTACCCAGTTCAAAGTACTAAATCAATAGACACCAGAGAAAAAGAAAATTATTACTAGAAATTGACATTAAGTCTTGCAGTTGAGGCTTCGATTATTGATTCTGTATGTCCTGGTATGTGAAATCCATTCTGTGAGGACAGACCAAAGCAGTATGCCCTGCCTTATTGATGATAATGTTATTAGATATGTTACATTGTTACACATGTAGAAAAGTGAGGGCGAATGACAACATATTTTGAAGCAATTAGATTTTCCTCTGTTTTAACATTTAACTTTATTTTTTCCATCTGCAGTTCTGCTCATGCTGGAAACTATTGAGCACATCCTTTTCCACCTGCAGATATAAGAGACAACTCAAATGCTGTCATTTGGATACAAGCTTTCATTACTAAAAAATAAGAGTATCTTATTATACTCTTCATGCTTATCAATATTTGCTTCATAGTACCAAGACTATAATATTTGGACCCTCAACTTTCTAGGAGGTTTCTCATTCACTGATTCTTAGTTTTGTATCTATGAAAACAATATTAGCTATAACATGGCGTGTCAAATAAACATAGCTTTCAAATGCAATACAATTTCATAGTTCTGTGTCTTGCTGGACAACTTGTCATTTATAATTTTCTGACTTTCAGAGCGTTTCACATCCTCAATCCTGTATTTAATTTCTTGGTTTATCTATTACAATTGTTTGTCTTTATACCGGCGCATTCAAATTCTTGTATATAATACATCTGCTGCTAGTGTTTGGAACTAAATCAGATAAGCACAATATTAAAATTCAGGATTAATTGTTTGGGGATGTCTTCATGTCACCCCTTCTACTTTCAATTTTGAATTTTTACCCCCCAAGCTTTTCAATTTCAATCAGCCGTGTCCAATTTCTCCGATTCCGTCCAAATTGGACGTTAACTCTGACGATATAACCCACTTTGAGGGCTAAAATGGTCATTTCAAGACAAACAACCAAAAAAAAAAAAAACTCTCTCTCTCACTTTCGTGGTTTCTGTCTCTTCTTCAACTCCCTCTTCTCCAAATACCTCTCTCTCTCTCTCTCTCTTACAAAGATCATAGTGGACTGCACACACTAACCATCGTTTTCTACAGCAGGAAAAAAGAAAACACTGACCAATGCTTGGATTATTTGCTGCCACGATCCAAGTCATCCAACAGTTTCTAGCAAAAAGAAAACGAACCCAGAAAGCAAATATTCATACTCAATTGCAAATTGCCAAATCTGAAATCATACAACTATGCATACTCAAGTGTACAACTCAATTGCAAATTGCGAAATTTGAAATCACTCAAAGTCTCAAATCAGTACAGAAAGCAAATATTCATACTCAATCATCCAAAACGGCAAAACAAGAGCAACCCAGAATCATACACTAGTGAATATCCAGCGAAGCAGCAACTTACCAAGCAAGACTTCGACTGCAAAGATTGCGCCCGAACCCAGACCGCCGCACAGCCATTGGCCAGCAGAGGAGCTAGCCAGCACTGAGATGCAGGATCCGAGATCCGATCCCAAACCAGGTTTGACCGCGCCCAAAGCCCCCCCCCCGCCGCCACCTCGAAAATCCAATCTGCACACGTGCAGGCCCGACCCAGAAGCAAACAGAGAAGCATCTTTGTTTTGACAATAGGAGACTTCTGCAGGAGCGAGGAAAAGAGGAGGAAACAACGAGAAAAAGAAGAGGAGGAGCGGCCATGGCCGAACAATGGGTGCCTAGAGCATTTCTGGGTAGTGATGAGATAGGCGCGTAAGCTGGTTTCCGGCATCACCGGACGACGCGGAGGACGGACAGGATTTGTCGGAGACTGGTGGTGGTAGGATAGGCTTCTTGGATTTCTGGGGGTGCAGGAAGAAACGGGGAGAAAATAGGGGTGGTGGTGGGTACGTGGGGATTAGGGAAGAAGAAGAAATGGAATCTTTTTTTTTTGGTTGTTTGTCTTGAAATGACCATTTTAGCCCTCAAAGTGGGTTAGATTGTCAGAGTTAACGTCCAATTTGGATGGAATTGGAGAAATTGGACACGGCTGACTGAAATTGGAAAGCTTGGAGGGTAAAAATTCAAAATTGAAAGTAGAGGGGTTGACATGATGACACCCCTAAACCTCACGGGGGTAAACTGAAATTAATCCTAAAATTAATCAGTTCATTTGCAAATGAATTCTCCATTAGTTCCACTGTAATGTACAGTTTGGATGGAGTGATTTTCAATCCATTGACCTTTAGAAGGCTAAATTCCTTGTGTAGGCTATTGCAATCTAGCTATTACAATCTATAGTTTTCAAGATTTGAGTTGAACAAACAATAAAACATATGGATATCAAATGATTCATTGCACAGGCATTTCAAATTCATTTCAAATGCTATTGCATCTAGTCATTTTAAGTTGGGGTTTAGTTTGCTAATCACTCATTCAAATAATTTTCTCACTCATTATTGAATGGGTTTTAACAATATGTCATCTCAATTAAGCTAATCAAAACAAGCTGCTATTGCTAGTTGTAAGTTGTAACACTCAAACTCCACACACGCACGCACTATATATATATATATATATATATATATATATATATATATATATATATAGATCCTATCCAGAGTGGAGCTCCGCTTTGAAATTAACGTGTGAAGTTCGAGTTTTGGGTCACTTTTCGGTCGCATATCCACATCTCGACCGTTCAGTTTTTAGGTACTAGTGTATAGATCATCTCTGCAAATTTTGCAGCCAAATTGATGATCGTTAAGGTATCTAACTCGCTTAAACCAATGGACGGACTGAATCTGTCAACCTGAACCGTACTAGCTTTAAGGCAGTTATCAATGCCTTAACGATCATCATTTTGGCTGAAAATTTGCAGAGACGATCTATACACTAGTACCTAAAAACTGAACGGTTGAGATGTGGATGTGCGACCAAAAAGTGACCAAAAACTCGAACTTCACACGTTAATTTTCAAAGCGGAGCTCCGCTCTGGATAGGATCTGTATATATATATATGCCCTTTTAGTGAGGGATCTCTTTTTTTGGTCTCTTTTAGGGATAAGACATTAGACAAACTTTCTGATCATATTTTTGCATCTCAATCGTTCAGTTTTTAGGTTCTAATGTGTAGATCACTTCTGCAAATTGATTATGGTTAAGACATTAATTCAAAATGGTGATGTAAGATTATAAGTATGAACGGTTCAAGTTTGACAGATTTAGTTCGTCCGTTGATTTAATTCAGTTTGATACTTTAATGATCACCGACTTCGCTGAAAATTTGCAGAAATGATCAATACATTATGACCTAAAAGTTGAACTGTTGAGATGCCGAAATGTGATCGAAAAGTTGGTCTAATGTCATATCCCTAGAAAAACCAAAAAAATGAATCCCTTAGTGGAAGGGCCCTATATATATATATATATATATATGTCACAAATGACATGAAGTGATGAAGATAGTAAGTTCACACCGAGATGAAATTAACGAAACAGAATTAGATACTAAACTTGGTAAACCCTGCTAAAGTGTGCAAAAGATCATGTTCATGCAAAACACTCTTTGAAATCTATATTAGCTAGCTATCTAACAATACCCAAATCAAATAGTATAATAGATTTATAAAAAGTTTAGCCAGTATTAAAACTTCCTTTTCTACATACTGAATCCATTTCAAAGTCTTTATGTGCCTTTGTTCAATTAACACAAGCACAACGAGATACAAGTATAACGAAATAAAGGCTGGATCTTAAATTCCATTTTTCCTCGACATATAAATACATTTATATTACTATTTCAATCTTGCATCTAAAGAACATGCAAAGGGCATGACATACAAATGTGCTCAATCTATCATCATTCATCCACAACACTCTTTGAACATTAGCTAGCTAGTATCTATTATCTAATGATACCCAAATCAAACTCATGTTTCAATTGCATTATCCATTATTCCATCAATCATAACCAAACTCTACTATGAAAGAAATTAAACGTCAAAAGACTCGACGCACTCAGCACTGATCGATTATTATTGGGATCTTCTTATTCAAGATGGTACCTTTGTCAAAGGCTCAAAGCTTTTAGTGGGTTTGATCGAAATTGCTTTTGGATATTGGGGATTGGTCTAAACGGTGTTGCTGCCTTAACACTCAAAGTTTATTATGACCATCGCGTATTATAACTTTAGAAGCAGCCAACTCCCCCACCAGATCGACCAACCAACGCAGGTGAATAAACTCGGTACACATGCATGTTGAATATTGGACAAAAAAGTTGATCAAACTTTAAGTAATTTGATCCGGCATTATATGTTATTGTCATGGTTTCAATTTACTGAGGACGCATAAATGACATCACTCTTTCGGATACTGATATCACTTAACAGGATAATGATATCACTCCTACTATTCCATGGATTCTACAAAGTGTTTAATATCATCCGAAGCTGCTAACAAGTTTCTATGCATTCTTGTATGTAACTCTATACCCAACTCCATATACGTCAGACTTAACGTGAAGTCGGAAACATTCATCAAAAATAAAAAAGACATGAAGTCAGAAATATTGTCTTAGAAATATTACAATATTTATGAATAAATTATGTTATGGGTTATGAGTCGGACGAAGCTAGAAATTTCATAATTTTTGAAATATTATTGATACTGTAATACAACTGATTGCGAGAGACTGAATTGAAAGGGGAAAATGATGGATTGAAGTCATTGAACCATAAGCACCCAATTGAAATGAAGTGACCAAAGATTGTGAAGCTAGCAAGAACCACAACTATGGCTTGAGTGTGGTGACGATATAGGTGATGGAGTGCTGAAGTAAGAGTGAGAGAAGTGAGAACACGACACGTGGAAAATAATATTGAATTAAAAACAAATTGAAAAGGAAAGAAATAGAAAGGTAAATGCCATAAAAAATTAAACAAAATGGGAACATAAGAAAATGGGATGATCAAAGTTGAGGTTAGGTCCCAGGCACATTTCTGTGAGGGCTGTTCACAAACACCTGGTGGGTGCACTACTCCACTCTATTTCCTTTGGGCCTCCCCTCCCTTTCCCTTTTACCAAGCGCGTGACTCCACGCGCCACAGAATTTTATTATTTATGTTGTTTATATTTATTTTTATATGAATTTTGGGTCAATATAAATTGTTTGTTATTGTGGAATTCGAATCATTTGGACAAAGGCATGCACCGCCCCAGTCATTTTCTTGTCATGAACTCATCATCATGGACAGTGCAAGTGGAGTGACACCCTTGGGAAGGACCTTTTTGTTGGGCATGCTTGTGCCTTTGGGACCAAAATTTCTCTAAACCATATATGTTTTTCTTTGATTCATCAACAAAAGCAAATGAAATTATATCTATATATGTATCTATAATGATCTCTAAAGAAAAAAAATACATTATCATCTTATCAATGAAGACACTTTGTAATAAAAATGGGAATGTATAATAGTTGATTAGCAAAGACCCTACTGCTACTACATAGAATAGTAAAAGCACCGTTTTGGGCTCTTTACATTATATATCATATACGTTGAGTAGATGTAGTAGAGCATCGAGTACAAAAGTCGAGATTAATGAATTAAATCACATTTGCTGGTTGTTTAGGGTATGAAAGAAAATTGTCTTTATTGATTTTTCATTAAATACGAAGTTAGCAAGAATTTAAATTTATTGAATCAGTCATTTTTTATACTTCAAAAGAAATTATTCATTGACATTATCGAAAAATTATTTCCGAAAAGGGATACAATAGATTGCACTTACCCATGAAGATATGCATAATATATGCCAAAGGAAGAAAAATGATAATACCATGGTAACTGTCGGTGTTAGTTTGGCCCAAGAATCAGTTGTGTCACACACGCATAAATGTCAAGCGTGAGACTAGTACATTCTTTTTCATCTTTTTCTGATTTCTCCTAAAAGCTAGGCAGTCACTACTCACCAGTATATAAAGGTGGGTGAGTGGGGCTTAGGCTCTCTTGGAGTTGCACAGATTAGTGCAAAGCTAAGCAAGGTACCAGCACAAGGTGATGGGCAGGCAACCTTGTTGTGACAAGCTTGGCGTCAAGAAAGGTCCATGGACAGCCGAGGAAGACAAGAAACTAGTGAACTTCATCCTCACTCATGGCCAATGCTGCTGGCGCGCCGTCCCCAAGCTCGCGGGTCTGCGCCGCTGCGGCAAGAGCTGCCGCCTCCGCTGGACTAATTATCTTCGGCCCGACTTGAAGCGAGGGCTACTCAATGAAGCTGAGGAGCAGCTTGTTATTGACCTCCATGCTAGTCTTGGCAATAGGTTCTCTCTCCTTTTGCTCACTTCATTTCTTGTCATCATGTACTTTAACTATAGCCTAGCTAGCTACCTTAATTTCTTAGCTAATTAGTATAGTTGTGGATTGTGATTTTTGTTGTGTAGGTGGTCTAAAATTGCAGCAAGACTGCCTGGAAGAACAGACAATGAGATCAAGAATCACTGGAATACACACATCAAGAAAAAACTTATCAAGATGGGGATTGATCCAATTACTCATGCGCCTCTCCAAAAACAAGTCACTACAACCCCACAAGAAACGCCTTGTGAAGCCAATATTCAACAAAGTATGAACATCCCGGAGCATGGAGTCTCTGGCAACGAAAATGGCAGCTCTGCAACTGAGAATTCCTCAAGCAATGAAGCTCAGTCACTAATTGAGGTCAATGCCAATGGTGACGATGACCCTTTGGTGAGATACATATTATCCGATTATTCCGATACATTTCTCCAGGATTGGTCATGGAATTTTCCGGTTGTGGAAGACAATTACAGTGATCTTGGCTTGTCTTCAACTTCATCAGAGGATAGCTCAACTTGGTTTATGGACTGCAAGGATTTTGGGGTTGAGGATTTCGAGCTTGGAAATTGTATCAATTAATAACAGGAACATGTTCATATTATATGCAGTACTATAACACATGGGTGGTATGCATTATGCAATCCCCAGATAGTTTACCTAGCAATGTGAAAAAAATTTGACACTTCACTATTCTGTCTGATAAATGATGAGATTGGAGAAAGAAGAGACCCATCTATTTGTTTAACAAATCACTTTATCATCTTAAGCTCACTTCAGCACTACGATAATTTTTTTTTTTTTTTTTGGATAGAAGCACTTCGATAATTTTCTATCCTTGAAAAGTTCCCACTAAACACAAAGTGGAATACATGTAATTTAAAATCTAGGAAAAGTTCTAAACCAGCCAATGCCATCAAAACTAGGGTTTGGTTGGTAGGTTGTCCTATTGCAAAGTACATGATAGCTTTTGTAAAAAGTTATTAACCTCAGTATCGAAACAGAGATTGAGTAGGTACCAACGTACTCTAAGCTAAGCATCACATAACCACAAAAAGGACCACATCTATTAACAAATGGCCAAAGTATATGAAACTTTTAGTATTTCTAGTATGATTAATTATATAAAAATGAAGATAAAGGTTTTAGAGAATCATCGGTTGATCCAAAGAATATCTTGCACCTCACCCTTCTCTCATACTGTTGCAACTGTATGATGACCCTCTTAATAACTTAAACGTACGAATACAGTCAACTAAACACTATAATTAGACTCTGTCTATAATTGGATCATGGTTGAATGAAATTCAATTTTTTTTTTTTAAACGCGATTACCTTCAAACTTTAATTAATAAAACTGCTGAATACAATGATGGAGACATAGTGTTGAAAACTCAAATTACAAACGTCAGAGCATCTCGAATAATAAAGAGGCTCCACAAATCCTAAGTATTCCACAATACATCAACTAGTAAGACTTGTCATAATAGCAATTTAAACAACTCTATTTGCTTACAATAGTGACATACCGGAAATTCATTTTTTTAAAAATAAAATAGACAGTCAAATTGTTAACTTCTTAAAAATTTTAAGGTGAGACATCAATTATTGAAAGATAAGCCAAAATTGTTGCAAACATGGCTATAAATTAGAAGTTTAATTTTCTCTTTTCATATCCCTATCCCATAACTTTTGTGGATGACATTTCATTCTCATATTGTTTTTTATTTTACCTTGGCTTTTATAGGCATACAATTTTATTTACTATCAATACCTTTATGGATTAGGTATATATGCTACTAAAATTATTTCAAGTATACAACAAAAGCAACACTAAAAAGCTATTAGCACTTTTAATTGTAATATAACTTTTTAAAGGGAAAGAGGTAGTTCATTTTGGCTTTATATGATTGTGTATTATGTAAATAAATTTAAGTGGGAAATAAAATATATCAACCATACCAGAATTTAGAGCACCATAGTCATATAACACATTTTCAATCACTTTCTTTCCTTTCAAACACGTTGTTTTAGTTTGGCTTTATATGCACCTCACAAGTAAAAACAATATTTGATGATTGTATAAGTTACAAAGAGATGGTCTGTCTAAATCTTGACATGATTCGCATGAAACAAACATTTCGGAAATAACAAATCCCTAGTTTAAAAATTAAAATACACGTGTTTTCTTGTTTTCTAAGAACTAACCCAATGTAGAGAGAAATGACAAATTTACCTTCAGCCTAATTAAACAATTACATCTAATGTCACTTTCCTCTCTCTCTCTCTCTCTCTCTCTCTCTCTCTCTCTCTCTCTCTCTCTCTCTCTCTCTCTCTCTCTCTCTCTCTCCAGTACGATCCCGTAGCCGGTTGGCCTTGCCTTTGACTCATCTCGGCAGCAGGAAGCGGAGACCGGTCATCTCCGATCCAAACGTTCGGCCATGGCGGATTGGCGGCGACTTGCAAGAACGGGAAACTAGAACTCCTCCTCATCTCCGTTGCTCATCACATCCACAGATTTGACTCTGTCCTCCGTAAGCTGTTCCGGTGCTTCTGAGTAGCTATGAAGCACAAGAAGCAGGGGCGTAGCTACATGGTAGGCTATCTAGGCTGTAGCCTAGACAGGATTTTGGCCTAAAAACCCTTTAAGTATATGTATATTTCCCTTCAAGACTTGACATTTTGTGTTCTGCCATTCTGGGTCTTCGTTTTATGCGTCAACTTTGCAGGTAATGGAACTACAGCTGCAATCCTTCTTTGACAACTTTGATCCCTGAGCTGCTGCTGCTAATTTTCATCAAAGTAACTAGCTGTTATTGTTGTTGGGACGTATTTGTTTTTAGATAAAAAGTTGGTTGGCTAAAAGATCTTACAAATTTCAACTTGGAAAACCTTGACATTGAAGTTGGTTGCTTTAACGGCTTCTCTATGCAGTACACCAATGCTGGCCAGTGCTAGGATATGTAGCAACGTCCAAGGTATAAGGAAAATGTTTAATTATTGGCATCTCTGTTTATAAGTAGAATAGTAGATAGATACATAACAATGATCATTTTAATACAGGTGCTTGACTATTGCTTGATAGACTGATGTTGTTTTCCATCTAGGTTTTATATTTTTAAGTTCTTTTCAGGCCTTATTAGTTGTTCTGATTTACTTATGTCTAACAAGTTTGTCTACTTGTATCTTTAAATTCATGATTTTTGGCTTCAAAGGTCATCATCCATGTAAAGAACAGCAGAGCACAAAAGTACACATGTAATCTTACATGCTATTAATAAGTGAACTATTTTCTTTTGTAGGTTGAGATTCAAGAGAAGTTGGCAAAAATGGTTGCAGTTTAAAGGCAAAAAGACTTTGGACTAACATGATTGCAGTTTCAAGGTTTGCTCAAGTGCTCAACTTGTTGCGTTATATCGTTCCTATTTATATTGTAAAACTGTATGTAGTGCTCTTTAGTTAGTTTATTGTTGTTGTACCACAAATATGTGCTTGTAGTTTTTAATTTACGGGGTTTGGTTCCCCCCCCCCCCCCCCCCCGCCGTTGTACGTTTTGATTGAAAATAATAAGGGCGTGAGGATGAGCCTCCCACTGGGTTCCAAACCTCATAAAAGTTATATATAGAAAAAATTCTAAAACTTTTGTGCTCTTCTAGTTAAATTAGCCTAGATAAGTTTAGGATCCTAGATCCGCCAGAAGGCGAATCGAAGTTAGTCATCAACGGAGACATCGATTGGAATCGGTGTCGTTCCGGCTGACGGAGACATCGACAACAGTGACTTGGACTTGTGTTTTTGATACAGAGATTGAAGAAGAAGAAAGGAGTTAGTCACCTTGAACCGCTCTACCCCCTTCAACATCTCGTCGGTGTCCAGCTCTTGACATGGGTGCCCAGAGCATTTTCTAGGTGCCCAAATTAGTTTTTTTTTTTGGCAATAGACGTCTATTGGAGAACAATATACATTTTTAAATTTATATATATATATATATATATTCTTATTAAGGGCAATAAACCTTTCCCGCGACCTATAAAATCTCCAACAACCTCTTTGGAGACCTCCGGCGAGATTTTCAAAAAAATCCGATGGGCAGTCGCCAGTGATCAAACTTTTGCCAGAATCCTGCGACCGGATTCCGGCAAAAGTTGGCCGGAATCCGGCAGCTAATGACGGGACTCCGGCGAAGTCTCCTATGGTTTCTCTCTCTGTCTCTCTCTCTCTCTCTATGTAACAAAGGAGTGACGGTGAAATAATCTAAAAAAAAAAAAAACTCTATAGGGTATTAGGGAAGACCTCCTTAGAGGGTTTTGGGTAAGGGGGGATTAAAAAAACTTAATGAGGTAAGAGAGAAAAAAATCTCTGGAATTGATGTAAATGGACAAAATCCCAAAAAAAAAAAAAAAAAAAAAACCCAAACGCGTCCTTGTTTCACTTGCCGTTATTCTCTTACATCAGCATTCCACAACCTCCACTTTGTATTCTTTACGGCGTATTATACAGCATAGCTTTATCTTACTGCTGGGTTTACGAATTAATGAATTATAAGCAAAGCGATCAGAGGCATTCTAAATTTCCAGCTAATGGTCGAGTTGCTCTTAGACAACAAGATATATATGAGAAAGAATATGATTGCCTACCTGCCGATTTTGAAGAGCTCACTAACAAAACAAGGGTACAAAATTTTCTTCTACTGAAACGATATATACAAGAAACTCGCGCGGTTAAGACTGAAAAGAAAAGGCAAAAAGAAAAAAACTAAACAAGATCATTTGCAGTGGAATGAAATGCAACGAAATAAGTGGATCACACTAACTAGACTAGCTTCAAAATCAGCCTACCTTTGCCTTCAGGAAGAACAACTGTTATTCACCGAATGGATGAGGCACTTACTGAACCATTCAAGTCAAAAGACTTTCTTCAACAAACTATATTTGAAGACATGCAGGTGATAGTAAGCTGATACTGAGAGCACTAGGTTGGAGCCTATAGGGGTTAAAAGCTTAGAGCAGAATTTCTATTGTCATGGAACAGATGACTTGGAGGCTTCTGGTGACTCCTTGGTCTTCACGACAAGATCATAATTGATGGAAGCCAGCTGAGACAAGTTCTGAGAACAGAAGATGTAAAATTTTCAGCTCGAATTGGAATGCAATAAGGTGAGTTAAAGAGCTATCTACACAAACAACTATCATTTCATTTCTATATGGCATCTTTTTAGTCTTAAAGTAGAGAATGTAACTTACGTCAGACCCCTTACCTTAAATGAGAAATTACTAAATGAGTACTGCACATCAAGGGCCGGAGCACTGAAGTCCGCCAAACTACCACACTCATCCCCCTGTATAATAAGAGATATAGATGGTCAGGCAGCCAAATTAGTAATGTCACTAGGCTGTACAAGAGCCAAACTTGGATCAGATGGTTGATTTAACAGGCATTTAACAGCCCAATTAATAAATTTCAATGCATCATTGTTAAAGGCTTTTCGAGTTTACTTCCAAATCAGTTCTTTGGGGGCATGCTTGTAGTCCATGTAATTTCATATCAACTCTATGTGCATTTAAGATTAAAAATTATAATATATAGAAGCATCTTACGTCTTCATCTAGATAATATGAACCAGTACTGCTGCATGTTTCAGTCAGGTCATCGAAGTCACTGCCTCCATTAACATGCTCATCTTCTGGATTCCATATGTACCGGCTCATGAAATAACTTGTATCATGTACATCTGTTGAAGGTATGAACATAGCCTGCAGCCAATAAAAGTACTCTTAAATATCACAGATTTATAAACAATCATAATTTCAAAACTTCAACAAAGCTAACTTGAAATGACCTTCTGCCTTGCAAGTGTATCCCAGTTAATATCCTTGAAAAAAGTATGTTGCTTCACCTGCCAGAGAAGTCCGAACACTTATTTTAATCATCATCATGACTTGCATGTAATCTCTGTCAATAGTTAATCAACAAATTACCTCCCTAGCACCTGTTGCTCCAAGTCTTTGAACTGGGTTTTCAGTCAGTAATCTGACAAGGAGTGTAGAGGTAAAGTAAGAGCAATGAAGATATACTGTCTTGAAAAATGAGAGGATTGCAGGTATTTTTAATCCAACAAAAGAGTTCTTTTATATGAAAAGGCTGATTGACAAAATTTGCCTAATGTCAGAAATTCACACTAGTGTTGTAACTAGTACATCCAGAAAATGCACAGATCTCTTCATATTATTCTTACTGGTCAATTAAGTCATATGCTTCGTTGCTCATCTCCTCAGGTACCTTAGGCCAGGGGATATCTCTGTTTATTATATTGTTGAAAATTTGCTGCAATAAAGAGGATCTATAAGTACATTGTCAAATTTCTCCCCCATGATTATGACTTGAAAAGAATTAAGAAAATTCACAGTTCTAAGAATCAGAAGAATTCATTCACATGTTCAGGAGTCAATGATACACAGTAAAAAGTGTTCTGAAATTTGGATCCACTACCTGTGGATGTTCTGCATTGAATGGTGGAATGCCAACAAGTAGCTCAAAAAGTATAACACCCACAGACCACCAATCAGCAGTTGCACTATGTCCCATGCCAAGAAGTATTTCAGGTGCCAAATAATCGGGGGTGCCAACAACTGAATGTTTTTGACGCTGTGACCTCTGAGATGAAGATTGACTTTTTGGTTCATCGTCTCCAACAAAACCAGTATCACCAACAGATGGACCTGCTAAGTCATCAGTGCTGCTGATTAGACCAACCTTGGAGAGCCCAAAATCTGTCAACTGTAATATATAGTAGTACATTAGCAGTTGTGAGAGGGAACAAGTAAAGTCTTCATGGTAGATGCATAAACTTCACTTCCTGAACATGTTGGAATTCAAGGAAGAAAATATAGATGCCATAAGAAATTCTGACAAAACAGAAGGTAGTTTCCATGTAGTGCATAGATTAAATCAACATCATGAATAAAAAATGAAGGAAGCAAGTCAAGCAACTATAAATGCTATAAGAAATTTCTATAAATCAAGAAAAATTCATCAATACTCAGTCAAACCAAAATTGTTTATCAGGGATTCAGGGAAAGCAACTTTCACTGATGAGAACCTGTCATTAAATAAAACTAAAAAGAGAAACAAAGCCAAGTATGCTTGAAAATACAATATAGAAAAACTAACAGTCTAACATGAAATTATTCATCTATTTTCCCCTAAGTTCAGGTTGTTAGAGGTTGCTTTTGTTTGATATAAACATCCCTTAACTTACTAGAATGTAAGATGCAAAATTAAATTGATGGTGATAGAAGGCCAGAATGCTCATACTATTGCCAAATGTATCTTCAGCTATTTACAAAAGGACATCCGTAACATTCAAGAACTAAAACAACAAGATATTGACCTTGATGTGACCATCTTGACCAATCAACAAGTTGTCTGGCTTCAAGTCTCTATGAATAACATTTAATGAATGCAGATACTCCAAAGCAAGAACCTGAAGAAAAAATAGGATATCAGTCATGCTTTATACCATCAATGAGTATGAGAAACTTTTAGAGTGAACATAGAAATATGAATCTGGAGAGGTGAAGAAGATTAGTATGTCCTTACAACTTCTGCAATATATACACGGGCCATATCTTCATCTAAGCAGCCTAGATTTCTCAATAAAGAGTAAAGATCTCCACCATTTAAGTACTCCATGACCAGATAAAGATTTTCCCTGCATGTGAAGGAATAGAAAAATCGGACCTGTTCATCATTAGGAGTGTCAGATTGATGTCCAGTTGTAATGCATTCTTAGTGTACTAACACATTTTGAGGCTCACTCACCACAAAAGGATTGCGGACCAAAATAAGGATGTTACGCTCTGCCAAAATACTTTCAACTGCATTCTTACGAATCATATCAGCCTTCTTTAATACCTGAAAAAAATGTTCCACCATAATGAGTTGTGAAAACACTGTCTCAAGCTTACATGCAGAAAACAGCAAATAAGTCCATGGCCTTAATTTTGCTTCCTTTTCATATGGCATGCAAAAGGAACAGCGTACAGTTTTTCATCCATATTATGTAAAATTAAGCAGACCTTTATAGCAAATAAGTCACCAGTCGCTCGTTTTCTGGCAAGAAAAACTCGTCCAAATGCACCCCTGCTTATTGGTTTTATTATTTCAAAATCTTCAATAGATGTTCGATCCTTAGAAGACGGATTGATGGGGCTGGTACGTAGACTACGAACTGTATCATCTTCCACTGAACTTTCTTCGTCTGCCATACCATTTGATGAATCCAATTTCTCATCTTCTATCTGCCCACAAAGATGTACATATTTTTCCCTGTACAGTTCAAAATTGATACAATCAGAGATGCTTTTAAGATATTAAATTAATCATTCATTTGAGAAAACATGAAAAGTATAATAGGTATAGAAGCTAAAAGTTAGATTATTTTGTTAATGGCCAAATTGAGGCAACCTTTGAGAAAATTTACATTTGCACAAACCACAAAACATATGCAGTAATACAGTTTGACTTCAACTCACTGCAATAATTTTTCAATACGTCTTCCAAACGTCTCTACAACAAGGGCATCCACCTTCCTGTCCTGGATAGCATATTTTAGGTCTTCTAGTCGGTCAAGCATATACTCCAATGCACTATAGTCACAATTGCTAACATTTGCAACAGAACGAGCAATATCCAGTAGCTTGTGTATCTGTCAATCCATGGTCTGATTATTATATGAACATCATAACATAAAGGTCATGAAATTTCCAATAAAAGAAATCAAATGATGAAACTAGTCTGTAAAAGTCATTAATATATCTATATAACGGAATAAAACAAAGGCGACAAGCCACAAGACTAAGCATATATAAACTGACATGCTAGCCACGAAACAGCACAAGAGCTGCACTGTACAGATGTAGTTAGAAACTTAGAAGGTGAAAAGAACTATTAACTTGAATGTAAGTAAAACCTGTGAAAAGAAAGAAAAAAATACTAAAATAAAAAAATAAAAAAATAAAAAAGAAGATTTTTATGACAGCCAGAGGGCATCAAAAAGTGCATTCGCAGAACTTTCAGTTGCAGAGTAATTCTAGAAACATATGAGAGAGAGTACTGCGTCCAAGTTTGAGAGAAAAAGAAGTATAACCAAAAAACTACCGGCTGATGGAAAATGTAAGCATGGCACCTGCTGACAATTCTCAAGTTCTGGTATTGTTCCCCTTCCACTCAACAGCATTTCAATATGAGTGGTTCTAGGTGTTAAAAGTGGCGATCTTGGAGTGGAGCTTCCCGCTGATGAGGTTCTGGTTCCTTGTTCAGGTGTCAAAGCAGAACGTGCGTCACATGACATGTCAGGCATAATATTAATATCTTCCATGACAAAAGAATTGTCAGCATCAGGAACACAATCAAGCATGTCTTCAGGGAAACGAGGCAATTCATTTCGTTTAGGTGATAAGTCATCTAAATCTTCATGGATACTTTTTTTTCTTTTGGCAATAAAATCTTCATGGATACTTGATGGATACACTTTTGCAGCATCAAAACTTGTCTCTTGTGTATCAACATTTTTTGTTGTCCGAGATTCCATTATCCTTTCAAGAGCTTCAGCAACTCTTTCAAGTCTTTCATTCACAGTTAAGCCCTTCAAGTCACATCTGTCAGCAATTGTACATATTCGAGAGTGCTCCTCTACGTGGACAGTTGGTATTTCAACCTCACATATCCGACAGATCATCAAATTCTCATATGTAACATTTTGCTGCTCCCCAATTGAAACCCAAGATACTCTTTGTGCACTTGTGGACATCTTTGAGTGTTCATGATGGGATGATGGAGTATCCAGATTTTCTTTGGCATGCAAACTTTCTGATTTGTCCTTCGATGGTGTATCAACAGAATCAGGTACTTTCTGCTTTTTCTCAGCAGCCGATGGAAGTTTTTTCCAAGATGACATCCTATAGCTACCAGTGGATTCAACGCTCTTGGCAGTGCTAACCTCCACACCATCAGCTCCACTAGCTATTTCTTGCTCACGAGACTTCTTGGGCTTCTCGTTTGCATCTTTCCCACTCAGTGGACCACTAAACTTCTGTTCTGCACCGTCCAAAATTTGTTCTGGATAAACACCAAGGTCACTGAGCTGGTGAAGACTAAGAATGTGCTCTTCCTCATAACCACTCTCTTTCTGGAACTGCACAAGCCGTGTGCACCGAGTAAGAATAAAAAGAAGACGAGTATGGGCTTGTTTCAGGGCCCCCATTGGTAGCTCTTGACGCCGGTCATCCAACTTCTGTACAATGCCTTCACACTTGATCCAAAATTCGTTAGGAGACATCTTTGCACACTGCCGGGCAATAACTAGCAAATCCTCAAAATTCTCTTTCCATTCAGGGTGAGACTC
Organism: Rosa rugosa; assembly: GCF_958449725.1. Classification (NCBI taxonomy): domain Eukaryota; kingdom Viridiplantae; phylum Streptophyta; class Magnoliopsida; order Rosales; family Rosaceae; genus Rosa; species Rosa rugosa. The sequence continues at coordinate 49,937,615 of NC_084825.1, forward strand.
TGAAGACATTTCAAGTATACCCACCAAATCACCGGCAAATGCACCCAAATCAACATCAACCTCATCCTTCAACCTCTCAAATCTTGCCCTGAGCGCCACTAAAACCTCCTAAAATTTTCCGAGCAGCCACAAGATTTAATCAAGATTAGGCGGAAAAATCAAAATTCTGAAAGGCATAAACAAAATACATACACAGGTGAAGGTAATGTCACCTCCATATGCCCGAATGCACGGGACTTCCACACCGGAAATGGTCTAACTCCTTTGGAATTTAGTTCATGAGAGAAACTCTTGATGTCAGGTGTTCTCTTCTTTCGTCCACTCGTAACTCGCAGTATTGCCTGAAACCTAGGCGACTGCATTTCCTTTGTAAGACCAGCTTGACCACCCTGCCAATAATACAATACATACAACCACATTGCGGTCAAGCTCATGAGCTACCTACATTTCACCAACCTAACTATTTTCTAAGCAAAAATTCATTCAAAATTTCATTTACCTCCAACACAGGATTGAGTGGCGATGGAGTTCTCAGCGATTTTGATTGACTCGAGTGCACATATTTCACTATAAACACATTGTAAATATTTGCCAAATTAATTTCAAAATTGAAAAAAAAAAAAAAAAAAAATCCTGAACTCATATTGATCCAATTTTACAGAAAAGCTAAAACATCGAAATTCAGACCTGGTTGGGGCTTTGACTTGACCGTGTAGTTCATATTATTCGCTTCCTCGCCGGGAATTAGAGACTCGCCGGCGGAGGAAGAGAACCGGAGCGGTGACGGCGCCGATCGAGTCCGTATGTGATTGAGCCCTAACGACGCAGCCAATAGGATCGGCGTGGTCTCTCTACGTTCCCTAAAATCATCGTTGTCGTCGTCATCTTCATCATCGTCTCCCTCTTCGTCGCTTTGTTCGTTGACCTCGGCCAAATGCCTAGGGCTCCGGTGAATCGGAATGGGAGGAATCTTACGGAGCTTGGCTCTGGAGGGAGAAGGATGAGTCGGAGACGATGCGGCGGCGGGGTCTGCGTTGCCGGCGGCGGAGGTCGAGGTCAGAGGCGGTGGGTTTGGATTCGGATCGCTCGACATGGAGAGAAGGGTTCGGGTTTGGATTCGGGTTCGGATTCTTCATGGGAATTTGGGGGATTGAGAGAGAAAGATAGATTAGAGGGAGAGAGAAGGGAGGGTCAGTGTGTTGGGTATTATTTCGCGCGAAATGGGGAATGGAGCGTTAGAGAGTGACACGAATTATGTGTTTTCGGTTAAGGGGTTTGAAACGTGCTTCCCGCTAAGCATGTAATTGGCCGCGTTCCGCTGTGGTCGTGACTACCGTAATCGGATGGGGGTGTGGATCCTTGGTAATAAACGGATCATGAAGCCCACTACACATTGGGCTTTTTGTAGCCCAGCGAATAGGGCACCTGACATGATAAAATCAAGTCCTCAGAGTTAGATCAACTGCTTTGCCAAAAAAAAAAAAAAAAGAGTTAGATCTGATGGAGGGTTAAAAGTGAGTTACGATAGGTGAATTTCGAATAATCGATTGTTGGTTTGTGATTTGTACTCCTCAATTGTTAAGTTGGTCGATTTATTCTATGAATTCATAATGCTTGCTAATTGCTCCATACATTGTTAGTTTAGTGAACAACACATTGTTTGAACTAGGAATTCTAGACTGTTGCAGGAAACCATTGAGGAGTAGGAATTCTAGAGAAAGCTCAATGCTCACCTATTGCAGCTTGCAGTTGAAGTTTGAAGTTTGGCTAATTCATTTGAATTATTTTGGTGGAGGTAGAAATTCTTGGCCACTAAAGGTAGGCAATTCATTCATCTCTCCCTTTTTTGTTACCGTTCGAAGAAATTATCAAGCACGTCCGAGAGCACACTCGAGCTTTTCTTCAGTCTTTGGATTAGCCCAAATGGTGATGAATTAGTTGAAAATTCAATTACAAATTTACAATTAGGCTAGAATAGAGTTTTTTTTTTTTTTTTTCTTAAATCGAAAAAGTTAGCCGTATTATTAAATTTCAGCAAACAGAATAAAAATGACACAGCTACAATAATCATCAGAAGTAATCATTTTGCGGAGTACAAAATTAGATTACAATTTAGCTAGAATAGAGTTTTGATTATGCATGACAAAAGAAAAATAAATATTATTATGCTCTTCCTATCCAAATTCAGCGTATACCCGTATCCAAACCCGACCCGTACGGCACATATTAAACAGTCCACACGACGCCGTCACTCTAAACCCGCCCCGCCAACAATGCTCAGCCTCCTCCTCCGCAGCTCCGTCTCGAAGCTCCGGCTCCGACCCGCTAACATATCATGCAATTCGGACCCTCTCCCGACCCTTCGCAACTACTCCTCCACCGCCACCGGTCTCTATGGCTTCCGCCACTTAAACTCCCCCAAAGGCTTCCAACGCTTCGTCGACGACGCCATCGAAAGGTCCCTACAATTCAACAAACTATCTGCGGATTTCAATCGCAATCTAAAGTTTGATTAAATCTAATTTTTCAGGTCCGGCGAGCTGGTTGAGTTCATTTCCGGGATGCCTTCGTCTGCTGAGATAATCAAAGCCATGGATGAGATTTCTAACACAGTAAGTTTTGATAGTTACAGTTCTACAAGTTTACCGATCGGTTTTTACAGTGAATGAGCTAATTGCATTGTGTCATTGTTCAATTTGATAGGTCTGCTGTGTGGTAGACTCTGCAGAACTTTGTAGACATACTCATCCAAACAGGTTATTATTCTCTGAATTTTTCGGCTTTTTTCGATATTACATTTCTCTATTTGGAGGTATTTAGTTATTGTTTTTGTCGATTTGAGAGATTTCAATTTGGTTTTTTGGATACTTCAATTGTATCAGGGAATTTGTTGAAGAGGCAAACAAAGCTTCAATGAGGATTAATGAATATCTACATGTGAGGTGACGGTGAATCGTCTTCACTTTCTAGTGTTGTTGAATTTTTGTTCACAATTTTCTTGTGTAGTGAGCCATTGCCTGTGTCTGATTTGAATTTTTTTGTCTTATAGTACCTGAATACAAATCATACTTTGTTTGATGCCGTGAGAAAAGCTGAACAAGAGGGCCATTTGCTCACCAAGGAAGCTCAAAGGGCGGCACATTACCTCCGCGTTGACTTTAAGAGGGGTGGAATTCATCTTCCTGCTGGTATCGCACTCTTCATGTTGTTTTACAGTGCTGTTGCAGTAGGTTTTTTTTTTCGTTTGCAGGCTAATAACTTCTCTGTTTTGCTTTGCAGAGAAATTAGATAGTGTGAATCAGCTGAATATAAAAATTTCACAACTTTGCAAAGAGTAAGTGCAATATCATAATTTATCTTCACATTCACTTAATTGATTTTACTTCTCAGTACCAAAAATGAAAATGTTACCTCTCATTATATCATCCCTGTGTATTTATGTACTCCATGTGCATAATGATATGTAAATCACACTCAGAGTTTTCAGAACTGCTTCAGCATTTACAAAACACGTTTGTAGTATGATTAGTGCTACTTCACATCTATTCTGTTAGTAAGATGAGCTTTGGTCCATCCGGCCCATTTAATGTTAATGTTTTTAGCAGTTTAAATGTTGTTCACTTGTTTGTAAGTGGTGGTGGAGAATTTGGTTACCCTTCTTACTGATTCTGTCCTGTTATTTATTATTAATATTAGTATTGTTAATAAACAGTTTGCCTATGAGACTTTACTTTTCCTTTATATGAAATTCTTTCTGGGTTCAGGTTCAGTGAAAATATCATCATTGACCCAGGTACTGTGGATATATTTCCAGCATCACGTATGCCACAAAGTTTGCACCATCTTCTCAAGCCCATCTACCGATCCAGATCTGCAATTTCAAGGGAATCATTGGGGCACAGGGGTGCCATGAAAGAAAAGGGTTTTCGTATACCAACAGATCCAAACACTTTATCTTCTGTTCTCCAATGGGCTTCAGATGATGAGGTAACTTTGATGTTGAAAAAAGTATTCTTCCTGCTTTTTGAATCTTCAATGCAATAGGGAGTCAGGTCACTGCAATAGACTTAGATGAACTGAGCATAATGTGGAATGTACCTTCTAGAATTTGGAAACTAGCTTCAAACTCTGGATGAACTTTTTTTACTCTATATTTGCTTTCAGGTCAGGAAATTGGCATATATGAAAGGAAATTCTGTTCCTCATGCAAACCTTGGTGTTCTTGATAATCTTATAGCTACCCGCCATGAGCTAGCTCAGGTTAATTATCTCCCTTTTTAGTTCATGACAAATATCCTATATGGTGATGAACATAAATTATTTAGTAACAGGATGGCCAAAACGTTGTTGGGCTTTTTTCGTGCATTCAAATATAGCATGCTAGAGTGATTGCGTGTATTTTTAGAAGCAATCTCTAATACTGATGTACTGAATGACACTGTTTATATGAAACTTCAGTGATTGGGTGTGCCCATACTTGTACATCATTTATTCTTAGTTATGCATTGACTTTCACGATTTAGCATTATTTTTATTATAGGATGTTGTGTTCCTATTTTTCAGTGGTTCACTGGGATTGACATGAATGGTTGGTTAGTGGCGTAGACCATAAGGTGGGAGGGGTCCGTGTGTTCCCATAACCCCACAGGTCTAAATGTAGAATTGAATAATCAAATTGATTTGTATATGCTTATGGATTCTAAGATATCTTCCTTTCTGGAACGTTCCGAACTGCTCACATAAACATCTTCCCATCTTGATTGGTTATTTATTTTTTGAGGACTGATTTTAATACACACCTCTTATGACAATTTGTAAAAATTTATTGCTTCTAGGATTGTCTGATTTGCTGCAATAATGGATATGGTTTGATATAGGCTTTCAATTACATTTTCCACTTATCTGCATGCTTTGTTTTGATTGATAACTGCAGATAATGGGGTATAGATCTTATGCTGAATTTACGGTGAAACCTAACATGTCTTCATCACCAAAAGTTGTGATGTCTTTTTTGCAAGAGTTGAGCAAGATGGTTAGGCCGAGTGCTGATGAGGTATTAAGTCCTTTGTAAGACATTTATTTTGTTTGAAAGAATTTCTACTTTTTATTGGGCTCAAGATTAATTGAAGCTTTCGTCTACTAATGAGAAGTTACTTAACTTTAGGAGTTTAATAAAATTAAGGCCTTCAAGAGAGAAAAATGTGGTCAGACAGATGGAGACTTAGAACCTTGGGATGAGGCATACTACACAGCAATGATGAAGTCTTCTGCCTATGACTTTGACTCTTCAGTATGTTAGGCTCTCCTATTTGCTTTTCTTTCTTTTTATTACTATTTTTTATATTTGGAAAAGAAAAAAAAGCGACGGCAACATTTGCTTTCAATAATGTTTGTTGGATAGTGTCTCTTTGTGGGTACATCATACTGGGGGTTTGAAGCAAAGGAAGTTTTTTGACTTTCTTCCTCTATGCAGGTTGTAGCATCATACTTTTCTCTACCACAATGTATCGACGGTTTAAAAGTGCTGGTGGAATCTTTGTTTGGTGCAACGTTTCATAACGTGCCCATGGCACCAGGTGAATCATGGCATCCAGATGTGCTCAAAATGTCTCTCCATCATCCTGAAGAGGTATTTAATGGTTGATAATAGGTGTAAATGTCTGGATATCACTGTAATGATTTAGTTTTTCTTTATCTTCCCAATTGTTGACTAGGATATGCATGCTTATTACAGGGTGATTTAGGGTATCTCTACCTTGATTTGTACTCAAGGAACGACAAGTATCCGGGGTGTGCTCATTTTGCAATTAAAGGTGGCCGCAGTGTTTCAGAAACAGAATATCAACTTCCTGTATGTAAATAGACATATTTGCTCTAGTAGAGTTATGCTTCTTTACAATAAAACACCATATTCTTAGCTTTGTTAAACCATTGAAAATGGAACAAGAAGCAAACTAGGGACTCAAAATACTTCTTCTGAACCCTTAAAACATTTGTTAATCTTTTTTCTTTTTAACAACTTTGAAACATTTGTCACTATGGTGGATTTGCATTTGCTTTGGAGAAACTCTCATCCAAATTGAGTTCAGAAATTGATCCCTCTTTTTGAGGAAATGTCTGGATTGGGTTGGATGCTACTTTTCAAAATTATCAATTATTATTATTATTCAATGACTTTCTGTATCATGCATTAGTTCATTGGACACTAACTCTTATTTGTCTCACAGGTTGTTGCCCTTGTTTGCAATTTTTCTTCTTCACGTAATTCATCAACCGTGAGGCTAAATCATTGGGAATTGGAAACTCTGTTTCATGAGTTTGGGCATGCTCTTCATTCGTTGCTTTCAAGAACGGTATACTAGAAAATACCTTATGACTGGGAGGCCGGCTCTACTACCTCCATCTATTTATAAGTTCTTACATTTGTAATCTTTTCTTGTAGGACTATCAACACTTTTCAGGTACCAGAGTGGTTCTTGATTTAGCAGAAACACCATCCAACCTTTTTGAGTGAGTTGACGTTATTATTAGTCCATTATTCTTTATTAAAACATCTGATCAAAAAATTTAGTTGAATATTTTTATATTTGACATCAATCTTGTTTACGTGTCTGATTATCTAAAATTATCACATTTGGAGATGGTAGTCTAAAACTGTCTACTTTCCTTTGAGTTATAACCTTTTTTTTTCTGTTTTCAGAAGTCTTACAAATTATAAACTTCAAAATAGAATAGGTTGGTAATGACCCTAATAGTGATTCTTTTGATATGTGAAGGTACTACGCTTGGGATTATCGAGTTTTGAAGACATTTGCCAAACATTATTCAACCGGGGAAATCATCCCAGAGAAGTTAGTAGATTCAATGCAGGGTGCAAGAAAGATGTTTGCTGCCACAGATTTGCAACGTCAGGTTATTGACCAACGACCTTTGATAAACAATCGATGATCCCTTTATTTGTGAAGAGTACATGAAAACTACTGAAGGAATTTTAATCAATGTTTTCTTGCTGTGTTCCTGTTCATCAGGTTTTTTATGCCGCTGTTGATCAAACATTGTTTGGGGAACAACCAACCCCACCGACAAGTTCTATTGTTGAGGATCTGAAAAGAGAGTTTACTAGTTGGAAGCACGTGGAGGGCACAAACTGGCAGGCCCGATTCAATCACCTTCTGAATTACGGTGCAGGTATGCTGAAATTTTGCTAACATTTTGACTTTCTTTGAACTTAAGAAAGTCATTAGTGATGTTGAGATTACTAGAACTTCAGAACTTAAACAAGAAAACAAATTATTCTAAAAAAAAAATAAAAAAAAATAAATAAAAGGTACAAGATCAAGTCACATTGTAGTTATAAATCACTCCAAAGAATCAGGAATCTGATCATCATCAGATTGCTAGCATGTATCTAGAATCCACTGGTTGAATTTCAGTTATAATCCCTATCCCCAAATTTCACCAGTTTCATTTACTTATGAGCTGGAAGTTGAACCTTGTATAATTTATATCAGTGATACCCCTTCTTGTTCTGTAAAATTGTTCTTGGCTGATAAATGTACACTTCTTGCAGGTTATTATAGTTACTTGTATGCCAAATGTTTTGCTGCTACGATATGGCAGAAGCTGTGTCAGGAAGATCCACTCTCATTAACCACAGGAACCGCTTTAAGAACCAAATTCTTACAGCATGGCGGTGCCAAAGAACCAGATGATTTGTTAAATGGTCTTGTAGGAGATGGGATTCTAAGGGACTGTAATGGAGGATTAGTTCCTGATATTACCTGTCTTTGTAATGAAATGAAGTTTGAGAAGAGTTGAGAGAACGATTGAAATATATGTTAAACCGAAACAGGAGATTAGATCGGTGTGGTTTTGGATGGAGGCTCCTCACTTTAATGCAAATCGACTTGGAACCAAATCACCAATACAAGAGTGAAAATGTAAAACTGAATGATTTTGAAAAGGAAATTATACAAAATAAGGCATCTCCAGCCTCATCAAACTGGAGTGCCAGAAGCAAAGATGATTCTTAAACTGAAATCTCGGAGTGTAATGGGGTTTCCATTACTATCTCTAGGAACAAAATTACTTATTTGAGGTTTTCAGTGACAAAAATTTCGTTGGTAAAGATTTTTTTTTTTTTGTTAGACTTCGGCCTAAAAATGTCCTGGAAAGTATTGTGGCTTTCTGTTTTATTTTTGTTGGCAAAAGTTTGTCTCTTTATTTAAATTTATCTGTGGAAGGCTTTAACCAAGTAATAATACATCGAAAACTGATTGATAAATTGATAATTTACTTATAAACTTTATCTAATTAGTAGAAACTGTAGTAAGAATTTGGCCGGACAAATAATTTGATGATAGTCTTCTGGCAACATATAATTCATCGCCAAAGAAGTAATATGGCACACACTTATCAGAATATTTCATCGGCAAAAGTTTCTCATATATCCCATATCTCATCTTAATTCTTAAAGATGTGCATTTGAGTCTTGACAATGATGAATTTGATGAGATCGACTAGATCAACGAATGATTACATGAAAATAAAATGAATCATCAATGACATGAAAATAAAAATATGCGACAGATTTTTAATAAGAAATGTATTTTTTGTTAGAGGGAGAACTAACAAACGAATAATTTACACCGAGAGTATAGGAAAATTTGCAGCCACATGTGAGAGCACAAACTCTAACTTACAAGAAATTCCTACCTAAAGCTCACAACAGGGCGTTTACTAGTCAGGGTTACTATCCATTCACAGATAATTGAATTTACTTCCTCAGGCAGTTCGTCGTGAGGACAATGACCTGGAATTTCAATAACAATGAGAAATATTAACTTCCAGAAAATTTTAGAGCATAAACCAGAAGAGAAGGGAGAGGCAGGAGAGAATTTTTCTGTAGAATTTTACCCACCAGCATCCAATTCCTTGATTAAGAACCCATCGGAATGCTCTTTAATCATAGCCACTTTTGATTTGGAGTTGGATATTGGATCTCTCATTCCCTATAGCACATTATTTGAGTAAGGATGAAAAGGAAAAAAGGAAAAAACATATGATGGAAGAGAGAGATGTCACTGTAATTTTCTCTACTTGTTACCTGGATAATGAGAACCTTTTCCTTGAATCCTTTCAAAAGATAATTAAGAGGAAGTGAGAGATTGAAGCTAAAAACGCTTTCTAGGACCACTGCCACCCCAGGATCATATGACTGTTGTTTAGGTAAAGGAAGTTTTTCACAAAATTAGAAATGCTCTATAAAGCTGTATTAGAAAAGTAAAACACTGATTGTGGTTCCTAGTTCCTACACAACTGATAAAATATACATAATAGGAAAAAGGATACTGCTCTTAGCATTTCATTTATAAGCCAATTGTCCACTCGCTCTGTTTTCTGCAGGAAACTCAGCAAAGGTGTACTAAAATAAGAAAAAACAGAGCTACTAAACAAGTGATGCAAAATGAGAGAGCAATAGAGACAGACTAACATTTGGATAGCAATTCTGCACTATGTCCTTGAGTTGAAACCTTAGGTAGAACAAAAGAAATCGAGCACCCAGCCATGAAGCCCCTGATGTTTTTCTTTCCTAAAAAGGAATACATATGATAAAGTTGTCTATCATATTCGATATCCTGCAAGTTTTAATCATACTTACTTTAGTGAATGGCGGGGAGGAGTATGGAATAACCTCACCCCCACTGTTAATCAGAACAACAGATTTGGCCAGAGCAGGCCAAAGACGAGCAACAATTGCAATAATATAACCTGGAAACAAAAAAAAAATGACGATAAGATGGATAAGCTACAGAAACTGTATTTGTATGTCTAAGCATGCTAAAAGGAAGATCATAAGGACTGTTCTATCAGATGAAATATACATTTCAGTATAAAACATACCACCAATTGAGTTCCCAACAAGATGCACTGGTTCACCCACAACTTCAAGAATGAAATCTCTAAGCATTTCAGACCACAGGAGTTCAGTGTACACAATATTTGGCTTCTCTGATTTCCCAAATCCTAAAATTGTAATGGCCCAAACTCGGTTTCCACTTTCAGCGATGCGACCTAGGTTATCACGGTAATGCTCCAAAAAGGCTCCAAAACCATGCACAAGCAGAATAGCAGGACCTTCATGACCAACAACAGTATACTGACAAAAGGATAGTATCTTAGTGGAAGATTATATGCCACATCTACAAATTATTTCTAGCCAAGTAGTTTGCCAGATTAAAAGCCATGGCATATCATTGAACCAGCAAAAGAATAGTTTCGAACAGAATACCTGAATTAGATAGCCTTTCCATCTCCAGATACGAATATGATATCTTCTATCATTACTTATCTGACTTTTGAGAGCCAGAAGCCAATACCACTGCCACAAGAATATCTCAATTACTTAATACTTGCAACTATTATGCAAAAATAGAGTGACTTTTATAATTTAGCAACCTCACAAGGTAAATCTCAAAAGAATCACTTCAGTTGAAACATAAAAGTATAATCTGTGCATAACTGATATAGCACCTCCATTGAGCACACTGAATCAACAGCAGCAGAAATTGTTGCTCCTGAACCAAAAGGAGATAGAAATCCACAGTTTCGTTCTTTGTCATGCTTAATAGCTTCAAAATATACTCTCCTTCTGGATAGGATGCCAAGAGAAAGGGCTGTACCAAAGAGAGTATTAAATGAAGCTCCATCCCGGCTTTCAGCATAGGGCATCCTTTCATGCACCCTGCAACATAGTTATGCCAAAAGAACTTGCTCTTAATACATTTATGAATCAAAAAGGAAAATATCATTGTTTTAGGGCCTTTTATAATTTAAAAAATATGCAGAAAATGTGACCACATACTTCTGCCAGAAGTCATCCCGTGATTCTCCATCCAAGTATCTCAAGTATGCACCCAAAGAATTCAATACCGTGCTCGTCTGACCCCCCATAGAATTTCCTTTTGTGGTGGAAAACACTTCATCACGACTCTTTGACTGGACCTGAACACATCTAAACCTTGAATGGGTTTCATTGCTTTCCCAGGCTTTAAAAAATATTCATCAATACTGTTTCAGTCAACCATACCTTGATTGAAGTCCACCTCTCTTGCATTTTGCATGGATTTGCGTTTACAAACTCCTTCAAATCATCAAATGTGGGCATAGGACCTAAATCATAGTACAGTCACCATTAGCATCAGTACTAGTTACAAATTATATCCTTGCTAAAATTACTGAAAAAGAAATCAAGAAGAAGTATAAGCGGAAGCATTAACAGTCTTGGAACTTTACCCCAGTCCAACTCCATTGCACTACCGGAAAATGTAGCTGGCGGAAGCGGCATGGTTATTGGCAATCGAAGTTTAGTAAAGTCATTGTAGGAATCAGGAATGCCCTTCAAGCTCTACACAATAGCCAAGTTAACTCACTCATCCACTCATCAATCACCATCTCTCAACATAAACCGAAAAACAAACCAATATCAAAACTACCTTCACATCATAAAACGGCGTCCGCCACAGCACAAAGTCAGGGGCAGAAGGCATTGTTCCCAATCTGTCCTTGACAACACCAACCATCTCCCTTAAACCATACTCTACCTCCTCCTCAGCATACACAGTGCTCACAACCCGAACCTGTTCCAATCCTCTACAATGAGTCCATTCAGTACTTCAACTAGTCTCTCATACACAGTAATTAATCGAAAACTAATATCTTCTTTCAATTCACAAAAGTTATCAACCTTTTCTACAATCTCTTGTATCACATTCTCTGCATTCCCAAACCTCACCATCAAGTTCGTACCTTTATCTCTCAACGAGTTTCTCAAATCTTCTAAAGCAACCGCAACCATTTCCAGCATTTCGTCCCCAAAACCTACACAATTGATTATACTCCAAATCAAATTCGCTATACGTATTCGCGTACTGACCAGTGTGTATATACTTACGGGAGAGAATACGGTGGTCGAAGACATAGAGAGGAATAGCTCCGGAGTGATTAGCGGCGGCGAGAAGAGCTGGATGATCGTCGATTCGGAGGTCGTGCTTCAGCCAAACGACGGCGGCGCCGGTCTTAGCTCCGCCGTTGACTGAAATTTGAGCTCGGAAACGGCACCGTTTCGGCGAGTAAAGGTGGGTTCTTGGGGAGAAGGAAAGCGAGGGAGAGTGTTGGAGAGTGAAGAGTGAAGCCATTACTGTCCATTAGAGGAAAGCCAAGGTTTTTATTGGAGAAAAATTGGGGTTAAAATTTAGGGTTTTGCATTGTTGGAGATGAAAACAAAGAATTCAAATTGTATGTGTGGCAGAGCAAAATTAAAATAAAAAATAAAAAAAAGGGTTAATCTGGGATTATGTGAAGGAGAACAGACCAAGTAGCAAGTGAGTAAGGTAAGTTGGTCGAGCGGTTTAACATGGATTTCTTATGTCTAGATTTGAATTTTGGTTGTGATCTGCAGATTTGAGAGACATTCGAGTTCGTGCACCAATTTGTGATCAGCAAGTTTGAGAGGCATTCGATTTCGTGTATCTATGATGAGAGATTTGTCTGACTTTACTGATATATTCTTATACACCTCCGAATACTTATCGAGTGGATGTGTTACTAACTCGATTTAAAATTATAAATATTGATAGTGTGGGTGTGTTACTAACTTGACTTTGTTGAGATATTTTTATAAACGTTGATCTGAATACTGATATAATGAGTGTGTTACTAACTCGATCTAAATACTGATAATGTGAATGTGTTACTAATTTTCTATAACGTAATTGAGATGACATACTAAAATTTACAAAACGACGTGTCGTTGGTGTGGGAAACGCACAAAAAGGAGCGAAATTTCAGCATTAACGAACTAAAACAGAAAATGGCGCTATCCTATCATCTTCTTCCTCGGCTCCAATTCACCAAAACGGTGCGTTTCACTGCGAAGTCTCAGACCCCAACAGAGCCGTCGTCCGAGGGCAAAGAGGTCCCGCCGAAGAAACCCAGTTCCCAAGGGATGGGATTCGGGTCGTCGGCGACTTCTGCGAGCAATTCCAGTGTGAGTTCGAAGCAAAAGAAGGGGAGGGCTTCGATTATACGGCGGTCGCCGGTGGAAAAGCCGGTGCTTTTTAGCGAAGAAGATGAGGCTAAGGTGAAGGAGATGGGGAGTAATGAGGGTGCTTTTGTGGTAGCTTGGTTGGTGCTTGGAGGTGTGATTCTAGTTGAAGGTCTTGCTCTTGCTACTTCGGGTATGGTTATTTCTTTTTGGGTAATTTTACTGGTATCAGATTAAGTTCAAAGCATTTGAATATGACTGAAAGCTCAATACTTTAGTGTTATTAGTAACAGTATGATTTGACCTGGGGGGAAAAGCTAAGTTAGTTACAATGATGAACGCGCAATTTTGTATCCGAATTAATGTTTTCTGTAGTAGAAATTATCACGTTGACAACAACAATTTCCCTGTTGACTAAATTTGCAAAAGAGGCCTTTTTGGTCGGGAAAGATTGGGGTTAGTGTAAGTGGTGATTGTTTTTTGCATCTTTGGTTGTCTCAGTCCAACATCTAGGTCAGTTAGTGCTCATTTAGAACCCAATTACGTGTCTTGAGTCATTTCCGGTCCTTATTTTTTTTGTTTAGATGTATCAGCTGTGGCCTATTACACCAGATTGTTTGTCATAATTTGTGGCTCAACTTGAGACGACAGTTGTAGACCTTCGTAGTTAGTTGGACAATTAATATACACCAATTTGATCTTCTTCCGGGATGCTCAAGCCTCTCAAGTCTCAACTATCACACTCTAATGCTTACATCAGTTGAGATTAACCAGAACAATGATAACTTTCCGAAGATCTTCTGTGTCTTTCAAGATTTTGTCTTTGACAATATAACACCGTGTTGCAAACCATATCTTTGAGAGTATAACCTGTTTAGCTGACGATTCAGATTATGCAAGTGTCAATCATCAGTTCTCTACATGTTCGAAAAACCAGTCTACTGTCCATATGATTAATTGCTTTGGATGTGGATCTTTATGTATAAAAGAAACATGCAAATTATTCTGTAACTGAATTGACAAAGCATGCTTTGTGTTCTTTTTCACATTTTTAGTAATTTGTTAATTTGCATTTCAGGCTTCCTTCCAGAAAAGTGGGATAAATTATTTGTGAAGTATTTATATCCATCTTTTACGCCAACAGTCCTCTTGTTCATTGCTGGAACAACTGCATTCGGAGTAATAAAGTACCTGCAGAATGAGGAACTCAAAGGTCAGAAATGATATTTACCTAGTATAGAGAGAAACTTTCAGGTACATGAGGAGGCGCAATTCAGTAGTTTTTAAGGTTGTAATTGATAGAAAGATGAATATACTAAGAAATTGCAGACCACCTACAGTGCTTCATTTAATCAGTTCTCTTAATTGACCCTTGGTTTGTTGTAACACTCGTCATGTGGGATCACTCAAGTCCCATGCCTATGGATTGAGGGAAACCTCATGATCTGATTTCTTGCATGGAATTGGACCGTCCAGTTAGTTCGGATAAGAATCCAAACATTTTCATATGTGACAATCTCTACACACTATTCCTCTATCTTCATATCATGCTTGTGGGCCTTTTTACTTATATTAGTTTAGACCATACTAGTGAAAAGATCATTGTTAGAAACCAGCAAATTCTCTCATACAACATTCATCCTGTCATCTTTATCTGGTACTATAACAGGCTTTTCATAATTGCATTACAAGTTTCTGTTCTGCTATTGATTTTTTATTTCTATTTTCCTTCTTCTTCCCTATCGTAGTGACCCAGCCATGCATGTCACTATCCCCTACCCTCATCATAGGTATTCATTGAGTTAGTTATGAGCTTGTGAGTTGTGACTAGAAACCGCGTTTCTCACCATTGAATCCTTGTTCTTGTTATGGTCTTTATTAACCTTTGTCAACCTACATTACTTTTTTGGCCTGGAAAGATGAAAGGGTGGTCTGCATTTATTTGTATAACCATTTAGTCAATTACTTTAGTGACTAGAACTTCACTGTTCTCTAATTGCATCCATGTCCCACTAAAGTAATAACTCTTACCTCAATGCTAGCAAAATGGTTTTCATATACCCAACTGCATAATTTATGTTTGGTGTTAATGGGGTTGAAAAAATATGTGCACTTTCACTACTGCCCTGCCCAGCACAAAAGGATAGTGAAAATGAGAAGCATATTCGAACCGACTGAACTGATCACAGTGGTTGCAAATGGTGGCTGTTATAATCCATCATTTGGATGGCCTACAACCGTTGTTCTGACATTAATTCCTTTTTTTACCTTCATTTATAACAATGAACGATGATCTACTGGAATTTTTCAAGCATGCATATTTAAACCTCATCTCTGGTGTGGTGAAATAACGATTACTGTGAACTAACTACAGCCACTACGAGGGAAAGAAAGAGTGGAAGTGGTGACGTTTCTCTTCAGATACTTTGAAATGAATGGAACCCTTCAGCTATGCTAATATCCTAGTCTCTCTCACCACTTCAGCTAACTAGAGATCGACCTTTTAAGTTTTGATGTTTCGTGTTGGTAGGGCTTTTTTGGCCCAAGGCCCTACAGTTGGTGGGTAACTGGGTACTACCACTACTACACGTCTGCACCCTTGGTACTAGAATCACTGTCAAGTTCTAAACTTGACAAATCCGAATTTATGCGAGTTTGGTTACCTGGGTCATATTCTGGCTGCCTTTAATTGGATCACTAGCTTCAAAAGGACCACCCCAATCATTCACTAGCCGCGTTTCAGTTAGCTCTAGTTTCCCAATTTATTCACTTGCTTCTGAGACTCAGCTTCATCAAAGTTGCGTGAGAGAATTAGATGACAATGAGCTTGAGGTCCCCCTCCTCTAGTTATTCTTCTTCTTCTTCTTCTCACTCTGCTGTTATATCTGAACTCACCCGACCCTAGTACTTTGAGGGCCATTAGTTTAAGTGTTGTTTTCTCCAACAAGCTTCTTAATTCCCTAACCACACAGACATCCACCCTAAATATGATAAACCAAACAAACACTACAAGTTCAAGTTTTGTGAAACGCAACTGGGGATTGAGCTTTCCAATAGTTCTCCACGGGGACCCAGGAAATGAGTATCAAGTAATTACAACATAGACAAAACAAAAGCATACAAGAGCTGAACCTATTTTATACACAAAAAAGGCTTAAAGGTCAAAGACTTGTGCATCAGGCGCCGCTTACCACTTTACTATTCTATTTTAAAAAATTTGATTAAGATAACCGCTTACCACTTTACTACTCTCTTTTGAAAATTGGATTAAGATAATGAAAAGTGCTAAGCATTTGAGTGGCTTTGGCTACTCCTACTCTTCCATTTTATGTCAATTTTTTGATGTTTTTGAATTGCAAGTTGATGGAAATTAATTAGGAGTGACAGCCAGCTGGTTTTCTTCCTAAACCTAAATAGTGGCCTCTCCACTTTCCTTGGCGTAACCCGAATTGGCCAAACCATCCAGCTATATACCACAAAATTGCCTGCAAATCAGTCAACTTGTAAGCGTGTGTACAGTTATTAGGTCGTAATCGATTTTCTACCAACTCATACAGTTGTAGAGATTCGCAAATTAACTTGGGAAAATATGCGTGTTTAGTATCACTTCACCTCTTCATCTATAATCATGAGGTCACAGTTAACTACTATTCATTCATTTACCTAAATATGTTAAGCAAGCAAGAGTAAGTGTATCATCAAGTAATACAAATATAGAATATATTTACATCCTTCACAATAATATGAGATTACACTTTATTGCGTGCTATATATATGCCTGCTGTTTTACTCACTTGATCGGTCTTGCATTTCTTGTTATTGAACAATATGAAGACGAAATTGATCTCAAATCATTAAATAAAGGGATTCAAAAATCAATACTCTTGACATTAATACTACGGGTCTTGTCATTGTATTTTAATACTCTTGTCATTATTCTTAACAATTAAAGTTAAAATTCCAGTCATTCTCGCAGTTTAATATCAAGAGTATCTCAATCCTCCCCACTGCCATGAGATGTATTCATTAGTCATTACTGATTACTGATCATTAGGTCTACTTTTAATATCACATCCAACACTGCATAACAGCTGGTGCCCAATTCTTCAAGTCTTAAACAAAAGCCTGTTACAGTCTTATAGTCAACCTTGGTTCTTTGTTCTTACTTCTTTCGTTCCTTGCTCTTGCTTGGCAAGTTAAGAACATGGTAGAAACTTTCAACACTAGGTAAGCCATGTCGTGCTTTTCGGCAGAATTATTAAGCAGCTGCTGCACTCTGTTTCGTCCGCAGTACACAACAAGGTGTGCGATCCTTTTCATAAAGTGAAGAAAGAAGAAAAAAAATCTGAAAAAGCAAATTCAAAAGATTGAATTATGGAGAAGAAAGAAGGGGAGGACGAGTACATCATAAGCCTCGAGGGCTCAAATCCCAGTAAAGTTGATTGACCCGAGAAAATTGAGAGCTTTTTTTTTTTGAGAGAAAATTGAGAGCTTAAACAGAAGAAAAGAGCAACAAGTGGGGACTCTAAAGATTGAAGAGACTCCTCTCTCATGAATGATCTAAAGGTTACACAGCTTTGTCTCTGAAAGTGACACTCGATCAAGTGTGTGTAATGAGCTTGAAATGAATCTCATTGCCAAAATAATGAATGTGAGTCAAGTGGTGAATAGACTGATATCACCATTCACCAAACGTTTTGATTCCTTGTACGTTGCTGTAAGCTTAGGTGAATGGTTTCAATTTTGGCCAAACCCCATAACTCCAAATTATGGTGGAAGCTTCATGCTCCTTTTTTTGTGTAGATCATGGAAATTGTAGCCTCCATACCTCTATTTGTTCACATGGGAAGTAGATTGGCGAAATTGGCTGGTAGCGATATATGTACTCTCCTCAAAAAAGAAAAAAATAGAAAAAAACGATTTATGCACTCTAACTTTACCTTAGTGTAATTATAGATTGAATAAGTTACGATCTTATAAGATCATTATAAAGATATTCACAAATTATCTTATAAAATTTCTTAGGAAAATTCAATACAATATAATATGATTTTTAGCTTTCTTAAAGTCACGTTGTTTAATGTTCAATAATTAAAGGTTACACATGATGTTCTAAATTACAATTCTCAAAAGTTTCATCACAATGATGTTCATGAGCATAGACTTAATCAAAGAGATAGCAAGTTATGATGATATAAGATCATGGATGTAGATCCTACATTTTCTTGTCTTTTCTAGGTGAGATCATCAAGGGTCCGAGCCTATGATGTTACAAGAAAAAAAAACAAGTTTAGTGGGTAGACTCAAAAGTGGCGATTATCTTATTAATGTAATTATGATTACATGAAGCAAATCAAAATGAATAATCTTGTAAGTTTAATTAACCAAACAATTAAAACAATCAACTTGTAATCAGTATTACAATCACATGTTTACTAAGTACTTTTATTAGGGATAATACTTGGCTAACCAATTATAGCCAATAACAAGAGAAGATGTATCTAATAACCAGCTAAAAATACTTGACAAAAATGTGAAGATGATTCCACCGCAATAAATTATGAGTATTATATTTACTAGATGAACACGTGTCCTTTTATTATTGAACATATATAGTTAGTTAACCAAATATTATCCTTTCATTAGCCTTGTCTTAATTTCGTTATCGTTATCAACTCAGTGTGATACAAGATTCAATTTCAGACACTTATCTTATTATATACATTCGACTACTAGTTAAGTAAGTTCGAATCTCCCATTTCCGGTTGCTAAAAAGGTAGGATTGTTGGTCAAGGTCCACCAAACGTAAGAGAGGCGAGTAATGAGGCACTAAATATAGTCGAGCGAATAAAGACGAGCCATTGTAGTCTATCAATGCTCATCCAATCAGCTTTAAAATATCTTCAATGGCATCACCTACTCGAATAAGGCGGGAACAAAAACCAGTTGCTAATTTTGTATACAAAAATCAGTATACAACAAAATTATACATATAAATCATTATTACAATAATAATAATAATTAACATCCTTCGCTAACTTTAACTAATTACGCATTAACAAACAAAAGCAAAAGCTCTTTCATCAGAGCCAAAAACAACCAGAACCCGAAAAAAGGAAAAATTTAAAACAGACCCGAAATAGAAAGCAGTAAAAATTACAAACTTTTACTGGTCGAGTGCATTAGGTCCGGTACAGTAACTCAAAACGTGACTCCAAATCCACTGCACCAAAAACTTGCGCCGGATTCCGTTCATGTTGTACGTGGCGCCGTCGTGGTCGTCCATCAGCTGCCCCGTGTACGACCCCCCTCCTCCGGTGCCGTAGATCCCCTCGCAGAGGTCGGCGATCTCCACCGGAAAACTGGGGTCCTGGCCGGCGTACCAAGCGTTCACTAGAGGGTTGCTGGCCAGCTCGGCAATCTCGTGAGCTATAACGCTTATCATCCCCTCCACGCCGACGTCGCCGTTCGGAGACTTGAACGGCTTCAGCCCCGGCATGTACTCCGGCACGGCGTACGGGTACGCGCAGACCCCGGGGCAGAGCTTCGCGGAGTTCCCGACCCACGCGTACGGCAGAGTGTAGCCGACGATGGACGGGAACGTGAAGTAGTGGAAGCCGCAGACCTGGCCGCAGAAGTCCTGGACGGTGACGTCGTCTGACGTCAGCAGGAGGTAGAGGCCGCCCTGAGGGTTGGTGGGTAAGGGGCGGGTTTTGGCGGTGACGGCGGACTTGATGACGGACTGGATGGAGAGGCGGGTGAGGGATTTGCCGTGGGAGTAGAAGCGGTCGTTTTTCTCGGCGCCGAGGTGGACGGTGCGGGAGACGTTCTGGCCGGTCTGGTCGGTGTAGAGCTGTACGGTCTTCCACCAGCCGGCGACGGAGGGGGGCTTGGAGTCGGCGGCGGAGATGGAGCTGAGGAACTCACGAATGATCTTCTTCTGGCGGCGCTGCCACGTGCCGTACCAGATTGTGTGGACGGTTATGTCGGCAGTGAGGACCGGCCCCATGTGGTATTTAAGGTGGACAAAGTCGGAGGAGCCTTCGAATTTTTTGTTGTTGCCGAGGGCGAGGTCAGTGTTGTTGGCCTTGAGGTGGGGCCAGGGCCGCCATGAAGCGGCGGAGAGGAGTAGGGAGAGTAGGGTGAGGAGGGAGAGGAGCAACGGAGCCGGTGACCGGCGCATTTTGATTGGAGTGAGTGAGTGAGTGAGTGAGAGAGAGAGAGAGAGAGTGAAATGTGAAGTAGGAAGCTCACAAGTGTTTGTTTTTGTCGCAGAGAGGGTATATATAGGAGAAGAGATATTTTATTTGAATTTTGGTTTAGGTTTTTTGAGAGTGGGTAAAATAAAAATTGGAGATGTCATTGGTTTGCGGGTAATGGAGGACAGGTAGATTCTTAAAGCCAAGACTGGGCGGGGACGGAGATGGGGCCGGAAGTCAGACGTGGCAGGGAGGCATCATCATGGTCACCGTCTCCATCTGATCACACTTGATCCCAGCCCTCTGTGATTCTTTAACTTTCTGCTTTACGTTTTGGAAGCGCGGGAAAATTAGTGTTCATGGTGAAACCCTAACACATAATAAAATGGAGAAAAATTCAGTCACCGTCCCCAAATTATGCTGCCAAGGCCAATTTGATACCCGAACTCTCAAAAGTATCAATGTGATACCCAAACACGTATTTTGATATCAACGTGATACTTCCGTTAAAAATTCCTAACGGCTCCGTTATTTGATGACGTGGCAAGCACGTGGAGACAAAAAAAGAAGTTAAATGACCAACTTACCCTTTTATTTTTGTTAATTCATTTTTATTTTTATTTTTCTTTTCATTTCTTCTTCTTCTTCTTCTACTTCTTCTGTTCTAACTAAACAGCCGCAACCACCAGCCAGCAGCCACTCACCCCAAACTAAATTTCGATTTATGCATCGAACGCGAGCTCGGCCCCGACCACTGGGTGAAAACATGAACAATTTCTTTGCCTATAAGTTTGTAATCAATGACAAACATAAGAAAGAGAGAAATCAGCCCAAAGCATCATTGAGATACCTAACTTTTGCATTATTCATATTATGTGCAAATTGAGAGAGAAAAAAATTTTAAAACACAGAACTCTTTGAATCCCAGAAAATACCCAAACTAACAATTAAACTCTCATTCTCATATGAATCCGTATCCACAACCCCAATCCTGGCCTTTTTTCCCTGCAAATCCCATATCCCATCTATATCCTTTTCATTCTCAACTGGAAAGATCTCTCCATATCAGCCATTTTTAACACTACGAAAATTGTCGGATTGGTACAGAGGTATTGATCTTCATGTATTGCATCTTTACAGCAAAAGGACATGAGATACGGACTTCAAGATCAACCAAATAACAAAGGTTATTCAACACTGAAGGATTGTTAACTGATCCTTCTTCAAACTAGAAATAGAGAAAAAGACATTTAAAGTTCAATTATCCATAATTGTAGATTATGGTTCTTTGATTGTTGATTGTGAATGAGACAGAGACAAGCCGTCGATGAACCCACGGCCACCGCTACCATCAAGGTCGTTAGACCACTTCCGCCACCGCGACTCCGACGCTAGCTTCGCCAGCAGCCGCTCCTCCAACGGAATCAGCGGCGGCCTCGGAGGCTCAATCTCCAACTTCGTCCTCTACAAAGACCGCCCCTACCAACTTCGACCTCTACCAGCAATCTGCCCTCTCCACCATCAATTCCTACCTCTCCTCTCACTCCTCCAAGTCTTCCTCAAATTCCCAATCCCTCCCGCCAGAAAATATCACCAAGGCCCTCAAATTCGTCGTTGCCCTCTCAGTGATGGCCAAATTAGAACCCTCCCCAATCAAACCAGACGAGTCACCGATTAGAGGAGAGAGAGAGAGAGAGAGAGAGAGAGAGAGAGGAGCTCTGTGCTTTGGTGTTTTTGGGGTTTAGGAGTCGCCGATCAGAGGGGTGGGGGGAGAGAGAGAGAGAGAGAGCTTTGTGTTTTTATTTTAATTTTTTTTATTTTTTTAATTATAGTGAAAGACTATTCTGCCCCTGAGAAAAATATTACATAGGACCCACGTGCTTGCCACGTCAGCAAACAGATGGCCCCGTTAAGATTTTTTGACGGAAGTATCACGTTGATGTCAAAATACGTGTTTGGGTATCACATTGATACTTTTGAGAGTTCGGGTATCAAATTGGCATTGGCAGCATAGTTTGGGGATGGTGACTGAATTTTTCTCAATAAAATGTCTATAATCTCATTATAGTAACAAACTTTCCCGTCTCCGTCTCCGTCTCCGTTAGGCTCAAAATTTTCCACCTCTATTCTTCTATTCATGCAATAACTGAGGGATAAGGAGCCTAATCTCTGGAATTTTCTCGACCTTATTTTGAAAAAGAGACAGAGAATGAAGCTAAACGTAGAATGCAATTTAATTCAAGCTTGAGTAATATTTATGGGTCATTTCATGCGTTTATGACTTTATGATTCATATAAAGTACAATTTGTGTCATTATTTAAGTGAGTAGCTTATTAGTTTCATAGAAAGAAAGATTAATCGTAGTATTTGGGTGATTTATTTAATTAAAGAAGCAAATGTAGTGCCACGTTGTTGTTTGAAGCGGTGCAGCAAATTAAATACACGTTTGGAACTTGAGTCTCCATCAGAATTTATGGATCACCTCTACTCTAATTAGTAATGTACATTATGGAGTCAAATTAGTAAAGATTGGACACTCTTTTCTATAATTCGCTCTGTTACTAATTAAGTGCTTAACGCACTCATTTTCAGATAAAAAAGATAAGGGAAACAAAAGATTGCAGTACGGAGGAGGGAGGAGGTGTCAAGTGTGTGGTTCGAGCTATAAAGAACCAATAAGCTTGGTGGACGTGTACGATGGAGGACAAGATAGTCAATGTCAGTAGTCAGTTCTGGTTATCCGAACCCTTTGCTCAGCTTATCTCATTTCAGACTGTTTGTCCTGTCCTTCAACCCCCGTCCTTCACCCAATTCATATATCCTCGTGAAAAATATAGCTAATGCTACTTCTTTTTCTCATCAAGCATTGATAAATTTTGAGGAATGATTTCCAGATCGATTTATATGGAGGAGATAAATAATCAAAGGAACGGTGGTCCTGTAGTTGCTGGTGTTAATTTTGTTCTCTAAGATAATAATGCACGCAACATGATCCGAACAAGTAGTCCTAGGCTCCTAGCTAGCCAGCTAGCTATAGTTGATACGAGTTAGTGTTCCATTACCAGCCCCAACTGTAAACTGTTCAGTCATCAGTTTAGGTCGATTTGGATCAACCGGTCCATACCCTATAATTTTCTTTATGCATATATTGTCCCTGTCAACACAAGCTCTTCTTCTTAGTTCTTCTAGATCGACGGTTAGTTTTTGACTGTTAGGACCGGAAAATATGCCGATCAGTAAACGACCAGCAATGGTCTAAAAACAATGGCAATCAATAATTATGACGATCTAGTTTCCCTGTCATGCAACACAAGCCCTGAACCGTATCTTTCTGTTCAACTTAAAACTTCTGCACAATAGTAATCCCTCACTCTGAAGAAGGTGATGATGACCCTTTGATTCACTAAACCTACAAGACTTGCCGATCGCATTCTCTTATAGTTACAAACCATTGAAATTTTTGTCCATTAATTATCACAACTTATAAATACGATTATATGTTTATGTATTCATATATATTACGCGCACGATGAATGATATAAAACAGAGTTGTTAGTTGTACACCGTGCATTAGAATACTAGTGTTAAATAACTTAGTAAAGTGTCAACAACGTACACCTCCATACTAGTGTTCAACATGATGCATTGTAACAATACTACACTAATTTTCACGCGATATAGATTGACAATTTTGTATCTCGAACACAATGTTAAATAGTGTACGGGACGAGACGATTATTGTTTCATGTGAAGCTAAAACCCCACCATGTTAACAGAAAGATCCGGTCCAACTGTTTACCTTTGGCCCAAAACCGAGTGAACAAACAAACAACTTTACAATTTACAGTAAAACACAAGTTGGGTAAAAAAGCAACAAAAAAATAAAAATCAGTGGTGCAAATCACGGAGTAAATTGCGCGGCCACTAAAGATAGAATTGATGAGTCAGAAGTAAAATCGTACAGCTGAGACCGGAGAGCGATGGGCCGCGGGCCAACTGGGTAGGTGGGCCGGAACAGATACCTGGGCCCCACCGTTGAATGTGATGCGACGCTTTAAGACGCATGCATGGCACCGAAGATGGGATGATGTGTACGTGCGAGTGTTTTGCTCCCACGCGCGCGTATTGAGCGGCGGAAGAGACAGAGTTTTGCGCGAACTTTGGGGTCTTTTGCGGGAGGACGGGTAACAGTTTCGTCCGGTATTAAGTTGTACTCTCGTTCCTGCTAGTGAAAGAAACGCGCCGCTCTGTGTGACTTTTGCGGTGGAATTTAAGCTAAATTACATTACAACACGTACTATGTAAAAGATATTTTCAATTTAGGCACTCGACTATTAAAAGTTCACAGTTTGTCCCATAGTATCTGTTAAATCGTCATTTTGAGAGCATACTCCACGATTGTATGTATTTTATGTCCTCTAATTTTTTGTTTGCTGCAAATTAAATATGAGGTACAAGAAAAACGATCATTTGAAACTTTCAAGATTCGATATTCCTTCTCTCTAGCCAACCCAGCTTCCAGCTTTCCCCCTCCTCCCCCCCCCCTTTCTTGCCAGATCTAGATCTCTCTGATCTGGATCTTTGGCTTGAAAGTTGGGGGAGATATTTTCCCTCTTCGCGAGGCTTATCCCTACCCTTCTCGTGGTAGCTCCCTGCTGCCCCGGTGGTGGCAAGTATGCTTTCCCTTTTGTCTTTGCTTTCCTGTCCTTCCCAGATCCCCTTTTCCAACCATTCCTAATCTTTAATTTTCAGCATACCCATCTCTCTTTGTCTCAAATCTCTGATTCATCATGGTTAAGATGCACATCCTCCTCACCCATCGGACTCCACTTCACCGATTGCTCCTTGGTCCATCGGAGCTCTGTCGTCGGCGTTGTTTGGATTGTCTGTTTTAACGGGTTTTTCCCGTCCCTGCGCGTAAACCCTTTGAATACGGTAGTGCAACAAGGGTCTGCACGGTCTTTGGCCGTCTGTCCCTTTGATCCCTCTGCGGATCAGTCTCCTTCTCCTTATCTCTTTTTCTTTTTTTCTTCTGCATTGGTTACTGTCTTTGTTTCAGAGGATGTTTTGTATGGTTTAGAGATTTGGGTTATGGAGATATTTCGATGGGTTCTATGCTGCTGTACTTGCACGGGATTGTTTTGGTTGGACTCCAAGTCTTCGTCGGCAGATCTGGTGACGTTTCTGTGTCACCTTTGGGCTTGGCTGGTGGCGGCGACGTCACTATGTCACCTCTCTCCTGTTCGATCTGCACTGCGGCTGAAGATTGTAGGGCTATTTGGTTTTGTTTGTTGTTGTTTGTTGGTTTTTATTTTGGCCCGTTTTGGGTCTTTTGTTTGTAATATTGTTCTTGTTTGAATAAAAATCTTTCCATCACCAAAAAAAGATATTAAAAATTGAGACCATTTTGGGCAATGAGTGTTTGGCAAGATGATTTACATCTCAAGTTATTTTTAAAAAGATGGAAATGATCGACTACGTGTTTGGCAATGTTATCAACATGATATTTGATCTTAAAATGTGTATATGTCTGTGGAAAGAGACTTTATCCAATGAAAAACTTAAAAAAGTGATGGGACATTGGGACGCCGGAGGTGCCAACATTAGAAGAAAAGTTTAATTACTCATCTCTTTTATACTGTACATCCACACTTTTTTCTTATTAATAGGTGACAAATAGTACATAGTCACTACATAATGTATCCTTTTTCTGATAATGTCTCCTATCATATCTTAACAAAATACAAGAAAAACTTTCATGAAATGGATGTGTGTGTGTGTGTGTATTCAAATTTTCCCACACATTTCAAGCATGCATGCTTGGACTTTGGAGGTTTGCCTGTGTCAGTATGTGTTTGTATAAATTTGAGATGGGCCATGAAGTTAAATATATTTAATGTACTAGTCCCACTTACACTTGATACAGTTTGTCCAGTTTCACAATCTATATTTGCATGATTAAGCTAGCTACTAGCTAGACCCCCAGATATCGATCATTTTACGTAAGAGAGTCACATACCGCAGAGAGAACGGCCTTTGTTTCAGGCATAGCCTTTAGCTTCATAGCTTATTCATGTCCCAGCTCCCAGCAACCAGTTTAAACGAGAGTTCATTGATTCTATGATGTTTCGGAGTATATATTGAAATTTGATTAGTCACAATTGACGATATACCTCACACAATGAACTAATCTAATAACTTTCGACATGCTATAAAACACCTCGGAGTTTAGAGTTTGCGGAAAGAAGCCTGAAACGATGGGTTTGGCTGGCATCTGGTGCACGCTTGCTCTAAACTGCATGCTTATTCTGAATCCTCTGATGAGTTCTGAACTTCTGGTATAACACGAAAGAGCTGTAGCTAGGTTAAATTTGGAAGCTTGTATGAAAATCGGATGCAGTACGTTGTTGGTTGTATTTTAATTTCACAGCTTAACCCGACAACTTCTGGCATGAGGTACATATGATATACTATTTACCTGCATGCATCCATCTTTTTGTACCCTTTTGGGTAAAAGTAACTGCAGGCTACTTCACTTTCACATATGCATGAAAAACACATTACTAGATGGGAATAAATTGCAAGTTCCATTCACTTCTGGTAAGCCCTAGTTACTATGCTCGATCACCTGGGTTCATGAACCTGCATGAATAACTTTGTGCTTAGTTACTTAGCTGAAGGAATTGGTCGAATGTGAAATCAAACTTATGTGCCTCACCTTAATTGGTGGTTGAAATATCACATTTGTATATTTAGTATGTACGTGAACTTAGCTGGAGCTTTACTCTTTAACTGTGTCGAATAATTAAAACCAAATATGGGTTTTTCTCTCCTCACCTAATTTAATTCAATTCTACCGCACTCTGCACATGAAAGTTAAGGCCAACTTTCATGGTGGCTCGATCTCATTCAAGATTCAGTTGATGGGTACAAAACCTTTCCAGACAATGTCATTATGAAAACCATCTAACATGATTGGGTAACCATGCATATGAGAGGTTCGACTGACGTACATCTTTGTTGGTATATTTTACGTCTTTTCACTAGATATGTTCTTCAAAACGGTGAAAATATACGGAACATGTGTTTCAATGTTTTATAGTACAATTTCGAATTATGTATAAGTTCGTTACTTGAGCATGAATCGACACCATAAGGTTGAAGCCGTAAGGTTAGTAGATGATCTTAATTATTCCGATAACATAATAAACGTATGCCACTGAGGTCTTTTCAATTGGAAAGTTATTGAGTCGTGTTTATGACCCCTACCATAGTTGATAGTTCCTTTTAAGGGAAACACGTCAAGGAAATGCTTAAATGGATTTTTAAGGTGATTTAAGAAAAAGCTTGCACGCAGAATGATGCTGTGGTGGGATGAATGATAAAAGTGACCACAGTTTTTATGAATGCAAAAGATTGAATGAACCGAAAGAAACCACTGATATCATGATTGGTTTTTTATGCAGGAGATGTAAAAAAAAAAAAAAAAAAAAAAAGCATACGGCATTCATCATTCGATTAAAAAAAAAAAAAAAAAACAATGATCACTAGCTCTATGAAATCAAGGTTGATTGAAAATCCTGTTAACTCTAGGAAATTAACTGTTATTTTGCTTACTTTTTGGATCTTTCCTCAAATTAGGGTCTGATTAGTTTGAATTGATTAAAGTGAAAACAGTAGGAAATAGGTATTGAAAGAACATATATTCATTCGGTTAAAGGTAATAGAAGTGATTGAAGAGACCAAAGAATTGACAAAAGCTTGTTGTTTAGTCTCTGTTCATGAAGTATCTAGACCATGAATTAGACAGTACGATGCAGGCATATCACGTTGTGTGTGTGGCAAAGTGACTATACTGGAACTATCACATATCTCTTGTTTAATGGAGGAATGTATACGTACACTTTGTTTAATGTCAATTGATATGTCCTCTTTACAGAAATTCCGACTATAATCATATCACCCAAAATATCTTCAACAGTTAAAGATAGATTTTCCCAAGATATCCAGCTGATCGAGTATAGCGGATATAATAATAATACTAGTTAGTACGTGTAGCGTCCTTTGTAAGTGGAAGCTCTGTATATTTCGATCATGGACCGCTAGTTGTTGTATAATTTCAGTTGTCATGTGATAGAAAACTATCTAGCCGAGTCACAAGGACAATGGCTTTGAAAGCAGAGATCTAGAATCAACTAAATGATACAATCAAAGTGACATTCATCAACCACACAATATGTTATTGTTACAGTAGTACAATGGAATGGATTACACCACTTTCTCATCGACATACAAAATGACAATTAATGTGAAAATTAATAAATCAATTGTGTTCTTGAGCTCCTTCACCTTGAGGAGCTGTAACTATTTGATCCACACGTGTTTCTTGTTCCCTGAAGAAATTTGAGTTTGGAGTATAACTTAAGACTATAAACATGAACCGAATCCTACTCCATATATACTGACCAACATGTCATTAAGATGTGTAAATTGACTAAATTCTTATTAAAGACTAATGTAGTATGGATGATTAGAGTTAAACATGAAGAGACACCGAAAATGAGGAAGAGAACCCAAAAGCTGTAAACTGTAAAACTGCGGCGATCAGAGGCATTCAGTTTGTTATCTAAGCAGGTGGTTTTCACCTAACCATTTATTTTCTATGTTCTTCATCTCGTCCCCCTCAGTCACGTTTAGAATTGACCTTGAACATCCGGTACAAGAGGTGAACCTTTCGGAAAAACCTATATATTTATGGTCAAGAAAAAAGTTAAAATGTTTATACAGAATAATCAAAGTAAAAAGGTCAGAGGAACAATATGTGTACTATCATATCTCAATGCAACAGTTGAAAGAAAGAAGAGGAGGGGCTTACAAAGGCAAAGCCACCAGTTTTGAAGATTGGGCCAACTATGGTGTATTTTTTGCAATATTTCGCAAGAAAAACCTTCAAGTTGGGAGTTTCATCAATAGCAGCAGCAATACCACCATTTGCACTCCCTTTTGTCAGAAGTTGGTCACATTCTTCCGGTGATATATAGGGTTTGATCTTAGTGTTGAGAATATATACATCCCACATAGGAAAAATGAGACTTTGTCTACGGGTTTATAAGGGTTTGGGCCACTCTATCCATTGCCAATTGGTTTTGGATGTGAACTCCAGATTACTTTATCACTTAGAATTGTATCAAAAGGTTTTAGACAAAAGAACCCTTGGGGTGAGGGTTTGATGAAGATGAAAAACAAACAACCGTTGTCGTTGCGGCCAAAGCATTGAAATTCTGTTCATATGAATCAAAGTAACGCCATAATTAAGTATTCGATATTTTGATATCATTTCAGTATTGTTATGTAAGGTAGTCCTTCCATTACAGCATTGAAATTCTGTTCATATGAATCAAAGTAACGCCATAAGTATTCGATATTTTGATATCATTTCAGTATTGTTATGTAAGGTAGTCCTTCCATTACAGCCTTGAAGATGTCAATGCAGAACTCAGTGACTTCTGTTCCATTAGTGACAGGATTACGCACCACCTTCACAAACTCCGGAGAAACAATCTTCACCGGAACTCCTACTCTCAACTTTTTGCCGTTTGTGGGAACTTTCCAACCCTATGGTGTGGAGGCAGAATCTCCTGGCCATATTATTGGTCCCATACCAGATTCAGAAGTTGAGTATGCACTCTTTGTGGATTTTGAGGTGTTCAAACTTTTCACAAGTCCACGTTGTGGTGTCCAAAACTCAATGCCTCTTGCTCCATTACCATTCATATTAACAATTTCCAACATCGGAGATTGTAACTGCCCGTTGACAAAACTGAAATCTCCTGCAATGCCTCTAAATCTAGTACTTGATGAGAACTTGGAAAGTTCTAGACCTTTTCTAGAGACCCTGAGAGTTTCGAGATCTGTCGATGAGTGGATGGAATCATTTGTCTTTCGGAAGCCAAAGGTTGATCTAGTGCCAACATTCTCAACTGCCATGCCTAATGCATAGGCAGCATCATATGCCCATAGTCCAGAAACATCTAGTTAAACATCAACTATATATGGTCGGATTTTCTTGTTGAAATTTCCTTTTCCATCGGGCCCTGAAGTCGATAAGCTCGTCTGTTTTCGGCACATAAGTCCTCACACCCAATGCCCCTTGCATTGAGTTGATGACTGAACCGTTACTCAACAGATTGGTAGCCCATTGGTCATGATCCAAACATAGCCTTCCTTCATCATTCCCAACTCGTGCTTTGGCGAAACGCCTAGACCCAAGGGAGTCATGTGCACAAAGAAGACTCTAATTTGCATTGTCATCAACTAGTAAAGCTCTCCAACAAGTTGGTCATTTGTTGTGGTTGGAGGTATGGCACTCCGGTAAGGAACACGAGCTCGAACCTCTTGCAAGGCATCCACCAAGTAGGGTAGTACCCCCTCGCCGAAGGCATTGTCTATGTAGATTGGCACAGCTTTTCTCCACCCAAAAGCTTGGACAATAGCATTTATGGCTTTGACTTGAGAGGAGTCATTTTGTGCAGCTTGGAATAAATACGAACTTGGGAGGAAGGTGAGGGAAGGACTTGTTGCTGAAAAATGAGATCATGGGCATGTGAGCTTTTTCTCCTATATCAATCAGGAAGTTGGCTTGCATTGATGATACGGGCCCTATGATTGCTTGAACTTGAAGTCTTGAACATTCTTTATGAGGTCCAAAGCTGTGTATTTGATCAATAGAAAAAAAGTGAAAAAAGGACTCAAAATCATTGCAAATCACATTAAATAAAATAGCTAAAAACCAGACCTGCAGCAGCTGCACGTACAACATCATTTCTGGAGTCCCTAAAGCTCAACTCGTCTTCGCCGAACCATGAGATGCATAAAAGTGACAGGGCCATGTTGATGCAGCGCGCTCAACCAAACAGTACTTAGCGAATCATCCATGTCAAGAACCACTCCCGCATTCACCGGAATAGTACTTCTGTTCTCTCCACAATGACCATGGCCAAGGAAATACCTACTGAAAGAACCAAGAAGTAAGAAAAAAACAGGATTTGTTAGCTTCCTCTTGATGTTTATCTTTGGCAGGCTGTTGGATGACGCTAAATGTCCGAAACAATGTGGTAATATATACTTGATTCTCTTCATGCAGTGTTAGACTAACATACTTGATTCTTATCACCATCATCACTGAATAAACTATTTTAAGAGCATCAAAGTCTTCTGCAAGTTCGGTGTTCATTTACCTTGACCAAATCAAAGCATACGTGAGGAACATACCTGAAGGGGGAGCATTAGATCATTGAATTGGCCAAGAGCAAAAGATCATACTACATATACATTTAATGATTACAACACATAGTAAAGGTTTGGTGTGATGATCAGTGAGGTAATAACTTGGAAGCCAAGTACATGTAGTCTCCACTCTTTTCTCATGATAGCGAAGTTAACGATGTTTCCAGCCCACGTGCTGGAAACTAATACTGATGGTGTTTATGCAAGTGAGGCTAAGGCGCTAAGCAAACCGAAAGAGGTCATATGTCTTTCCAACCTTGTGGGAACTAACTTTGGATTGTGAATAGATCAGTGAGGTTACCTGAAATTGTCGAAGTGTTTGCAAAGCAATTAAAGCTTGAAGAAGTCAAATCAGGTAACTGCTTTGTAGTGTTGTTGTCCTATATACGCATTGATGCCAAGAACAAGGGCTAGGAAAAGAAGCAGAAACACTTGAATATTCATTTAGTTATGTATGCATCTCATCAATGAAAAGGTCTTATTCTAAATTCTTTGACCACTAATTTACTTCATAAAATAAGAGATAAGGGAGAGAAAACATAAACTGAAGCATTCTGCAAAAATAGTACTTCTATTAAATATTAAAAATATGCATTGAAGTACATGCCCATATCAAAACCGTCCCAGGAAAATTGAAACACTACCAAGTCTTCAACTTCAAAATGAGAAATAAACAACATCACAGATAGAACATTTCCAATTAACTAGGAAAACTAGACCAAATCTTAAAATGAGAGTTTATTGGTCGGCAATTGTGACCTCCACTTCAACACCAGGTTCAATCGTGATGGAGGTGATCTGCTTCACAACATCAGGAGAGCTGAAGAGATCAATAACACGCTTGTGCACACGCAACTCAAATCTGTCCCATGTGTTAGTACCTGCAAAACACAAACAAACTGTTAAAGCAAACAAGAAGCAAGTGCAGAGACACCATACTCAACTATCTCTGTATGAAAAGCAAGTGTAGCGACACCATACTCAAATGACTATCTACGTATGAAAATCAAATGCAGAGACACGATACTCAAAAACAGATTATATTTCTCTAACTCATTATAAACTAGAAAGCTTTTAACTTTTTACTTCTTGAGTGAGGAACCAAAAAAGAAGAAACACTTGCAGACATCTTTAAGACATAAAGCATCATCTATCTAATTCAATAACAAAAACAAGGATGCAGTAAGCCAGTTAAGAATCCATAAAGCTCGATTAACACTGAAACATACCTTCTCCACAGGGAGACTTCCTGGTGGTAATGTGCAGAACCTTGGTAGGCATCCTCACTGGTCCCTTCACCCTAAGCCTCTTGTCCTTGGCACCGCGAACCAAATCAGCACAAACTATCAAACAAAACAGATATCAGAACAACAGGACAAACACTAGTACTCAAACAAACAAAACTTCATAATCCAACACAACTACTGCTTTAATATTTGCCGAAACCCTGACTTCGACCATATCCAATTGAAAAAAAAAACTAGTAATTGACCAAGTGCCATACTTATCAAGCTCATTAAAACCATAATATTGATTGACATGAACACAATTCAAATATAAAAAACACAAAATTACTGAAACCCTAGACAAGTTTTATGTACATTACAACACTAATGCTTGAATAATTTGCAGAAAACCTGACTTGGACCATATCCAATTGAAGAAAAATTCGTAATTGACTGCCATACTTATCAAGCTCACTAACATGAACACAATTCGAATACAACAAACACAACCCTAGACATGTCTTGTTCCAATAAGTACATTACAAAACTCAGGTAGAGCATTCAACATAACTACGAAATGGGTAGTCCATTTTTACTAAAAACACTAGAAGAAACAACATGGTATAACCAAAATATAACAAATGATAATGAATTAAGCAGAAATTGAACAGAGGAATATGGGAAAGTAAGGACCTTTCTCGAGGTTCTTGACGTTCTTGGAAGAGAGGGTGATTCTGATCTTGTGGATCTGCTCCTGTGTCTCCTCGAGACCAGGCTTGGTGGGTTTCATCGCTGCGTAAGCCATGGTTTTCAAGCTTCTCTGCTTTTACTCTCTGCATCAAAATCAAAATTTCACAAACCAATTAATCGAAGATAACAGACCCAATCCATCAGAAATGGAACTCAAAATTACTGGGTTTTTGCTCACTTTACTGAGCTAAACCTAATCTAAACTGAGATAGAGAAAGAGAGAGAGACGGACCTAGGTGACGGCGGAGAATAGAGGGAGCTATGGAGCAGCGGCTTCAACCTCTAAAGCGATGGAAAGAGAAGCGAAGTGTTTTGGAGACTATATATTACGGGGCCATTAGGGTTTTGCAACCATCTCTGCCAGGTGTCCCTTCTATTCTGGGCGGGTCGGGTCGGGTCGTTATTCTTTTAAGCTGGTTCCAACGCATCTATTAATTTTGTTGCTTGGGCCTCATCAGCCCAAAGTTTTTGCCTTTTTTTTTTTTTTTTCAAATATGTTTTTTTCATATTTCTCATACATTCGATGAATGCATGTTTGAATAACGGTTGAAAGGAGAAAGTCTTGAGAGTGAGGAACTCGTATGAACCATATCACATTATAAATTGGTAAAATGCTCATTTACCCAATTTTAGCTTAAAATGTGCCCACTTGCCCGACTAAGAGTTTTTAAACCTCATTTACCCAAAACACTCTAAGGGATTATTTCCCCTTTACCCAATTAATTCTTTTTATTAATTTTTGGGACTTTTTTGCCCTCTCCTTCAATCTCTCTACTCTCAGTTTCTCTCTCTCTCTCTCTCTCTCTCTCTCTCTCCCCCTCACCGATTTCTCTCTCCTCCCCCCTCACCGATTTCTCTATCTCTCTCTCTCTCTCTCTCTCTCTCTCTCTCTCTCTCTCTCTCTCTCTCTCTCTCTCTCTCTCTCTCTCTCTCTCTCTCTCTCTCTCTCTCTCTCTCTCTCTCTCTCCAGAAGACGTCGGATCTCTCTCTCCCTCCCTCCATCCCTCCGGCAGGTCGCCCACGACGCCTGCTCTAGCCATCGCCGCGCCGAAAAGCTGACGGTCCTCGTCGCTGAGAAGCTCGGCGAGGCCGGGGTTGACCTTCTGAAGGAATCGACGACGGACTGAAAATGGCTATCTGCTATTGTGCAGTCATAACCATAAAAGTTGTAACATTAGTGCCCCCCAGTAGACTTTGTATTGGGGGCCAATGATGACTGCTTTATTTATAGACGGACTGAAAACTGCTATTCCAAAGTAAATGTAGTGTTAAATTGCAGTAGTTGATAAATGAAAAAAATTGTGTTGTTTGTGTCAGTCTAGTGGGGGGCAGTAGACAGAATATTGACCCTCATAATGTGGGTTTTTAGACATTATCTGTTGTTTTGAGTGTGAATAACTTGTATAATCTGCGAAACATAGGAAGCGGTGTAATGTTTGATGGTCTATTGGGGGGCAGTAGACACATTAGTGCCACCCAATAATGTCTTTCTTAGGAGACAGTAATCATCTCTTGTTGATTTGTTTGTGATAAAGTGCAATACACTGTGAATCCTTGAAACTGGTGCAAGTTTTAATGGTTTAGTGGGGGGCAGTAGACACATTACTGCCCCCAAATAATGTCTTCATACGAAGTCAGAACCCTTCACTTAACTGGTGCAAGTTTTAATGGTTTACTGGGGGGCAGTAGACACATTACTGCCCCCAAATAATGTCTTCATACGAAGTCAGAACCCTTCACAAAACTGGGGCAAGTTTTAATGGTTTAGTGGGGGGCAGTAATAATGGTTTAGTGGGGGGCAGTAGACACATTACTGCCCCCAAATAATGTCTTCGTGTTAAGTTTAGGGTTTAGGGGCAGCGTTAGGGGCAGTAGACACATTGCCGATGAACTGCGACGAGGACGTTGGAGTGGCTGGATCGCCGATCAATCGAACGGCGACGAGAACGTTGGATCGCCGACTGGAGCTTCATCGTCGTGTTCAGATTTGGACTGCATCTCCGGCGCGGCGATCAGAGAGAGAGAGACAGACCGGAGGTGGAGATCATGGGGAGGAGAGAGAGAGAGAGAGAGAGAGAGAGAGAGTGGAGGTGGAGATCGGGGGGAGAGAGAGAGAGTTTGGGAAGGAGAGAGAGACTGATAAGAGATGGATGGGTTTTAATTTAATTAACAGGGGCTAAAATGTCAATAGATGTAAGATTGGGTAAATGGGGTTAAAAAACTCTTTGTGGAGTAAGTGGGCATTTTTTGGGCTAAAAATGGATAACTGGTCACAGCCCCTTATAAATTTGTTGTCACTAACATTGTGCTTCAAATTCGTTCATATAGCATACAGGTTGGTCGAACGGTTTCTCAGTTCACCATTCTACAGTCGTTATAGACTGCAGAAGGTAGCTTAGTGAGGAGGTATAAAACCCTATTTGCTTGGTAAGCAGTTGATAGAAATTAACAGAGTTGCTTCTCAAAATTGGCAGGCTACCACAGAAAAAGGGGTAATACAAAAGCCATCGAGATACTTCAGATTGTGTCTTGGTTTGGACTACCCGGTATTTCGAGTTAACCTTCTATAGAATGCTCATGCACCATGTCTAAATCAAGGGTAAACATCACAGAGGCTCTTAAAATGTCAGACACTGGGTTCAGATTTCAGAATAATCCAGAAATTGAGCAACAACATTCTCAAAGGAACCCTTGGTAAAAAAATTTCCATAGAGATTCTACTAACAAAATACATATATAGGTACGATGACAAGACAACAAGTTATGATAACTCTTGACATATACAGCAAGACTCCGGAGCACAGGCATAAAATGGTACGGGTTAAAGGTTTGAAAACCAAGTATTGATAGGAGAAAGATCAGCGCTGTGCACTGTCAGTCTCATGCTCCATCTCTTCTGCATCCTCAAAGCGTTGATCATTGATCTGAAGCTGCAATGAGATGAAAATGTTTTCAATGCCACATCTGCTCAAAACTTAAAAGAACTGATGCAAACAGACTAACTAAATGAATATTAACGGGTTACCTCAAGCACAGTACGAGCTAGGTCATGATCCCCATTAGATTGCCCAATTGCAATTGAAGGCTCAGAATCTTCTCCTGGAAATAGCATGAACACCAAGAAATCAGAGATAATAAGAGATTCTATATTACTCAAAGACACATTAACTAGATGTAGAAAATTGTTGGTCCATTCCAGACCTGTTGCCTCATCTTCCAACTGGTCAGCACTAAATATCCAATTATGCTCTTCTTCTTCATTTTCTAAACAAAGTCAAAAGTATAATATCAGAAATTCAGAATAGAGCTGATGAAGCAAACACAATTCATACCGCATCACAAAAGCAAAAGGAAAATGATGCTCTAACCTTCAGTTGGTTCAGGATTCAGCTCAGCGCACTCACAAAATACATCAAACAAAGAATCCACTGCCATACAGAAAACAATATACCAGTTATCCTTCAGCAAAATACAGACCACGAAAAATGAGTAAGTATGACATCATTATGGCTACAATTCAGACATGGAAGGAGGGAAGGAGAGAAAGTGTACATTGGTTAGGATCGGAAGGAACAAGCCTCATTTCTGTAATCTTGGACAGATCTAAAACACCATTGCATTCTGAATCTGAGCCCTCTGACTCATCTTCATCAGCTCCAGTTTCAATCTTTAACGTAAAATATAGTAATCAGAAAACCATGCACAAAAATGCCAAACAACATGTAGTAACATTGAATATTAAAATCAGTCAAGACCAACAATGTTAAACCTAGCTCATTATATGGTGAAGATATGCCAACCCTGAATAGGAAAGAAGCAAACAAGTGATTCTGATGCACAAAACATAAATACAAAACTGTGCTATTACTACGTTGGAGAAAAAGACTCGGAGTTTTTGATGAAATGCTTCCAAATACAGAAAATTCTTATTCTTTAAGTTGGTTACCTATTCTATATTCACAGACTTAACTTAGAAACATCGTTTTAAAACTTACCAAACAACACATATTCAGAGTTCAAACAGAATAGACAAAAGATATTGGATAACAAAAAAAGTAAGAAGCCAGAGGATCATTCTAGGAAGACAAAACACTCTTGAAACCATACATTGGACCAGAAGTTCTGACCCTGTAAATTCCTAACAAGATAAACACAAGACTACAAGAGACCATATGCAAGCACTATACCTGAGCGTATATGCAAGGAGAGGTGTACGCCTCTGGGTCCCTGGATACAGCATGCAGTGATATAGACAGGAAGTCCACCGCATAACCTTTGGCCCTGTTAGTGTCACTCAACCAAATCACTTGCCTGCAAAAGCCCATAAACTATTTAAATGGACAGCAACTTTGTAGAAACAAAAATTTAACCCCTCCCCATCCTTTACATAGTGTTCTTTCTTTGCTTTTCCCCCTTAACTTTTCACCCAAATAGAACAGATAAAAGCCAGAGAGAGTTAGAGACAGCATGACATACTTGGTGGAGATATAGAGAGTGCCAGGGGACTCAGGAGGGTGACTACCGAGGACAATAGAAACACCAGGCTGAACATGCATCAGCTCCTCGCCATTCTGCGCATCCAGAACAGGTTGGTGAACACCATCTCTCTCGACTATAGCAGTGAAGTCTCTAATCCCTTCCACCATTTTGCTTGCTAACTCAGGTTTCTTCCTTCAAAAGACAAAACTGGAAAGATAAAGAAAATGATCCATCAAAATTCCCCTATACATTGTATTGCACAAGTGTGTGCCTGTCTATCATATTCATGGTCCACAAAATTCATCTTCTCGCAGTGGGTAGCTAATACTTTACAAACAACCTGATATTCATCCTGTAAATTCTGAGACCTAAGCTCCGGCATTGATGAGGAATAAGCCATAAGGGAGTTTTCTACACTAAAAATGCGCACAACCTCTAACCAGAGGAACATAGCACATAGAAGTCAAATCAGCGACACGACTACTTGTACAGTTCTTCGAATAGGCTTAATGTCAGTATATTTAAAGCATAAAATTTAACCTCGTCCTACACAAATCTCAACAGTTGCAATTAGCAGCCAAAAGGCATTGAGAACTGAACAGGGTTCAACTAGATTCATACAATAAAGTCGGAATTTGAAGACGAAATCAAAAGGGTAGTTAAATTCTGATATTTTCTGACAATTTCGCAGCAAACGATTCAGCAGGGAAGTAACAATACATACTTTTCGTTCGGAACACAGATTTCAGAGAAAACAGACTGAAAAATTAAAGAGGAAAAAGAAATTAAACGGGTGAGATAAGGATTTGACACCTTGGCTCTGAAGAACTGGGGAAGAGCGAGCTCTCGTCGTCTGCAGAGAGGAGAGACTGAGTTTGCTTTCTCAAATTTTCTAGGGTTTTACCAGACTTCGAGGGGTTTAGAGCGCCATTTTTCTTTTTCCAGAAACCGCCATTATATTTAGCGGTGTGGGCTTTTGATGGTGGGCCTTGTTTGGAACAACACAATTATGACACATTTGAACAATTTTACACAATGTCATTTTGAAACCTATCAATCTATCATTATATATATATATATATATATATTTTTTTTTTTGGCAAGAATCTATCATTATATTTATATATTAGTGTCTTTGATGCATGCAATAACAAATTCTACTACGTAGTAGCATAACTTGAGTTTTGATCATTGATGTTGGTGGAAAATGATATTGGACTTTGTATGATTTGTATCATTGTATGCACCGATATTACAGTTTTCATAATTCATGTCCTCATATCATCATCATATGGCGATAATCAATCAAAATTTAAAACTAGCACCATCTTTGTATTTGGCCATGATAAGCTAAATGCGATTGTTCCACCTAAACCCACTAAAAGTAACATTAGATAGGTGGAAGATTGGAACATTAGATGTGGTCAACTTTGAAGCATAATATGTATGCATTTCCCAAAAACGATCATGAAAACACCTATTTTCTAACAAACAATTTTATACAAAACAGTTTAAGGCTAAACTTTAACACCACATATAGCAGGTCTTTACGGATGTTTACATGCAAGAAACAGAGAACTGTACAGCGTTGCAGACCGATAGTGGGTGCTGTTTAAAATTGGGGGTAAATTACCAGGGTGTATGTGAAACACCATTTTCCCAACTAATCTATCAAAATAAACCCAAGGAAAGCACGGCAAGCATAAAAGATCGAAAATTTCAAGTTTAACATTGTAGTGAAAAGCTCAAAATGGTTATGGTCATAGAAGGACAACAACGCATCAAGTCCTAGGTATACATTAAGAATACCAAAATCTTACATAAGACAGAAATTTAAAATACGAGCAAACAGCTTAATTAAAAGTCCGTGCATCCTGCCAAGAGAACCCAAGCTAGCTATCCAGAGCTTCATTCCCAACCTAAGCAACAAGAGTGCTGGCAGTGGTGGACTCGCTGTAAACAAACACAACATATAAATTAGCGTGCATATTGGATCAAATCTGCTGACTGAGCCATGAAGAATATTAAAAGTGAAGTACGATTGAAAGGAACTTTTCAAGTGAGCTACGACATGTTTTGACTATGAAATTACTAACATTATTAAGCTACTCTCTTAAATAGGTACCAAATTCAATCCTAAATAAGAGTACATTGATCAAATCAGGAAATAGGACTCCAAGTTTAATGGGAATTTCAAAGAATAGAGTTCATATGAAAGACCTATGAAATTTTGAGTCATGCCCCTTAAAAAATCATCTGAGAAGAAGTCTCAGATTTCAAGTCATCATCATCGTGTGCTGATATTAAACACTATAGTACAAAACTAAATGAGGAACCTACTCAACATAAATAAGCAGGACACCTATTAGCTCAATTAGCGCAATGTGAATTTTAGAGACTACAGTTCACAGGAAAGACAAAAGAATTTCAGCACCATGTCACTTAAACCATTTGAGCTCACTATCAAATCTATAATGCTAAGTTAAGCAAATCACCAATACAATCAGACTGCAAAAGAAGTGAGTGTGCTTACTATTTCCAGACTGGGGGGAGCTTCTTTGTCTTCTTGTAGTAACGAGCAAGCCTGTGAATCCTGCTCTCCACAAGAATCAAACGAAACTTGGAATCCTTGTCCTTCCTGTTCCTCTCCAAATGCTTCCTGACTGACACAGCCTTCTTGATAAGGTGGTACAGATCCTCAGGAATTTCAGGAGCAAGACCTAACAAACCAAAGAAAGTTAGTCCTACTCTATATCACTTCTCAAACAACAATCCCATTAAAAACAAAAATCATAAAACAAGACTGCCAATTGGTAGTAAGACAGAGAATAAAGAAGACAACGCCGCTTGTTTCAGACATCTACACTTTTGATCACAAAACTATGCTCATTGTATCCACCTAGCCTAATTAAACTACCACAACCCGGTCTCAACAACATAGTTAAATACTACACAAACAGCATAAACAGTAAACCAAAACAATTCCTCTTTCCATGTTTTCAATTCCACAAACCCCATTTACACATTCAATTCAAAAAGCAACTTCATGAACACAAACACTCAATCCCACAAGCCCCATTTCACATTCAATTTCATCCATAACTTCCCCATTAACCAAACACAAACAAAGCACCCCAAAAACCATACAGAGATTAATAAAAACGAATAGGGTATACCATGAGCTTTAAGAATCCGCAAGATCTTGCTTCCAGTAACGCTCTTAACCTGAGCAATCCCATGAGAGTCACGAAGAATCACACCGATCTGAGACGGCGTCATACCCTTCTTCGCAAACTTGCAAATGCTATCCTCCACCTTCAAAACCACACACAGACATCTCAGTTCTGGGTCTCTCAATCAAACCCCCCCAAATTGCAAAACCCACATCAGACATCAAGGGTTTTTGAGATTTACTTACATCGGGGGTAGAGATCTTCAACCAGCTCGGTGGGGTTCTCTTGTAGGGCAGAGCCGAAGCTGACATACCCTTTCCATGGCTGTGCATACGCCCCATGATTGCAGCGAAGCTCTCTGCGTTTTGGTCTCTGGTTAGGGTTTCACTGAGAGGGCGGCAGAGGGTCAAGGTGTTCAGAGATGAGGTTTTCGCTAGGGTTTATATATGAAGGCCGGCCCATTTGGGGGTGTTTGCCCTTTAATTTTGCGCAAATGACGGGATTGTCCTTGGACTTGCAATTGCAAGGTCCATGTTTTGGTGGGTCGGGTCAGGACATTACTTGAGGACTTGCGGTTCTGAGGGCACCATCATACTGTCTTTGGACACCCATTTAGTTTATCATTTTTGAATAGCAATTATACTTGAGCCATATACAGATGCAAAAGCATGAGGTTATTTCTCTAATTGGGGTATGGTACTCGAACTCGATTTTTAACCAGACCACATTTAGCAATAATACTTTATCTTCGATAAAAAATAAAAGAAAGTCGAGCGAAAGCAGATTTCATCAAACTATACAGGTAGTATATGGAGTACAAGTGTGATCTTAAACCTTGCCCGAATGAAAATTAAGAAGGATATAACTTCAAGCCAAGAGAAATTAACCACTTCAGATATCTCCATGAAGCAAGTAATCCTTACAATTTAAGCAAAACTTGCCTAAACTTCCTCAAGTACTTACACACATACACTACCCTCCTAAACACACCCAAAAAGGATTAGATACATTGTAAATTCTTAGGCACTGGAGCAACATATCATTGTTTAGATAGTTGTGAGGAAGCCACTCAAAAGACTTTTCCATTACTTTGTAAGGTACATGAGATCAAAAAATTTCAAACTTGCGATCTAGGAGGATCTAGGAGATTTCGATAACTCAAGGCTGTGGGATTCCAGTACTGTGTTCAACAGTGAAAGTTAACTCGCAATAAAGTTACTTATACAAGAGCTGTTCTACCAGAGCAATCTTTAATTGACATACTAGTACAGGAAACCGGCA
Source organism: Rosa rugosa (assembly GCF_958449725.1). Classification (NCBI taxonomy): domain Eukaryota; kingdom Viridiplantae; phylum Streptophyta; class Magnoliopsida; order Rosales; family Rosaceae; genus Rosa; species Rosa rugosa. The sequence goes on from NC_084825.1 coordinate 49,980,055, forward strand.
GCTAAAACAGGACAACCTTTACTATACAACTGATCGAGGACATTAATCATTCCTTGTTTACTGCTTTGAAACTTTTCTTTTTATAAAGGAAGAATGCCGCCTTAAACATTCAGAAAGCACCTTACTATCCTCTCGCAAACCGCATAATTGCCCTCCAAATCGATCAATAGTTCTCTTCTCTAATCCATATTGGGGATGCTTGTATAATTTTTCCACCCTCTCCTTATATTCTGCAGAAGAAAGAGGAAGCATTATTCATTTCAAATAATGAAACAGAACTGTTATTTAAACCAAAAGCAAACCGAATATTTACCTTTCTGATTACTCCAAAGTCTTGCTGCATCGCAGTTGACAGGTGTGCTTAGGTTTGGATCTGTAAATTGACGTCAAATTCTGAAAATTTATTCTCAAGTGTTCGACGTCCCCCGAAATGGCCAATACAAATAGCTGCTCTACGATACAATCTGCTAGAGAAGTTACAGCAAAAAGTGGTTACCTTCAAGTAGACTCTTGATGGATAAGAGCACGGTTCTCACATCATAAGCAGATGACCATTTATCGAATTCTTCCTACAATTGAATCCAATGCAATGTATATGCAAAGAAGTCAAAACATTTAACTTTCTAAATGAAGAAACAACTTATTAAGGTACTGCAAGCAAGTATACCAGTAGAAGAATATCCAAGTAGATTTTTCCATAGGCATCCACATTGGGGTGAAAAGGGATAGGATGATCGAAGTTGATGCAAGGCGGTTTGAACGGATAATCATTCGGAAAGCGAAGGGATAGTCTGTACTCTTTTCCTTCATACACTGAACCTTTGCCTCCACTAATTCTCCCTTTCCAGCACATTATATTGTCCTTTTCAGGAAAGGCTGATATCCCAGAGTCACAGTCACTCATCTGAAATTCAACATTGTATAAGAAACTACTAATATAAGGAAAAATATCGATTTTTGATTCACCAAATTTATAGTTCACCAACAAAGAACAATTAAAGAATATACAGTTATACACATGATCAAAACAGTAAAGAATGAACTGTGTGTGTTACCATTAAGTCCTTCAATTCAGATTGTAGCCTGCATCGTGAGCAAGAACAACAACAACAAAATCAAGGTTAGAAGCTTTGAAATCCCCAAATCATCAAAAGAAATTGAACGAGGAGACATGATGGAACCTTTTGATTGTGGAATTTTCCGGAGGCGGAGATTGGTTTGTGGAAGCAGCAGCAACTGTGGCCACTCGATTAGTGTGAACACGGTAACAGTCGTCATGGGTGGTTATCGTCGATGGGTCTGCGGGAGTACCACCGGTGAATATTGACTTTTCTCTCCCTGCGATTAAGTCATTGACCGTTCTAGAGGACATCGTTAAGTAGCAGTCGAGAAGATTTTGGGGCTCACAGGAATTAGGGTTTCTAATTGAGGAGAATTGGGGGGGGGGGGGGGGGGGCACAAGGAAGGAGACGAAGTTAATTTTTCTTTCGTTTGACCGGTTAACGTCCTCGTTAATTGTAAAAAGTGAAAACAAATGACACTTTTGCGTTTAAGGAGTTTTACTGGTATACGTACATCTATGTGAAATCATTTATGTATTGATATATTTTATAAAAACTTCTGCTTTCAAACTTTACTTTTTTGAAAACAAATCCGCATGAACTTTTTTTTTCGTATTTTTTAAATAATAAGGTCCTGAACTTTCATCGAATTATTTGATGAACACATGCACGTATGTATTTCTCTTTGCGTGATACATACCTGGAGTGCGTGATACTGTACATGAAGTCCCAGGATAAGTGGTGTGGACCTGAGCTGCCAGCTCTCACAAATTGGTTACATTTACACGCGCGAGCAGACGTTATAATAACCAAATCACACTTTCTTTATTCTCTCTCTCTCTCTCTTCCCAAACAGTACCATTCCATTTTCTTGATTCAACTTCGTCGGTCTTCTCCTCATTTCTTCTCCATACTCGATCATCTCTCTGCCTTGCGTTACTTCATCAATGTCGGATCAACAACCACTTCAAGAAGCTTCATCCGGTTCTTCGAACCTCCACGCTTCAGCGGCGCCCACTACTACTCAAGACTCCCTGACTCCGCTGCGGTCCCATCCCAATCGCGACGGCGGTGCCCATCGCTTGGTCAGCAAGGTTGAGAGAGTAAGCGTTTTAGCTTTCTTTCTTGGGTGTCTCTTCAGTCTCGTTCTTTCTTTCATTCTTTGATTCTTTCTTCGAGAACTGACAGCTATATATAGTCATATACATACAAGAACATAGGGTTTACCTCTAGGGATTCCTCTAATTAATTTTGATCGTACTTTCTTGAATCTTGAACATGGAAACTTCATCAGTTAGAGTTGGATAGGTTCATACCAAACCGTTCAACGACGAACTGGGACTATGCAAGCTCGGTGCTGACCGGAAGACGATCGGAGAGAAGTTTTGGAGAGATTAAACCAGGGATGTCCGAACTTCACGTCATGTATACTCTGAAACTTAAGAAAGAATTAGGTATTGACACGTCGAGAATTTTCTACTACCGGAACAACCGAAAGCCGCCGGAAGAGGTGAACTATGCACCTAGAAATTCGTGGAGTGTGATTGAAGTAAGTCGCCTGACTTGGATCAAAAACGTATAGTGTGTCAGAATTAACTGAGTACGTGCTTAATTACTTTGTTTAATTTGTTTTAATTGGTTTTGAAATGTGTAGGGGCAAAAAATTACTGCGCCTGGGCTTGTGGCTGATCAGAGCTACTTGAATCTCATGGACTGGGGAATGCGCAATGTGATCGCAGTAGGTCTGAGGGAGAGAGTTTGTTTCTATGATACTGAGGCAGGCAAGAAATCGGTCGGATTTAATTATGGTGATGAGCTCGTTAGCAGCGTCAGTTGGTGTCCTGAGGGTTTAGATGCGCTTGCCATTGGTTTGAAGAATTCCCTAGTACATTTGTTGGATCCAAACACTAATCAAGCGGTATGTCGTTAATCTAGCTCTCTTAACTTTGAACTTTGAATTAATACCTATAAATTCTATAATCAGCTAAAGCAATATTAGTCCTTAGTATGCATTATTAATTCCGATTTCTTTAGGTCATCAGAAGTCCATATCTTGAAATCATAAGCCCCTAATAGGGTTTAAAACATTTCTCCTCTAGGTTTCAGTACGTTTTACTAATTCACTTTTACATAACTTACTGAAAACATTAATTATTAATCTGGCCAAAACAGCATGTAATTAATACTCCTGTAATGTGTACAAGGGTCCTTTGTATAATACCCTGATACTCTGATACTCATCACCCTTAGTTTCGCTAACTAGCTAGTACCACAGCATGTACATAATTCTAGTTTAGGTATTGGATCAAAACTCATCCTTAACTTTGCAACTATTACCACAGCATGTGCATATATATATATATATATATATATATATATATACACAGCTCTGATTCTAGTTTATGTATTATATCTAACTCACCCTTAACTTTGCTGACTATTACCACTGCATGTAAATTAATACAGCTCTAATTCTATTATGTATTATATATATCAAACTTACCCTTGACTTTGCTGACTATTACCACGTACTGCATGTAAATACAGCTCTAATTCTATGTATGTATTATATCAAACTCACCATTAACTGTGCTAACTTACCACAGCATGTACATATTATCAAACTCCCCCTTAACTTAAGCGCTAGCTAATTAACTAGTACCGTTTCTTCTCAAATTAACCAGATAAGAACATTTGATAGCTGGGGAGTTGGCTCATTGGCATGGAATGGCCGAATTCTAACAACTGGAAGCAGGGATGGTCATATAGTTAACTATGATGTGAGAGTTGGAACCCAAGTTGCTCGGTTACGGAAATCACATCGACGAGCGATTTGTGGGCTGAAATGGTCGGCTTCCGGTCAGCTATTAGCCAGTGGGGGGTCAGATAATGTAGTTCATGTATGGGACGCCCGGTCTATGCCAACGAGGTGGCTTCACAAGCTTGAAGACCATAATGCCGCTGTACGAGCCGTAGCTTGGTGTCCTTTGAAGCGCCATTTACTAGCCTCTGGCGGAGGTCAGGGTGACCATTACATAAGGTTGTGGGACGCAAGCTCTGGCACTCCACACGAGAACGCAGTCGACACAGGCTCGGAAGTGTGCGGCCTATTATGGAGCAAACACTATCAAGACATACTCTTCAGCTCGCATGGCTTTGGTGTCTCCGAATCAGTACCCGATAACAGGCTAATTCTTTGGAGGTCACCGGTGTTGTTCAAGCTTGATGAGATCGACCTGCAATACGACCACCCCCCGGCTTTGGATCTGAGACCTAAGCCTTATTTTTTCTCGACTCAGGTACCTAAATATGATAGTACTAAATTGTTATATATAAATATATAGATATACATACATATATATATATATATATATATGCATGGCTTGGTTATATACGTAAATGCTAGCTTCTAATGTCTAGATTTACTGAATTGTTCAGAGCCCCGATGGTTGTGAGGTCGCGTTGGCCGGAAACGATCAAATAGTGAGGTTTTATGATGTTTTTGCAGCACCTCCACCACCAGAACCAGCGGCGAAACCAGCCTTTTCAACCTATAACCGCCCAAATCACTACACCATTCGCTGAGCCACTGAAGAGGCGATCGATGCATCTATGTAACTACTCTAGTTTGGATCCAAATAAAAAATTGAATTTTACTGATCTTTTTGTTTGGTCTTGAACTCATATGAATATATTTCATCGAAATCCCAAGAAGGGCTTATGCATGTCGGATCTGATCGAAAAGCCAGAATTGATGGTGGAATAGAGAAATAATAATAATAAAAAAAATTCCGACGAGAGAAAAAGAATGAAGAATAAGACTTGAACAGTACAACAAAAGAAATGGACAATGAGCCGAGCAAAAGAAAGAGATTGATTTAAGACCAATTCTTAGGTTCACCCCTAGGGTGAACGAGCATATTCACCCCCATTGTCGATTAAAATACTTTTATTTAATAAATTTATAATTCAACGGTCCATATCTTAAATAAACATTTAAAGATCATCTCTGTAAAAAATTAATCGAATAAGAAATCAGTTAATTATCTAATTGAATCAAACAAATGGATGGTTCTAACAACACTTACTATTATTATGATGAACCGTCCATGTATTTCATAGAAATGAATAACTAAAAGGTCTTCAATTTGATTGGTTTTTTACAGAGCTAATCTTTGTATTAAGTTATACAACATGAGTGGTCGGATTAAAAAATTATAAAGTTATTATGCCTTAATCGCTAGAGAAGGTGAATATGCTCATTCACCCAATGGGTGAATCTAATAATTGTTCTTGATTTAATCTCACATCAATGGACGTGAGCCAAGCAAAAGAAAACAACGTTTCAAAGGACCGGCAGGGGGACCCACACCACCATCGAACGATCATTACCGCCCCATGCTCTCCTCCCGGGGCCCAGACTAAACTAATCAAAACGTTGATCCATGCTTTCCAGTGCATTACCATACTACCCATTGTTGTTTAGTCTACCCATTGGCTAAACGAAGTGCAGGGCATGTTCGTCATCAAGTTCTCCCCTCAGGAATATTGTGGATCTCTGGTATATAGTACTATGTAACAGACTACAGATTTAACTAGGAATTTTGGACGTGAGTAAGCAAAACCAAATGATGCCTTGATTCGGGTGATCATATTGGTTTCTAGTGTAATAGTAAAAATTTTGGTTTTTTTACTATTACACTAGATTGATCAGATTGGTTTCACGAGATGATGTGATTTGGAACTTTGGTTTTTTTCACTGTTACATATGTGTTTTTTTGCGGAATTTAATAGTAAAATTTTTATTAGATTTAACTTGAATTTGGTTATGTAAAATTTGTGACTTGACAGACAGAGGTGAGAGTGACTTGAGAGAAAATAAAAATTATTAAACGTTGTTAAGAGTGTTGTTAACGTGAAAAAGGACGTTGCTCATATTCCTAGTAAGGTGAAGGTTCATTGGTGGAAAGTTTGCTCTTCTATTCTTCCCACGACTGCAAAGCTACGGACTAGACATGTACTCATTTAGGATGGGTGTCGGTTCTGCAATAATTATGATGAATTCATTAATCAAATTACAAGGGATTGTCAGTTCGTACAAGATTTGCTTTCTTTCTTTTCTGAGCTACAAGTTGTCTTACCAATCAATTGTAACAAAGGTACGTCAATCACTACTTGGTTGGCTTCTTGTTTTGAAGTTCTCTCTAAGAAGAATGTGGCCCTTCTACTCTTAGTCGGTTGGTTTGTTTGGAAAGAGCGTAACCTGGGGGTGTGGTCAAATAAGTTTGTTTTGTTAATCCACTTGCAGTTACATATTAGGTCCTTTTATATGTGTCACGTCCCGAATTTCAAACACAAATAATAATACAATTTCAATCAACACATGAACTCCGGGCGTGATAGTTCGGACATCAAACTAAACAGCTAATAAAAATTTTCTTTAAACAAGGGCAACCAACGATGTCCCGAACTCTCAATGTAAATACAGACTCGTTCTTTAGAGTCACATATTACATCACACAAAGTTTACAAAATAATATGTAACTGCTCCTCAGAGCTTACTACACAGCGGAAGTCTTAACAACAGTAAGGCTACAAAATTAGCTTCCTACCCGATCAGCTGCTACAAGGTCTCAGCTTCAGCCACGATTTTCCTGACCTGCAGGATTAACCCCTACGCCATCGAATATTGCACCGGGTTGCCACACAACAAACTCGGTAAGCTTATGAAAGCTTGTATGAGTAAACTCAAAACCACAAAGCAGAAACACATTCTTAAGTCACCTCAACCTAAACAACGATAAGCATAACTCACAACCACAACCATATGTTCCATATCATGCTTACGTAGGTCAACTCGTGACTAAAACCACATGCTTAGATTCTCAACCTAGCATCCAATTACACAAATTCCAGTCAAACTGAACCTCCTCGAGTAAGGTTTGACAATCATTTAAACGCACAACGGCGAATCACAAAAATCACACTCCTTTCCTTCCACTGGAAGCCTTTGTCATCAACGTGATATCAAAGGTGAAAATCAATGAAACCACCTTCCTATTCTCCCCACATGAACAATCCTCACCACGATGGCCCTTCAAAACATTCAAAGCCTCAATAGTAAAACTAAGAAGAAAGCAAGGCAATCATAAATCAAACAAAGGTAAAACAATTCATAGTAGCCCCTGCGTATAGTTTAGTTCAGGAGGCTACATTATACAATCAATTCAAATCATACAAATCATCACAACTCCAACTCTCACGTCTATTGGTAGCTCCAACCTTCACACACAGTTACCATCCCATTAGTTGTTAACTTAATAACAACATACCTCCTTCACAGAGAAATCATCACATTGATCATCATCACACATATATTCCCGCATCTTTCACACAGCAATCATCACAAAGATCATCACACAGATTTCACTGATCATCACACAGATATTCCTACACATGCTTTACATGGCAATCATCACACTGATTTCACCGATCATTACACAAATATTCCTACACATGCTTTACATGACAATCATCACAAAGATCATCACACTGATTTCACCGATCATTACACAGATATTCCTACACATGCTACCATATCTTAAATCACCAATTAAGATGGTCATACTAGACCCATGGTATCTCAACAAATGAAATTCCACAATCACAACTCAATACACAATTTCACCATTCTCAACAATAATGAACTCATTTCAAAATATTGTTTGCATCACAACGAAACCACCAATACATGTATATCTCACGTAAATATATATATATATATATATATATACGTAGTCACCCAGTCAGGAATGTCACTAATACCAAATATAGTCACAGTTAAACTAATAACTCCAAGATTATGGTAACTATACTCATAACGAATATCGTGAGATTTACTCACCTCTGAATCCCGCTGCGTCTTCACATGCTAACCAAGATAAGAACAATCGTCTCAATCCGCTCAACACAACTCTGTTAAGTACCTAATCACATACGGTCTCAACTTAGTACACGAATCACAAGCGATTAACGTCCGAAACCCCCATTTTAAATTAAAACCACAAAAGTGACGCCAATCGTGGCGAAACTTCATCCGAGACCACCCAAAGTCTCCGGAACACTCCTACGATCGATATGTCACAACGACAAGTCGATCCAACAGTCAGATCCTCACGGATCGAAAACCGAACGATTCGAACTGCTAAAAACCCTAACATGCTCATATGATCTCCGAATGCTACAAACCATATATCAAAACGCTCGTATCGACAAGTAGATGATAATAGGTGAAAGAAAATGCCCCTGACATGGCCGGAAACGCCGCCAAGCGCCGCCACAAGCGAAACTCAAAACCACCAAAATATAACTGTCCAAAATGTCAAGAATACCAAGTATAGCAACTTTAATACCGGGAGTTTGAACCAACTCGGCCAAAATCGTCGTCGATCGCCGTCACAAGCCAAATACCACTGTTCATCGTGAGTTGACTATGCTCCGGTGTAAATCGTCCAAAACCACCACCAAGGGTTGAAGGAGGAAGCTCCCACGAATCTAACAAATCTGGTTTGAGCCGCTGTCGTCGCCGGAGAAGGAAAATCTGATCGGATCCAATCCTTCCTAGCTTCGCCATTGTGGGTGAGAATCGAAGCAAACCACTACCACAGGGAGGAAGGTGAGGCTAGTCTGAGTCGATCTGGGCGAGCGCTGTCACCGGAGATGGCCGGAATCAGCCAGAAAAGTCGGGTCGGGTTATCGGGTTCGGGTCAGGTCGGCCAGATTGCAGAGAGAGAATAGGTTCTGGAAATTTTTGGAAAAGTGACGGAAATGGAAAGTGATTTCCATTTCCGGGAATCCTCTATTTATAGTAAATTTTCGAAAATAGTAGGTTTTTCCGCTGACCATAACTTTCTTATACGAACTCCGATTTTCGCGTTCCACATAACCACGAACTCGTATCGACACGTTCCACGACTTTCATGAAGGAAGTTTTCGGAGAAACTCAACAAATAAAAAGTCAACCTCATTGACCCCTCGAAAATAAAACGTTTCGAGTAATTATTCGTCCGAAATACTTCCACCTCATCCTCGAACTACGTACTCGTACCAACAACCACTGAATTAATTCCGAAAAATCCTCGAAAAACAATTACCAATTTATGGGGTATTTCAATATGTTTATGCATCAATCTACTGTGATTTCTACTAGCAGTACTACCGTGAGAAGTAGGCTGGGCTAGTCCCCACCTTCTTCAGGATGGCTTAAGGCCAATTGTGATGGTGCTTTTGATCTATCCTCCAAATCGGGTGGGATAGGGGTAATTGTTTGAGATGTTTTGGGTGATGTTGTTGGAGGAGTGTGCATGAAAGTTAGTTATGTTGCATCTCCAATCTGTATAGGCTATGGCCTGTAGAGTTGCGTGTTCCTTGGCAGTGCAGTTCCATCTTTCTCCCATTATTCAATTTTGAGATTGATTGTCAGCGCTTCTGCTGTTGAGGTTGGAGGTGAGGAGACCTCCCCTTTGGGTCAAATTATTGAGGATATTAACTCTTTCTTAGAGGTGCTAGGTGGTTCTTATTTGAGTCATGTGTATCGTGAGGCCAATACGGCTGCTCACCATTTAGCTAAACTTGCTTTACATAGATCAAAAGATCTATCATGGAGTGGGCATGTCTCTCCGGATATTAGAAGCTTTGTAGCTTCTCATTATACCCATTGATTGGTTAATACAATTGGCCGGTCGTCCTTTCCTTCAAAAAAAAATGTGAAGAATAATTTTTTTACAGTTAATATTCATAAATTACTCATAAACCGTTGGATATACAACGGTGAGGATCTACAAGTTTGGTAAGAAAGTTTGTGGATCACAATTCTTTGTTTTCTTGTTTTTTGGGATAGACAGCTCTTTTGTTTTGCAACTCAAAATGAAAAATGCATCTCAATATTTTAGGCGCGACGCAGGGGATGAGTACTCTCCTCCATCATATCCGTTGAAGCCGTAACTCAAAGCACAGCCGTAGGATCGTGTTTCAAAACCCCAATGCATTTAAAATTTCAAATCCGCTAGTACCCGTTTCACTTTTAGCTCCTTTGTCTTCACTTTATAGCCCCATTCTTTTAAATTTCGTACCCTCCCTCCCTCTCTCTCTCTCTCTCTCTCTCTCTCTCTCAAATCAAAACGAACCGTTTCGGTGTCAAACCATGGTGGTGGTGGAGAAGACGATCGAGGAAATGTACCTGAAGAAGAGCCAGGTGGAGCACATCTTGCACCGACCCGATACCTTTATCGGATCGACGGCGAGGCTCACGCAGAGGCGGTGGGTCTTCGAGAACGACGAGATGGTCCATCGCTCCGTCTCCTACGTCCCCGGCCTTTGCAAGATCTTCGATGAGATTCTGGTGAACGCCGCCGACAATAAACGGAGGAATCCGTCAATGGACTCTCTCAAGGTCACCATCGACGTTGAGAAGAACTACATCAGTGTCTACAACAACGGGGACGGGATTCCCGTCGAGATTCGCCAGCGGGCGAAGGTGTATGTGCCGGAGTTGATGTTCGGGCACCTCTTGAGCAGTAGCGACTACGATGACACGGTGAAGAAGACCACCGGTGGACGCAACGGCTGCGGCGCCAAGCTCACCAACATTTTCTCGACCAAATTCGTCATCGAAACCGCCGACGGCAAGCGACAGAAGAAGTACAAGCAGGTATCGATCTGTGTTCATATTTTAGGGTTTCACAGAGTTAGTTGCAATTTTTGAATTACCAACTGATGTGTTTGATTTGTGAATTTTGATATCTATGTTTGTATTAGGGAATTGATTGATAAAGTGGTTTTTCGATTGGTGATTCTGATGTTCTTCCATGTTTTATTTTGATGAAGCCATGTTTGTATTAAGATTTGTTCGTGGAATTGATTGATAAATTGGTTTTTGATTGGTGATTTCTGATGTTTTTTGTTTTGAGGGGGCCATGTTTGTATCAGGGTTTGTTCGTGGAATTGATTGATGGACTGGTTTTCGATTGGTGATTTCTGATGTTCTTCTCTGTTTTCGATTGGTGATTTATCCCCCCTTAAAGAATAGCACAATGTTGTGACTTCATTTGTTCTGGGTTTTCCAAGGGAGACATAGATTCAATACTTTCATTTCTCTGTATTTTCTGAATGTTTTTCAAGAAATAAAAGTTAGCATCTGGTAAACATTTGTGTCAGAGATGAATAATGTCATTCTTGTTGATTTCAGGTGTTCAAAGACAACATGGGGAGGATATCTGAACCATTCATCACTAAATGCAAAGAGAGTGAGAACTGGACCCGGGTGACATATCAGCCCGACTTGGCAAAATTTAACATGACACATCTTGAAGATGATGTGGTAGCATTGATGAAAAAGCAAGTGATTGACATGGCTGGTGTTGGCCGATTCCCTCCTCATGCTATAATAGATATAATTATTAGATGTAATCATGCTAGGCATTTAATTATGTTGGACATATGCTCATTATGGGTTGGACTTTAGAGAAAAGAAAAAGAAGAAACAGACATGTTGTCTGAGAGAAAGGAAAGAGAAAAGCAAGCATGCGGCAGAAAAGAACAAAAGAAAGCAAGCTTCATGGCAGAAAAGAAGGTGTGCTGCCGGCACCTTGTGATTCCTTTCACAATCCTTCATAAGGAGCTGGAGAAAGAGAAACCAAGAAGTTCCTATCATTCTCAAATTCGGCAGAATAGAGAGAGAGAAAAGATAGAGAGAGCTAGAGACAGAGAGTTGTAAAAGGAGAGAAAGAAAGTCCTGCTTTTACAATATCCTTGTGAGAGTGTATCCAAGAGTGTTTCTCTTGAGAGTTTTTCCTCTAGTGTTCTAGAGAGATTGGTGATTGTAATCCCATTTTCATAGTGGAAGTTTTTCGGAGTTTGTCCCGTGGTTTTTTCCCTTCACCTTGAAGGGTTTCCACGTTAAATTTGGTGTCTCTTTGTTGCTCTTTATTTGCTATATTGCTGCGTACTCTGTTAACAATCCCAACAGAGTGGTATCAGAGCTGTTGGTTAGCATTATGGATGTCAACACAAGCCGGATGGTCAGCTTAAATGGGAGGAATTACATGATCTGGAAATCGAAGATGGAGGACATACTCTACTGCAAAGATTTGTATTCTCCAATTGAAGGTGAGAAGCCAGAGACAATGTCTGATGATGAATGGAAGAAGCTGAATAGAAAAGCTATTGGAGTTATTCGGCAATGGCTGGATGACAACGTCTTTCATCATGTTTCAAAGGAGACTACAGCACTTGCACTGTGGAGAAAGCTTGAAAGTCTATATGAAAGAAAGACGGCAGCAAACAAAGCTTTTTTGATTAGGAAGCTTGTCAACCTCAAATACAAGGGAGACATCTCAATCAACGAACATTTGAATGAGATGCAGAGTGTTGTCAATCAGCTTTCCTCAATGAATATGGTTCTCGATGACGAATTGCAAGCCTTGCTCCTTCTTAGTTCACTCCCAGACAGTTGGGAAACATTGGTGGTTTCAGTTAGCAACTCTGCTCCTGAAGGTGTTGTGTCACTAAGTCAAGTGACTAGCAACTTGCTGAATGAAGAGGTGAGAAGAAAATCTTCAGACTCTTCATATTCTGAAGCTGTGATTGTAGAAAGAAGGGGAAGAGCTAGAAGCCGGAAGCCATATCATTATTCTCATGGTCATGGGAGATCAAGAAGCAAATCCAGATCAAGGAAGGATGTCACATGTTACCACTGCAATGAAAAAGGTCATTATAGAAGAGAATGCAGGCAATTTAAGAGAGAAAAGAAGAAGGATGTGAAGGAAGATGAGACAGACACTGCTGCAATTTCTTCGGAAGGTGATATCATAGTATTGTCAGAGTTTTTAGAGTGTGAAGAATTAGTTTCCGAATGTGAAAAAGCATGTCTGAGCCTTTCAAAAGAAGAAACTACATGGGTTGTTGATAGTGGAGCTTCCTTCCATGCTAGTCCTCGAAAGGAACTTTTCTCAACCTATAAAGCTGGTGATCTTGGTGTAGTGAGAATGGGAAATAAAGGCATCTCGAAAATAACGGGAATTGGTGATGTGATCCTGCGAACAAATGTAGGCTGCAAACTTGTTCTCAAGGACGTAAGACATGTACCTGATCTCCGCTTGAATTTAATTTCAGTAGGGAAGTTAGATGATGATGGCTACATGAACTTACATGGCAATGGAAAATGGAAACTCACAAAAGGCTCCATGGTGATAGCACGAGGAAGCAAATGCTGCACACTTTACAAAATGCAAGCTCAGTTGTTCAAGGGGGAGCTAAATACCGCAGAGACTGAAAGTTCCGCAGAATTATGGCATAAACGACTTGGCCATATGAGTGAGAAAGGTCTACAAATTCTCGCTAAAAAGGAGTTGCTTCCTGGAATTAAAGGTACACATTTAGACAAATGTACTCATTGTCTAGTTGGCAAGCAACATAGAGTTTCCTTTCATAGAAATCAGAATAGGAAACAAAATGTGTTGGACTTGGTTTATTCTGATGTCTGCGGTCCTATGAAAGTTAAAACATTGGGTGGTGCCTCGTATTTTGCTACTTTCATAGACGATTATTCAAGAAAAGTGTGGGCATATGCTTTAAAGACAAAAGATCAAGTGTTGTCTGTGTTTAAAGTCTTTCATACGATGGTAGAAAGGGAGACTGGCAGAAAATTAAAATGCATTCGCACAGATAATGGTGGTGAGTATATTGGATCTTTTGATGAATATTGTAAGAGCCATGGTATTAGACATGAGCAATCAGTTCCGAGAACTCCACAACATAATGGCGTTGCAGAGAGAATGAATCGCACCATTGTGGAAAGAATTAGATGCATGTTGTCTCATTCCAAATTGTCAAGAAGTTTTTGGGGAGAAGCAATGAGAACAGCTTGTTATTTGATCAATTTGTCACCATCGGCTCCTTTAAATGGTGATGTTCCCGATCACGTGTGGTCCTCAAAAGATGTTTCTTATGGGCACTTGAAGACTTTTGGCTGTAGAGCTTTTGTGCATGTTCCAAAGGAAGAAAGATGGAAGCTTGAAGACAAAACCAAGCAGTGTGTATTCCTTGGGTATGCTGATGAAAAATTTGGCTACCGATTGTGGGATCCTCTTAACAAGAAGGTGGTTCGCAGCCGGGATGTAGTGTTCTTTGAAGACCAAACAATTAAAGACATTGAGAAGAGTGAACATGTAGAGGCAGCAGAAACATATGGCGATAATCTCATTGATCTAGACCGTATTATTCCTCCTACAGTTGAAGAAGTTGGTCATGAAGCTGAGCAAGACCCCGAAGAAGTTCCTGATGGTGATCAAAGAGATGATGCTGAAAACAACCAAGAAGTTCCACAAGAAAACCAACAAGAGCAGCCACCGGTTATTGAACAAGCTGCACAGTTGAGGAAAAGCACCAGAACACACAAGCCTTCCACAAAATATCCATCTAATGAGTATGTTCTTCTCTTAGATGAAGGTGAACCTGAATGCTTTCAGGATGTCCAAGATGATGCTGACAAAGACAAATGGCTGAAAGCTATGCAAGAGGAGATGGATTCTTTACACAAGAATCAAACATATGAATTGGTGGAAAGGCCAAAAGGAAGACGAGTCCTCAAGAATAAGTGGATTTTCAAGCTTAAGACATCTGAAAATTCACAACCAAGATATAAAGCGAGGTTGGTTGTTAAAGGCTTTGCTCAAAAGAAAGGTATTGATTTTGATGAGATATTTTCTCCAGTGGTGAAGATGAATTCCATTCGTGTCGTGTTGGGATTGGCAGCAAGTATGAACCTGGAGATAGAGCAACTAGACGTCAAAACAGCCTTTCTTCATGGTGACTTAGAAGAAGACATTTTCATGGAACAACCAGAGGGATTTGAAGTTGAGGGCAAGGAGCATATGGTCTGTAAGCTGAAGAAGAGCCTCTATGGACTCAAACAAGCTCCTCGCCAATGGTACAAGAAATTTGAGTCATTCATGATAGACAATGGATTCAAAAGGACAATCTCAGATCACTGTGTGTTCATTCAAAGAGCATCTGAAAAAGACTTCATCATGTTATTGTTGTATGTTGATGACATGTTGATTGTAGGTCCAAACTCAAGGAAAATTGAGGAGTTGAAGGAAAGGTTGAATGAATCCTTTGATATGAAAGATTTGGGGCCTTCAAAGAAAATTCTCGGCATGCAGATCACTCGTGATAGAAAGAAAGGTCAGTTGTGGCTATCACAAGAAAGTTACATTGAAAAGGTGCTTGAGAGATTCAACATGGACAAAGCAAAATCTGTAAGTGTTCCTCTTGCTACTCATTTCAAATTGAGTAAGAAACAAAGTCCTTCAAATGCAAAAGAGAAGGAAGAAATGGAGAAAGTTCCCTATGCTTCAGCAGTAGGATGTTTAATGCATGCTATGGTCTGTACTAGACCGGATATTGGTTATGCAGTAGGTGTTGTGAGCAGATTCCTTGCAAATCCAGGTAGAGAACACTGGATAGCAGTTAAATGGATTATGAGGTACCTTAGAGGTACATCTAAATTGTGTTTATGTTTTGGCAATGAAAGGCCTATTCTTCAAGGCTTTACTGATGCAGATTTAGCTGGAGATGTAGACACAATGAGGTCCACATCTGGATATTTATTCACTTTTGCAGGGGGAGCTGTTTCTTGGCAGTCAAAATTGCAAAAGTGTGTGGCTTTATCTACTACTGAATCAGAGTACATTGCCATTGTTGAATGCTGCAAGGAAATGCTATGGATGAAGAGATATTTCCAAGAGCTTGGTCTACACCAAAGTGAGTTTGTTATCTACTGTGATAATCAGAGTGCCATTCATCTCAGCAAGAATCCTAGTTTTCATTCGAAGTCCAAGCATATAGATATGCGGTACCATTGGATTCGAGAGAAATTTGAAACAAAGCTGCTGATGATAGAAAAGGTCCATACCAATGAGAACAGAGCCGATATGTTAACAAAGTCTCTTCCAAAGGGCAAGCATGAGACCTGCACATTCTTTGCAGGTCTGCGATCTTAAGCATGAGTCAGGAAGGGGGAGATTGTTGGCCGATTCCCTCCTCATGCTATAATAGATATAATTATTAGATGTAATCATGCTAGGCATTTAATTATGTTGGACATATGCTCATTATGGGTTGGACTTTAGAGAAAAGAAAAAGAAGAAACAGACATGTTGTCTGAGAGAAAGGAAAGAGAAAAGCAAGCATGCGGCAGAAAAGAACAAAAGAAAGCAAGCTTCATGGCAGAAAAGAAGGTGTGCTGCCGGCACCTTGTGATTCCTTTCACAATCCTTCATAAGGAGCTGGAGAAAGAGAAACCAAGAAGTTCCTATCATTCTCAAATTCGGCAGAATAGAGAGAGAGAAAAGATAGAGAGAGCTAGAGACAGAGAGTTGTAAAAGGAGAGAAAGAAAGTCCTGCTTTTACAATATCCTTGTGAGAGTGTATCCAAGAGTGTTTCTCTTGAGAGTTTTTCCTCTAGTGTTCTAGAGAGATTGGTGATTGTAATCCCATTTTCATAGTGGAAGTTTTTCGGAGTTTGTCCCGTGGTTTTTTCCCTTCACCTTGAAGGGTTTCCACGTTAAATTTGGTGTCTCTTTGTTGCTCTTTATTTGCTATATTGCTGCGTACTCTGTTAACAATCCCAACAGCTGGATGCCTTGGAAAGACTGTGAAGGTCGACCTGAATGGAAACAGGGTCCCTGTAAAGTCGTTTCTTGATTATGTTGATCTCTACTTGCAATCTGCCGGAAAATCTAGAAACGCTAAACTTCCAAGGTGCTTGTTATGAAACTGTTTGTTCTCAATCTTCTAGGTCACTTAGGAGAACTTGCTAACTATATCTGTTCACTTGTCAGGATGACTGCTAAAGTCAATGATAGGTGGGAGATTTGTGTCAGTTTCAGTGACGGGGTGTTTCAACAGGTTTCTTCAAACCTTTTTGAATTTTTAATTACAAAGTTTGCACTTGGAATTGTGTGTCTCATGTTGCTGGATATATTTTTACCAGGTCAGCTTTGTGAATGGCATTGCTACAATCAAGGGGGGAACTCATGTTGATTACGTCACAGACCAGATTACTGCTCATCTGATGAATGTTGTAAATGAGAAGAACAAAAATACCAAAATCAAGCCTGAGCACGTGAAGAGTTATCTTTGGGTCTTTGTCAATGCTCTTATTGACAACCCTGCCTTTGATTCCCAAACAAAGGAAAACTTGACGATTTGCCCAA
This sequence comes from Rosa rugosa, assembly GCF_958449725.1. NCBI lineage: Eukaryota > Viridiplantae > Streptophyta > Magnoliopsida > Rosales > Rosaceae > Rosa > Rosa rugosa. The sequence goes on from NC_084825.1 coordinate 49,997,393, forward strand.
GCAGTTTTGGGTCTAAATGTGAACTACCACAAGACTTGCTAAGGGAAGGTATGCTTACACTAGTTTTGTTCTTCTGGAAGGCTACCCTCAAAATGCTTAAAGTTGGTTCTCATATACTGATTGTTTTGCAGTTGCAAAGTCTGGGATTGTGGAAAGTCTTCTCTATTTGGCAAGTGATGGAACAAAAACGGAGAGTCTTCTTAACATCAACAAGCTGGAGGATGCTAACCTAGCAGGAGGAAGGGACTCTGAAAAGTGTACCTTGATTTTAACACAAGGAGATTCAGCTAAGGCTCTTGCAGTAAGTTGTCATTTTGGTACCTTCAGCAATCATTTAATTTGTTTATATCCTTTCTATAATAACATATTCTGATCTACATCAGATGGCTGGGCTTGCTGTTGTTGGTCGGGACCATTATGGTGTTTTTCCATTGAGAGGTAAATTGCTCAATGTAAGAAAAGCCAGCACGACTCAATTCAGGGATAATGAGGAAATCAAGAATATTGAGAAGATTCTTGGTCTGCAGCAAGATAAAGAATATACCAACACCAAATCTTTAAGATATGGGCATCTGATGATCATGACTGATCAGGTTAAATTTCATGATTCGTTGTTTTTAGTTTTATTTCTAGTTTGAGATTCTAGTTGAAATAGTAACAGCTTATCTTTTTTATAGGATCACGATGGCTCCCACATAAAAGGGCTGCTGATCAATTTCATTCATTGCTTCTGGCCCTCTCTGCTAAAAGTTCCATCATTTTTGGTCGAGTTTAAAACGCCTATCGTTAAGGTTGGTTCTGGTTGAGTTAACCTTTATTTTAAGTGGAACATTTTCTTGAAGAATATTTATAACTTGCAATGTGCTCTGCACAGGCAACTCAGAAGAATGGGAAAGAACTTTCATTCTATTCAATGCCCGAGTATGAAGCTTGGAGGGAAAGCTCGAGGGGTAATGCAAGTGGCTGGACCATTAAATACTACAAGGTTTGCATTATATACTTTTGCAAATAAGCCTGATTGTATTATATTTATATTGTCAGTAGCATTATGATTCTTATACTTACTTTCCTTCCATTATAGGGGTTGGGAACAAGTACTTCAAAGGAAGGTAGGGACTACTTTCAGAATCTAGATATGCACAAGAAACACTTAGTTTGGATAGATGACCTTGATGGGCAGGCAATTGAACTTGCTTTTAGTCGGGAGAAAATAGAAGAGAGGAAGAATTGGCTTCGGCAGTTTGAGGTGGGAAATTTTGGATTAAATATACATTTCTCTAATTGTATTTTCCAAGTGACTCTTTCTTCTGAAATTATGCTTGTATGGTAAATTATTGACATTTTATGTTTGCAGCCTGGTACTCATCTTGATCAGAAGGAGAAGCTTGTAAGGTACAGTGATTTTGTTCACAAGGAGCTTATACAGTTTTCAATGGCGGATCTGCAAAGGTCGATACCTTCAATGGTTGATGGGTTGAAACCAGGTCAAAGGAAGATACTATTCTGCTCTTTTAAGAGGAACTTTATCAGGGAAGCAAACGTTGCCCAGTTTTCTGGTTATGTGTCTGAGCATTCTGCCTACCACCATGGTGAGGCAAGTCTTGCCAGTACTATCATTGGAATGGCACAAGATTATGTGGGCAGTAACAACATTAATCTCCTTCAACCAAATGGTCAATTTGGGACTCGTAACTTGGTAAGAACCATTAAGCTCGTTCAACATATCAGTTATTTAAGAAGATTTCATCTGGTAGTGTAATCTTTTTCAGAGGTGTTTTACTTACATTTATATATTGCTTGACATAGGGAGGCAAAGACCATGCAAGTGCTCGTTATATATATACTCGGCTTTCTCCTATTACAAGGTTCCTTTTTCCAAAGGATGATGATAGACTTCTTGACTACTTGAATGAAGATGGGCAATCTATTGAGCCAACCTGGTATTGTTTTGGTATCAAAGGATTATTGCATATAATTTTAACACATGGGTGGATGAGTATAGCTGAATGACTGTTTTGTTGTATAGGTATGTGCCAGTTATCCCAATGGTTCTTGTGAATGGTAGTGAAGGAATTGGGACGGGCTGGAGCTCTTACATCCCTAATTATAATCCAAGAGACATCGTTGCAAACATTAGGCGGTTGCTCAATGGTGATGAACTTGTGCCAATGGATCCTTGGTATAGAGGCTTTACTGGATTTACTGAGAAAACTGTCAAGGAATCTGGTACGAGCTACACAGTATATGGGATTATTGAGGAAGTCAATGAGACAACACTCAGAATTTCAGAGCTACCAATCCGTAGGTGGACTCAAGATTATAAGGAATTTCTGGAGTCTATCTCTCAAGGGAATGACGAGGCCAAGGATCCTTTCATAAAGGTATAGTCGACTTAAGTACTTAACATCTGCAATATACATCAAACTTTGTTTCAGGTCTTCCTGAGTTTGTAATCAAAATTATTCATTCTGCAGGGTTTAGCATAGTGATCACAGTACTGTAGAAATTCTAGTCCACTTGCCTGAGGAGAACATGATAGCAGCCAGAAAAGAGGGTTTGCATAAGAAATTTAGACTGACCACTCTCATAGGCACAACTAACATGCACCTATTTGATCCAAAGGGTGTGATTAAGAAATATGACACTCCAGAACAAAGTATGTGTTAACATGATTTGGTGTGGTTTGATTAATGCTTAGTGGTACATTTATATAACTAGACTTTGTTTTTGTTTTCTTTCTGCAGTTCTTGAGGAATTCTTTCACCTAAGACTTGAATTCTATGAGAAAAGAAAGGTTAGATTATTTGTTGTCAGGCAAATGTAAGACAACTGATTTTGTGATGATACAACTTAACTGATTTTAGATCATGTATGCAGAAAGTGTTGTTGGATAACCTTGAGTTGGAATTGTTGAAATTGGAAAACAAGGTTAGATTCATACTTGGTGTGGTGAATGAAGAAATTATTGTGAGTAATAGGAAGAGAGCTGATCTATTCCTTGAGCTCCAACAGAAAGGTTTCACTCCTTTTCCAAAGAAAACAAAGGCTGTGGAGCCAGAGGTTGCTGGGGCAACTGAAGATACAGAAGAAACAGAAGAGAACTCAGAGCCTTTCATTGGTAATGGAGTGCGAATCAGCGATTATGAGTATCTAATATCCATGTCAACTGGAACCTTGACTACTGAGAGGGTTGAAGCTCTGAAGGCTGATAGGAATAAGGTCAATGAACAGGTTATTGATTTGAGAGGTTCAACTCCAAAGTCATCGTGGTTGAAGGATCTCGATGCTCTTGAAATGGAACTTGAGGTATGCATATTAAACCATCCATATTTCACTATTTTTTGTTTACTTTATTTGTAACCTTTGTGTCTGATATACTATGTTTATATCAGGAGCCGGGCAAAAGTGAGGCTCTGGCAGATGAGGCAAAAAGGAAATCAAGAAACAAGCAAGTCAAGAATGCTCCAGTAGAAGCTATTGCAGACAGTAGGGAAACATCTTCCAGTTCTGCAATGGAAATGGGTAAGCGTGCTACATAAACAATAGATATTTATTTTATATTTCAATGTTTGGATTATGGACTCACTAGACCAAGATCATCTGCCTGTTTTTTCAGGGAAAGCTCCTAAGGTAGTGAAACGGAGAGGTGCAGCAGAAGGTTCGAGTCATGATCTGATAGTTTTGTCATATGATGACGACAATGAAGAAATGCTTGATTTGAATTCATCTCAGGCACTTTATATGTATCTCATAATTTTTCATTCTATTTTCTTATGGCAGCAGCTGCTATTCCCCTTGTGGCAGTCAAGAAGAGAGGTCCAGCAACTAAGGAGTCTCAAACACCATCATCTTCAGGCTACAAGCTCTTCAGGCCGCCTGACCCTAATGTTAGAAAGAGAAGGGTAGGGCTGAAGTTGAAGATGCATCTGGTGTTACTGGGCAAGTCATCTTCAGGCCAGAAGGCGAGGAGGAGAAGGGCGGTTAGGATCATCTTGAAGATGACTGATGATGCAGATGATAGGGATAATGACTCATGAGTTAGTTTCGACTTTCAGTTTAGTGATTGTTAAGAAGTCAGAGTGGATGTAAAACTTGATATGGGAAAATTTCAGCTCATGCCCTCTTGTACACATTTCAAGTTTGCTGCTTTAGTATGGTACCTCATTGAACATTTTAGTATCAACTGTCAATATTACAACATTTTCAACGGAATCTTTGGTAATTTCATTCATATAAATATCATCATATATTCATGTTTCTTCTTCGGCATTCTCATCTAGGTACTTCCCCAAGAACTTCTGTAGTAGCGCATGCAATGAACATGAGATCACGGATGAAGCCACAAATGTCGTCGACTAATATCCTCGGACATTTGTTTTGGTGCGCGACAACAGTCACCGACTCATCTAAGCTAGGAGAAGCTCATGAGTTATGTGACTGGGTGCAACTGTTTAATGAATCTGTCAAAGGATTTCATAAGTCTCTTCAGGGAGGAGGGATTTGGAGCCAAACTACTTTAATCAACTAGAAGTCCTGTTTTCCTCAAAATCACCACCAGAAGTTTATTTATTCATCAATTGGACTAGCATGTTTAACAAATTGGATTTTGGATGGGGGAAGCCGTTCTGGGTAGGGCTCATGGGGAAAGTCGGGCCTGCGTTTAGGAATTTCACGGGATTCTTATTGGAAGCACAATGTGGCAAGGGAATTGAAGCGCGGGTGACCTTGGAGGCAAAGCAAATGGATCGGCTCGAAAAAGACCTTTAGTTTCTAGCATTTGCTTCTCCAAATTCTGGGATTTCGAGCATGTGACTGACCTAATATGTTTTGGTTTTCAGGTGAATCATTAAAAGAACAAATATAATTCTCCTAATTGAGCTTTGTGCATATATCTATATATATGCAGGCTTGAAGAGGATTGAGGTTTGTGCATTTGGAACCAAAATGGATGATACCAGCTCCTTAGGCATCAAATGAATCAATGATCCTGTCAATGGATTGCTTTCTTCCCAGGCCTTGATTCTACTAAATGGCAAATGATTTTTCCTTTTGTAAAAGTTTTCTTCTTCTGATTGTTGCTGCCCAAAATTGAAGGTAGAGACCTCCTGTGAGCTTAATAATTCAGCAGAGAAGGTTTCCAAACTAATGTTCCTGTTTCCGATATGTCTAACTGCCATGTTGGGGAAAAATTCCAGATGTCAGAAATTCTGGAGTTTTATCTAGCATCTCTTTATTTTAACTGACCATGGCTTGCTGGATACATCTTATTATGGGGGAACCAAAGAGGGCAGGTGGATGGGACATGTTCATGTTTAATTGGTATTCAAGACTAGATTGACTACAAGCTCAATCCTTGAATAGAAATCCTGTATACTCTGATCTCCTCTATAAAATGGAACTCTTGTTGTGGATCAATTCCATGGAAATAGAAATTGTGTATCAGTTCCTTCTATAGAACTTATGTATAGATTACTTCCTTGCAAAGAGATCCTGTATAAATTGAAACCTTGTATAGTATTTAATAGTTTGACCCTAGTTGAACTTGCACTCTTGCAGATAATATGTAATGCATCTGTTGGTAAAGAACATCATTTTCTATAAACATTGTCTAGAGGAAATTGGCTGTATTCATTATTTTGCTTATTCCAACTCCTAGCTAGTACTTTAAAAAAAAAAAAAAAATTATAGAAGAAACGTAAATTGGGTGCAAGTACTTGATATGACCAAATTAGAGCGTCTGTACATGCTAAATACTAAACAAACAGGACAAGGCTTCAATCACATTGACAACTTGAATTCGAAACATATACAGAAACATGACAAAGAATACAAGAGTTCAGACTAGTCACATTGATTATATATTCATCTAGAGTCGGCATCCTGTTACCCCTGGTTCCTTGTTCAGCTCCAACTCCTACTCCAACAGCTTCTGCGCTCTCACCCAGCAGAAGAATAACCTGACCATATACACAGAAACATGAACGATATGACTGAAAACAAAACATTTCATACCTCAAGGCATACGAGTTAACTGAGAGTATGCAACAATTCTAATATTCTATACAAGCTTCCAACAGGTCTTTACAGAAATGGCAACATCAATTATTAGTTTCTATAGCTCGTTAAGTATAGAAAATTCACAATTTTCAGCATACCAATGTGGTAAATCAATAATCAATCATGATCCAAAAGTTCACTAGAATAGACCAACCAACCCAAAATGACCTAGGATTATAGACCAAAACCAATCAAACCAACCCTAACCATGCTAAAAGATTTGGTTGGAATCCCCATGCCAAAAGCAATACCATATTCATCCCAACCACTCTTTACAGCTATACAATCATACCCAAAGACAATGTAGCAGTCCTCATTTCGAGTATTTGTGCAAGAGTACACAATAGAAAACAAGAACATTATTATAAGTAGTTGTGCAATACCATTGAAGACATGGTTTGATTAGCAATTGATCGAGGAGTATATATATACTACTTTTGATATTCAAGTTTGCTTTAGATTTTTGTGCAGATGAGCAAGAAATTAGTATATATGCTCTTGCTTACTGTGTTTCACTGGTGCGCGCAAGGATTGTAACAAGAATGTTTCTCAGTTTCTCCATTTTCATCTTCTTTTGTTAGGTAAAATAAATATTGGATTCCAAAAGAATCAAACTATATGAGTTTAGAGCATTTGTTTCATGCATGCATGTTGGCTTAACAAGTTCTTACAGCATGAGGCATAAAAATAAAGCAATGCATTAGCAGAGCTAGAGAATTATATTACCTGCTGTAAACAGAGTGGATAATCCATGATGGACAATAAACCAAAGTGAGATTGGAAATCTGGATATCTTTCAGAGTACATGGCTTCCATCAGGTAAGGTCAAGTGTACTTTGTCCCTTGTGGAACTTTTGCCACCATAGTTCACCTTGCCATCAATTTTGGCATTGTCCCCTGATATGAAATGCACTTCATATACGCAAGTGATCGATCCACAAGAAAAGCACTTGTTTATTTTGATTACTTGATTCATCCAAGCACTTTGGTGTCATTCCCAAGGACGATTTGGTTCAAATTTGGTTTACTGTGGTGGTCGATCTGCTGACGAGCGATTCTTTACACGTGGTCTGATACTTTTTGGACATGGTGTTGAAGAGGACGCAATTATTTTGCTGTCGACTACGAGGTACTACTGAGACATTCGGGGTCATCTGTTCAAAGTAGCCTTGGTAGGAGGTGCATTGTGGTTAGAGTTTGGGCCCATTGGCCTGATGGTATATGTAACCGCGGTTTCTTAGGGTTTTGGTCTATGTCCCCGCCCCCCCCCAATGTTTGCTTTTCGATTGATTGAATGAACTTTCAATCTTTCCCTTAAAAAAAGAAGCTAGCTAGCAGTTAAATCGCTATATAAGCTCGTTGCTTAGGGACTAATTAAGCTTGTAGGTACATATAGACGTGATTTATCCCTACACTCGAAGTTAATTTCAAGGTTTAGGGTTTAGGGTTCCTTGGCTTATTACTGGTTCTAGACGGTTTTCTGTTATAGTTTAAGAGCAAATAGTCAAAAATGGGAATCATAATCCCAAGATTAACATATCATTAGCATATGATCTCATTCCTCATGACGAACGATTTAGAGTATTACGCGCAACGACCACATGTCCTCCATAACTCTCAATATAAACGTTTCATCGAGTGCTATAAAGTCTCGCTCAATATGACACAAGCAAGTGTCTATAGTATTTGGTCTATGTAGTCTAACCTTGAAGCACCATTTCACCCGCGATACACTGGATCACAACTCTCATCCATCATCACCGTTGAAACCCTAACTTAAAGCAGAGCCGTACAATCGTGTTTCAAAAATGTCAAAATCCCGAATGCATTTTGTTTTTGTCCCTCACTCTCTCTAACCCAAAACGAATCGTTTCGGTCTCAACCATGGCGGTGGAGACGGCGGCTCCGTTAACGATCGGCCTCGGCCATGGCCACGGCAAGAGGTTATCTTTCTTAATTAGATTTGTTCTGTAATCACTTTGAAGTAGGTTAGTGTGGTTGAAGTAATTACTACTGTAAATATTCACTTGTTCTTATGTAGGAGTTGGAATTGGGTTGGACAGAGTAAACCCAACCAACTCGATCCCTGACTTGGATTTAAATCTCATCTTGTGGTGTTGGGTCAGGATGCACAAGCAAAAAAGGCCCAAATGAGATTCACTACTCTTTTGCAAACCAAACTCCAAATTGCAAATCCAGATTTTTTATTTTTACTCATTATTTTGGTCGACATTGTTTCATGAAACCAAAAATTGGGATAGTTCCTGCGGATATAGACAAATCATCATCATCTTAGTGAAATAGAAGGAGAACTTTGAAATTGTGATAGTCAAAATAGCACCGAATGTGAATTACAATTTACTTGAACGAAACTCGAAAATGGTTTGAGCATCTACTTGGCATGGACCAGCATCAGGCAAAGTGAATATTTTTCTTGAGAAGGGTCCATTAACAGACGTAAAGGTATTCGATCGTACATTGTTCCATAAAAGGATTCCAAAAGCAAAGCTAAAGGCCAATTATGGTGGAACCAAAAAACCACTCCCATACCCCAAACTTAATTTGTGTACGAGAAACTCTTGTAAAATGATCATTTGGGTGATTCAAATTTCCATGTTTTGTTGGTTGTGTTTGGGACAGATGTACGCTGTTATGCCATCATTTTCCTTGTATTACATCATTGCAGCGCTGACTAATTAGAAAAGTAATGCTGCAAAATAAGAAAAGTTTTAAGAATGTGTATACTTATGAAGATTGAATCATGAGTCGTGAACTCGTTATTAATAAAACTTGTTCTGTATAGCCTTCAAATTCAAGCAGAGTTTCAATTAAGGTTTCTGAAAGTGCATGTGAGCAACTCAGGGTTTCATGTCCTATGAAAAAAGATATGCTCATCATTTTGATATTGACACTGAAAAGAGCTATGATTTCCTTAGCTAACATCCACACAATGAAAGCTTGAAACCCAGCAAACATATAATGCTAAGTTCAGTTATGCCATTCGTTTGATGAGAAATAAAAAGGAACTGGGATAGATAAGCTGCAATACTTTACTATTCCTGGCCATAAGAAGAATAAGCCCTATGTTTTGGAGGGAAAGCACACAACCCTATAATCTTTATGTTTGTTTTGAGGCCAATGATGCTACATGAATTTGCTTCCAAGAGAACTTGTCTGTTCTAGACCAGACAGAAGATTGCATTGGCTTAGGGATAATCAGTTTTCATTGTTTCATAATCCATTAGTAACTACTTGTTTACTGAATCCAAATGCACCAACAAATAATCCAAGGGAGATGGCGTGCAGGAATACTGGACAATTGCTACAAATCAATAAAATGCATCGAAAAACCAAAGAACAGTTTCCTAGCTTGAAGCTTTACTACAATTTGAACATAACATGCGCTGTCCAAAACTGCGGATTTAATTAGAAGAAGTATGACTGAAGGAAATCGCTCCCACCCAAATTTCAGTTTAACCATTAAAATGCTTAACATCTTCAAGTCTTTGCATTCTCCTTAACAATGTGGTGGAAAATGTGTGTTAAAACGCTACAAAGATATTTAGATATGAACTAAATGTTTGATAAATTGCCTTAGCGAGAATAAAGTAATGATGATTGTATGAACAAAAGAAGGTACGTAGGCTTCTTAATGTCAAACAGAACCAGATTCCCAGCTGAGACAATTTAAGGATGAGAATATGGTCAGTGTCTCAATCCAATATATAAAAAAGCTCAAGAGAATAAAGTGTGCATGGCAAAGTGACTCATAAATATTAAGAGATGCATTATCCCTCCACAAAGGAACTGGTAAAGTTTCATAGAGGGGGAATATAGACAGAGAATCAATCTATCTTCCAGAGCACATCAGAATTAACAAGTAAATATTCATTAATCAATCCTTCATTCCATGATGCATTCTTTTTACCATGGTCAACAGTATCTTCCACAGCCCCAACACCACACCACTACCATGTCCATACCTCAAAAGCATCACATTGAATAGAAAATGCTGTGACAGACCAACCTTCTTTTTTTGGTTACTGTGGTAACTTGTTTAGTTTAAACAGATAAAATGGTAAAGTTAAACAAGGGCTTTTTACTTAATGCACATTGTGGATCACAACCATGCATGCTTCTTGTGCAGCCCCAGATCAATATTCCAATCTCAAGATCACTTCTTTGTATGTATCAAAGGTCCTCTGTGAGATTCTCACATTCTTATGTGTTCTATGCTAAAGCCAGTGTGGTCCTGCTTTCACCCAACACCCACTGATCAGTTGCTTTCAGGAAATTTACAAGCTAAGGAGTAAGGAGAATTATATATACACATTTCTGCATTGTTTGTTTGTGTCAGGTAATTCACAAATTCAAATCATGACAAGTAATAGCAAAAAAAAAATTTCCACCAAAAGTCCCAATCTTTTTTGTTAGCTTGGTTTCCAGGTTTTGTTATTATGTTGTAATGCAAGTTTGCAACCACCAAATGACAGTAGGTTTTGGCATTAAACAAGTCTTAGTGCCTAGTTAGTGCAACTTTTTCCACCCTCAGAAAACTGCTTTTTTATTAGAAGAAAAGCAATTTTATGTGAAGCCCATTGACTGAAACCCCAGAAAGAAGTGATTTTTGATTTTCCCAGAAGCTGAAAGACAACTTTTTAGATAATCTCTAATTTGAGCTTCTCCAAAAAGCTCAAAAACAGCTTATGCTGGAAGCTTTATCCTAATATTAAACTAATTACCTTATATGCTTTGCTAAAACACCCAAATCTATAGAAAACAACTTCCTGCTACCACTGAGTTGACTCATTGCCTCCAATTTTTTTTCTCTATTACTTCTCAACTTAGTTCGAGTTAGGTCTTTCGGTTGAATTATTACCTAGTATTTTATAAAACCTAAAAAGGAGGTGGTCATGGAATAACAAGGACTCCTCAATAATTTGGACATGAATGAATGAATGCATGTGATCCTTACCAATCAAAATGGTCCACCTGGACCACCCCTCCCTTCCAAAACCACAACACTAGTGCATGGGGTTGGCAATACCATTTCTATAGGGAGAAACCTCCATTATCACTCAATCAAATCCCAAATGAGACACTTCCAACACCCCCTGTACTTAGAGCAAGTGCACCCGTAGTCAAGAAAAGGCAAAGTCGAGAAGTCAAAAATTCGACCAGTCAAGTTACTATTCACTGCCACTGGACATAGGTTTGCACCCGTTTTTTTCTTGCCTGGGCAACACTGTTCACTTTTTACTGCTCATTTTTACTGTTCACTTTCTGTTTTTTCTGCTTTTTTATTGTTTACTTTTCTGCTATTTTACTGTTTACTTTGCTCGTCTGACCCGACCCGCCTGTTTCTCCCTCCTCCGGGGTCCTCCGTCCACGGACCCGGCTCCCCCGAGGTCGCCTCACCTAGTCCGGCCACTCCGTGGCGTCAGCCGGCCCGGACGCTGCCCCCAGGCCGAGATCGAAGCAACCCGAGGTCGCCTCACCTCATCCGGCCACTCCGTGGCGTCAGCCGGCCCAGACGCTGCCCCCAGGCCGAGATCGAAGCAATTTTGTGGCGTCTGTTTCTCTTCTCTCTCCGCAGCCCCTGTGAGGTCAGCCACGTTCTGTGGTTGGCCGAGCTGGCAGCCGGATGACTTCGGGCAAGAGTTTAGTCATGGGCTTGCCCCTTTTTTTGACCTCAGTCATGCAAAGCCAAAGTTTGGCTGGTCAAGAGTTTGCCGGTGGAAGGTTGTTTCTCTCCATGCCCGGTCACCACATCATCATTCTCTCATTTTGCCCGGACAAAGTCATACCGGTGGACTTGCTCTTAGGGACCAAATTCAATTCCCCATCTACCCAATTAAATCAAAAATCTTTTCAAAAACCTAGGGACAAAATTGGAGTTTGAAACAAAATGAGAAAACAACAAATGAATATAGAATTATAGAGTAGTGGGACTAGGACAATGACAAATGGACAATGGAGTGAAGTAGTGTCAGAGTCTCTCTGCCTTGGCACAGAGATTGACAAGACCACCAATAAACACAGCCTCCCACCCAATCCCAAACCAATCTCATAAATAAGTTTTTCCATTTTGAATTTTGCGGAATAAGAACGGTCAGATCTACGGAGAACCGGACACGTGGTCGTGCTGGAGAGGTTTGTCAAGTTTTGACCAATTATATGAGGAGCTGAATGAGGCTTACTGTGAGACTGAGTACACCAGATGAGTAGAATTTGAATTCGAAATAAGAGCGAATCTCCGTTACGATGACAACAGCTACCGTGTCTCACCATTTCCTGTTTACCATGTGCAACTTCTTGCAACGTTTTTATGTTTTATTTTTTAACAAGAGAAATGAATTTCAAACTTTTCTGTTTGTTTTTTTTTTGTAGAAAAGAAACATTCACGTCGTCTTTGTTTCGGGTAAAGATCATCTACATTCTACAAGACTACAACACAACATGAATTTTAAGTTTTTTTTTTTTTTTTTTTTGTGATCGGGTTACAACATGAATTTTAAGTTAATAAGCAAAAATATGCTAAAAATTAGCAAAAACGTAACACAATTAAGAAAAAAATTGGCATTAGTCCGACTTGAATTATTAAGCACTTTTTTTTTTTGAAAAGAATTTTATTAAAGCAGATCAACGAGAACACTCGTTTAGAATGGCATCCCTTATAAATACGGGAGCAGTGCCAAACCAGTTTTGGCTATTACTATTACAAGCTTTACTAGCTAAGTTGTGGGCTATCTTGTTGGTCTCACGTGGAGCGTAGATGATTATATACTCCCCATGTTGGTGCATGAAATCTTTGACATCGTCTATCAGGAAACCATGCAAAGAGCAATCTCGTTCTTCTTGATTTAGTGCAGCTGCCAGCGTAGAACAGTCAGTCTCAAAAATGACTTTTTGGTAGTTCATTCCAGCTGCCATTTGAGCGGCTTCATGCATGGCCTGCAGTTCGGCATGGAAAGGTGTGGTAATTGCTGATAAAGGTCTCATAGCTGCTGCTCGAAACTGGCCTCTATCGTCTCTGAATACCATGCCAGCTCCACTTAGTCCCACCTGTGCTATAAAGGCACCATCTACATTGCATTTCAACCAGGTCTCAGGGGGCTTCTCCCAACGTTTGGTTCTGTCCCTATGAGGATGTTCATTGTTATTTGCTTTCAGGAAGTCCTCTAGCCAGCTCATAGTCATCAATACAACATCACGAGGATGTTGTTTTTTTCCTTCCCACACCTGGGTGTTTCGATTTTTCCAGATTCCCCATATCAGCATCATTATTTTTGCAAACCCTTCCTTGCTTGTCACGGATACCGAACGTAGGAGCCATTCTTTTATATCTGCGAAGTCACCCTGTGGCCGAGCTATTGTCGCTGCTGCCCAGATTTCTTTAGCATAATCGCAAGTTGTGAATACGTGGATGTTTTCTTCCATTCCATTTTCACACAATGGGCATGTTAATTCTCCTGTATATCCTTTTGTACTCAAGCAGCTTCTATTTGGTAGAATATTGACGCATGTCCTCCAGACCTGCAAAGCAACTTTGTTTGGGACCTTTGCAGTCCATATAGCTTGCCATAGCTTGTCATATGCATCCGGAATTCGTGGGGGAGCTAAAACCAGCCCCAACGCTTGGTCCCTTGCCACATAGTAAGCGCTTTTTGTAGTGAATAGGCCCTTGGTATTGAAATGCCAAACTAGCCTGTCTCGGGGAGCTCGTTTGCTTAGAGGTATTTTTAGGATCAGCTCTATATCCACTGGAGCAAACCACTGCTCTAGTTTCTGTATATTCCAATTCTTTGTATGTGGACAGATTAGTTCACATACCTTTTTCGGTGCGTCTCTGGGTTGCGGAGTAGTCGGACTGCGAGGGTAGGAGTCTGGTAGCCAAGAGTCCCGCCATATATCAATATTTTGCCCATTGCCCACCTGCCATCGTAAACCTTGTTTGAGTACTGCTCTGCCTTCCCAGATGCTTCTCCAGGGGAACGAAGGTTGATCCCCTAGTTCTGCATGTAGGAAATCACTGTTTGGATGGTAGATAGCTTTGTAGAGTCTTGCTACCAGGGAGTTCGGATTTCTCACAATGCGCCAACCTTGTTTTGCCAACATTCCTAGATTAAACCAGTGTAAATTTTTGAATCCCATTCCACCTTCTTTTTTTGGTACACACAATCTATCCCAAGATCTCCAATGTATATGTTGCTTGTCCTCTGAGTCTCCCCACCAAAAACCTGCACACAGTTGTTGTAGGTCTTCACATAAACCTATTGGCAGTTTATAGCAGTTCATTACATAGTTTGGTACTGTTTGTGCCACCGCTTTGATTAATATCTCCTTGCCAGCTCCACTCAGTAATTTTGCTCGCCAACTAACGACCTTGTTAGTTAGTTTTTCTTTGAGGTAGCTAAAAGCCGCTGTTTTTGTGCGTCCCACATAGGTTGGCAATCCAAGATATCTTTCATGCTTGTCAACCCTTTGGACCCCCAACAAATTGGCTAATTGATGCTGCACAGTACTATCAATATTCTTGCTGAATGCTACTTCACTTTTCTGGAGGTTGATCTTTTGCCCCGAAGCAATTTCATATGTGTGCAGGATATTTCGGAACTGTTGGCATTCTTCTGTGTTGGCCGTGCCAAACAAGAAACTGTCATCAGCAAAGAGTAGGTGGTGCAGGCGTGGTGCAGTTGGTGCAAGAACAATACCCTGGATCCATTGTTGTTGTGCAAAGTGCTCAATTAAGGCTGATAAGCCTTCTGCGCATAATATGAATAGGTATGGGGATATAGGGTCCCCTTGTCTTATACCTCGAGATGGTTTTACATAGCCTCTGACTTCTCCATTCACTAAAAAAGAGTAGCTGACTGTTTTGATGCTGGCCATAACCAAATCCACCCATTCTGCTGCAAAGCCTAGTTTCAGAAGTATAGCTTGTAAGAAAGGCCATTCAAGTCTATCGTAGGCTTTGCTAATATCCAGTTTCAAGGAAAATTGTCCATCTCCTCCCCTTCGGTTATTGTGTAGATGATGTGCTACTTCCGTTGCTATCAGAATATTGTCTGAAATTAAACGATCTGGGACAAAGGCACTTTGCAAAGGTGATATAACATCTGCTAGAATTTTCTTTAGTCTATTTGCCAAAACTTTTGAGCAGATTCTGTATAAGACATTGCACAAAGCTATAGGTCGAAGATCCGTCATGTGTTTCGGATTTTTGACCTTAGGTATGAGTGTAATATGTGTAAAATTTACCTCCCTTAGTATTTCTCCAGAAGAAAGGAAGTGTCGCACTGCCATGCATACATCCTGCCCTACTGTGTTCCAGTATTTTTGGAAGAAAAATGGGGACATTCCATCCGGTCCTGGTGCTTTTGATGGGTGCATGTGAAATAGAGCTGCGCGAATCTCACCATCAGTGTATGGGGCTAGTAATTGATCATTCATGCTACTTGTCACTTTCTGCTGTACCGTATTGAGGATGAGTTCCAGAGCTCTGGCATTGCTTCCTTCAGTCCGAAACATTTGTTTGTAGTAATTACTAAACCCTTGAATTATTAAGCACTTGGTTACAACTTACAAGTAAAAAAATGAATCCTATTTTCCTTATTTCAAATTTCAAAATCAAATAGTGATGTAATGAAGCAAATTTTCTTCCACATTTTCTCTGTGGTCTGATACTCTGATATATCTGCAAAACTTAATGTTGGAATCTTCCTCATGAGACCAAAAAAGCCAGAACACTTGGAGATATAGTTATCTCTCTGGGTTCTGGTTACTGTCCAAACAGGGAAAGTTGAGTACCTCAAGTTCTGAATGACTAGTCTTTGACTGAACTCCAAATATACTAGCATGCAACTGCCCCTACACATGGTCTTGTACTCACTCAAATCCCAAGTCAATCAATCAAACGGTCCAAACCCAAAACCCAATTCCCCTTCTTTTCTGATATTCACTTGCACATTTCCACTCAAGAAAGCTAAACACCTTGTCCTTGTCCTCGTCCTCACCACCTTCTCTTAGCTCAAGACAGAACAAGCTTCTCTCTCTCTCTCTCTCTCTCTCTCTCTGCAAAAACAGATTAGAAGAAGAAAGAAAGAAAATCCAAGCTCACCCAAAAAAATGGCCATCACAGTTTTCCTTTTCACCTTGCTATTTTTCTTCACACACCCACCGCATGTTTATGGAAACACAGAGCTGAGAGCACTCATGGACATCAAGGCCCTTTTGGACCCGCAGAGTCTGTACCTTTCTTCATGGACTGTCCATGGAGACCCGTGTGACGGGTCGTTTGAAGGTATCGGGTGCAGCAAAGCGGGTCGGGTTGCCAATATTTCATTGCAAGGAAAAGGGCTATCTGGGAAGCTGTCTCCTGCCATTGGAGAGCTCAAGGATTTGACTGGGATGTACATGCATTATAACTCTTTGAAGGGAGAGATACCCAGAGAGATTGCCAACTTGACTAAGCTCAGTGACTTGTATTTGAATGTCAATAATCTAAGTGGAGAGATTCCTCCTGAGATCGGAAACATGGGCAGCTTAGAAGGTTAGCTCTAAATTTTTCAGCAAGTTTTTCATTTTGATTTTCTTTAAGCCTGTGATTATTTAGTTTTTGATTGTGTAGACCCACTTTATAAGATTTTTGTGTAGCTTTGTAAGCTTTTTTTGTGAAAAGATTTGAACTTTGTTTGTTTCATAAAAAGAGAGATTATTGGACCGGTTCAGAATAAATGGGTTTGCTTTGTTTGAACAATAGGACTATTTTGTTCAGTTTAATAGTCTGGGTGGTGAAAGATTTGGACTTCTTGGTGTATGTGTCATGTGTGTGAACAATTTGTTTTTACTCTCTGCAACCTTATGGTTTTGTTTCCAGTACTAACAATAGTAAAACAATTTCTACCAGTACTATTTGCTTTTGGTTTTTGGATGCAGAAGATTTTAAATTTATTTGCTTTATTTTTCATCAATGAAACAATACTTTATTAGCAATATATTTTTTTTTTCATTCAATGTGGTTTATTTGGTATCCAAATGCTAGATAGCAAATTGAATGCATGGAGTAAAGAACACTCAATTTGTTGTCTGATTTATGTGTTTTTTTTTTCCATTTTCTTACATGTTTTTCTATCACAGTTTTAATTCTATATGCTTCCTGATCTGGGTTTTGTGTTTGCTTTTCAGTTTTGCAGCTTTGCTATAATCAGCTAACTGGAAGCATACCAACGCAGCTGGGGTCTTTGAAGAACCTTAGTGTTCTTGCTCTGCAGTCCAACCAGTTAACTGGTGCAATTCCAGCAAGTTTAGGAAACTTGGAAATGCTAATGAGACTGGATTTGAGCTACAACAACCTCTTTGGTTCTATTCCCATGAAAGTAGCTGATGCACCTTTGCTTGAAGTTCTAGACATTCGGAATAATACCCTTTCTGGCAATGTACCTCTTGGTAAGAATATTGTATGACCTCATTTCATCTTTAAATCACTTAATTGTGAAAGTTTTTACTCATCTTCTACTATATTTAATGCAGCTCTGAAGAGACTAAATGATGGATTCTCTTATGAAAACAATCTGGGATTGTGTGGAGCTGGATTTATGTCCTTAACAGCCTGCAACACTTCAAGTCATCTAAATGCAAGTAGACCTGAACCCTTTGGATCAACTGGGCCAACACGAGCTATCCCGGAGACTGCAAATGTGCAGTTGCCTTGCAACCAATCTCGGTGCTCGAATATGTCAAAATCCCATCAAGCATCTGTTGCTGTTGTTGTTGGTATTGTTGTACTAACAATTGCATTATCGGCTACAGGAATTCTACTCTTCACACAGCATCGTCGCCAGAAACAGAAGCTTGGGTCCTCATTTGATGTTTCTGATGCCCGCCTTAGTGTTGATGAGGCCAAGGCGAAGGGTGTAGCTCACAGGAAATATGGCTCTCCCCTTATGAGCCTCGAGTATTCTCACGGGTGGGATCCTTTAGCTGATGGGAGGAATTTAAGTGCATTTGCCCAAGACGTGTTCCATAGCTTTAAATTCAATTTGGAAGAGGTGGAGACTGCTACTCAGTATTTCTCCGAGGTGAATCTATTGGGAAAGAGTAACTTCTCTGCAACCTATAAAGGAATATTACGAGATGGGACTGTTGTGGCTGTTAAGAGCATTGGAAAAACTTGCTGCAAGACTGAGGAAGCAGAGTTCTTGAAGGGGTTGAACATGTTAACCTCATTGAGGCATGAAAATTTAGTGAAATTGAGGGGATTTTGTTGCTCAAGGGGCCGCGGAGAGTGCTTTCTCATTTATGAATTTGTTCCGAATGGAAGTTTGCTGCGATATCTGGACATCAAGGAGGGCGACAGCAATGTTCTTGAATGGTCAACTAGAGTTTCTATTGTGAAGGGCATTGCTAAAGGTCAGTTTTTAGCTCATTTATTTTGAAGCTTCATAACAATAAAATACATTCATAGAATTACTATTATCTGGCAGAGTTATTTTGTACAGGTTATATACTTGTATAAGTTTCCTGGTTCAATCTTGAATGCTTATGTTTTCAGAGATGCATCTGTAGCTGTGAAATCCTGTTTTCTCTGTGCTGAGTTCCGCTGTCTATGTGCAGGTCTATCTTATTTACATGGATATAAGCCAAACAAACCTGCTCTTGTTCACCAAAACATTTCAGCTGAAAAGGTGCTGATTGACCAGCGATTCAACCCCTTGCTCTCAGATTCCGGACTGCACAAGCTTCTTACCAATGATGTTGTCTTCTCAGCACTCAAGGCCAGCGCTGCTATGGGATACCTAGCTCCAGAGTACACCACTACCGGACGATTTACAGAGAAAAGTGATGTTTATGCATTTGGGGTGCTTGTTTTCCAAATTCTATCGGGGAAACGGAAAGTGACCAACTCCATGCGTCTTGGTGCTGAGTCGGGCAGATTCAAAGACTATATTGACCAAAACCTCAATGGTAGGTTCTTTGAGTATGAAGCGTCCAAGCTTGCAAAGACTGCTTTGCTTTGCACCCATGATTCTCCAATTGAGAGACCATCTATGGGAGAAGTTGTTCAAGAGTTAAGTAATTGCAGCAGCTGTCTCTGATTCCTCGGCAGAAATTTTCATCCATTACCTCAGTAATAGGTAATGGGCTAATAGTTAGCCGGATAAATTAACTGCTAACTTCGGTGGATAGTTCAAGGACTTCATGATGTAATTTATGTGTCCTTTTTCTTGAGGACTAAGCTTTGTTGTGATTTGTGAATGTTGTAGGCCATTGTTAATGTAGTCTATTAGCAATGCATGGGATGTTTTGGGAAGATTCTCTCATGTATGGTAGCCATTGAATGTTTATTGTGTTAAAGAGGTGATTTTCCTCCCTTCTACAACCTAATCTATTTCTATGTACTACTGTGATCATATCTTTACCCCTCTAAATTTGGTGATGCAATCACCTAATTTGAGGATTTGGTTCATGTTTGCTGCAATGATAATCTTAAATGGTAGGTTAAATGACTCTTTGGACATGTTCATGTTTCCTCTTGTCAAATGAAAAGTTAGCTTGCATTAGTGCATGCTAGAAAGTGGGTGATTGACTCTTTCCATACTAGAAATAATAGAATGTACTTGTCACATTACTCATAGAATTAGTATTATCTGGCCGAGTTATTTCGTACAGGTTTACTTGCTATAGCTTATGTACTTGTTTAAGTTTCCTGGTTCAGTCTTGATTTATGTTTTTCAGAGATACATATGTATAGCTGTAAATAAAAGAAAAGGAAAAATAAACAGAGATTTCACGAATGGAGGTGACTCTTTTAGAGTGAGTTCCTGATTTCTCTGTGCTGAGTTCCACTGTCTTTGCGCAGGTCTGTCTTATTTACATGGATACAAGCCAAACAAACCTGCTCTTCTTCACGAAAACATTTCAGCTGAAAAGGTGCTGATTTGACCAGCGAGTAAGGATTCCTTTGGTAACCTTGTCTGACAGTCTATAATGACAGAATGTTGCATTGAGCTACCATTGACATCCCACGACGTCTTAGCTAGAATGCAACCCAAGTAGGAAGAAAAAGAAAGGATTTATGAAGTAAAGCCCATGCTGAGTCAATTTTGATTAGAATCATCCCTTGTGAAAGATGCAACTCATGCTAGATCTGATTTACCATGATTTTAAAGACAAACCACAGTCTTAGCAGAGCCCTCTGTGGCCACGGTCATATATACAAATAGATTTTACGCATAGGTGCTCATAGGAAGCAAATACCAATCGAGTAATTTGAGCATGAATGAGATCAACTAAAGCAAAAGGTGCAGATAATTGATAAATTTGCAAGAGAAAGAAAGAAACAGTAAATATATAGTAAGAATTATATATTATCCGTAACAAACCAACTGGGCTAGTCAAACAAATAAGTACCGATAATTTTACTTGGTTTTTAAGAGAGTTGCAGGAACGTGGATCAAAGCTAGATTTATTATGAATTCGAATGATGGTTGATGATACCATATTGTTGTTGGCCACAGTTAATCATAACCATAAGTTCAAAATATATTTCTATTGGAAACCAGGAGCTCTGGCAGGTTTTAGTTTTAGACTTGAAGTAGCTGCCAATCTATATACACCAAATGCAGAATAAGATCTGCAACAAGGCAAGTCTGGCATGATAGTGATCTCAGCTAGAGACTTAAACCTTACAATATAGAGCATCATGTATTCTTTTCGCATCACACCTGCTTTTACGTAAAAGTGTGGATGTGTTTAGGCACCTTTTGAGGTTCTCGCTCACCGGTACAATGTCAACAGGTAAGCCTAATAACATAGCTCTAATTCTTTACCATACTTACTAAGGTAAGTAAATCAGGCCACCACAACCACCATGAGACGAGTTTATCCTCCAGCTATCTGCTTTAGCCTTTAAGTATTGTAATGATTGCCATATTTGGATATCAATGAAAAATCAGTTTTTATGTACTTATTTTCTTTAGCTTTCTCTTAGTTCCTTTCCTTTGCAATGTCGTTCCATGGCTACGATCCTGGCGATCGTAACAGCGCACCACTAGCATTAGGGCCTCCTCGACGTCGCGACCAAGCCTGTGGCCTGGGTTTCCACCGACGGGCTCCGACGAAGTCAATTCGAAGACGAGAAGTTTCTTTGGTTCCGACGGTTTTCTTGTGTTTTCCGACAACTCCGGTAGCCGATGACGACATGCAAGGTAAGGAAATTACTCTTCTTGTTGAGCTCTACGTTCTGGTATAACTATTTTTCGATTTCGGTTGAGCTTTGAGGAATTGATGTTTTGGGATTCGTCGATCTTTTCCCAAGATTACCGGCCACGGCGGCTTTTTCTGGCTTTTCATATCATCATTGGTGGTAAGCTAGTTAGAGACCATTGGACTTTTGTCGAAATTGGAACGAGGATGAATGGAATTTGGTTTGTTCCGGCTGTTCTGCATAGAGGTATTATGCCATTTCTAATTTCATTTCATATTTGGGAACAAAAAATTGATGGTGGGTATGTTAAACTTACAGAATTGGTGAAGGTGGTGGAGATGTTGAACCACGGCTGCTCGGTGTCGTAAAGGTGAAGTGGCATGGCAGCAGCTCAAAAGAGATTTGAATTTTGTAATTACAGGGCCGCTCACCTGCGGGACAACAATTAAGGGATAAAACGGGACAAAACGATAATAGCCATTCGATTTTAAATGAATGAATCCAACGGATACAATAGCAAAACCATTAAAAACTAATTTTCTTTGACCCATTACCCAATCCCGTTACTTTGGTCACAGAACCAAACACTCAAACCTGTGATTCTTCATCTTCTTCTTCCCTCTTCTGAATCCATCATATGCCATTTGAGATCACCCAAAGCCTCCCTTACATCTAAGTGACTTTTAAACTATCCCTACATTTTACAATTTGTAAGGTGTATATATATATATATATATATATATATATATATATATCTCATTTGTGTTTGGAATGGATTTGAACGTGAATATGGATTTGTTTAATTGTCAGAAAGGTCCATGCCAATTGGCTCTCAAATAGCGATTCTAGTTTGAGATTATACTTGATTGTTAATGTTTGAATTTTATGGTATGTTGACTTGTGAATTTGAACGTGAAGCAAAATTGTGATGGTTTAGAATCCGGTGGAAAAGGATATGTTATTTAGCATTGTTTAGCTAAAGTGGGAGTTAATTTTGTTGGTGTTAATTGTCTGGGAGCACCGGGTGGTATATTAATTGCAAGGCCTGTTAAAGACAGAATCTTGGTGGTTGTAATCATGAAAGGTTACTGGAAGTACATTGTGCTTTTAGACTTGTTAACATAATACTTTGGGGTGGTGGTGAATTATAAGGTTTAGTTGTATATATGAGCTTGTCTGCTTGACGAATGCTATATGCTAGTGATGGCTTGTAAATTCTATAATTTATTGGTAGCTATGCCATTTACATGGAATTAAAGAATTTGGGTTCCTTAACATCTGTGAATGTCGACAAGTGCAATTAATCTTTGAAGAATTGGTAAGCCTGGAAGTTAATGTTCTTTCAAGGTTGGTTAGAGAACTATTAAGTTAACTAGTTAAGTTGTTTTGATTTTATTTTGGTCTTGTTGAAGTGTGAATTGCATGGAATGAAAGGAATTATGGATAACTATTTATCCAAAGTTAGAATGCAGATATGACAAAATGATCAATTGAACAATTGAAGTGGACTTGATTTGAATGGGTGTCCTTAGCAAATTATGGGTTACGACTATGGGTTACGACTAGTGAGTAAAGCATTGTGATTCGGATATAATTAATTGGACTCGATTAAGATTTACAAAGTGTTATTGATCGGAAAATGATTTTAACACTCGAATACTATCATTGTCGGACTAGGGACTCCAGTTACCTCGAATGTGAAATGTGGTGGTGTTGGCCTAGGAAAGCGAATGGGTTCAGAGCTGCAATATTCCAAGTAGGGGATTCTAGACTCGCCTCAGTTAGTAATTTTTATGCATGGATTTTATGGAAATTAATGATGCATGAAAAAGAATTAATTTGGTTTTTATTTCATTTTCTATGAGCTATTGTTTGATGACCTGAGAGTGAGAGGAGCATAGCGACTTCCTTGGGCTTCGATCCCCTAAACCTCCTGAAGGGCTATATGAACTGAAGAGTGTCTGACATTCGTTGAGGTGTGACACTGCTTCTAGGTGATACGACGTAAGTGGACACTCTCGCTACACCTTGCTGGTGTAAACGATATTAATCGTGGTAAGGTTGTAGTTGGCATAGCGATCGATCATCAGGTCTGTTTTATTCTTCTAGGCCCTACTACATTTTTATAAACAAACTACAGTTTGTCGTTTCGAACATTTTATCATATGCATTATTTTTCACTTACTTTGCCGACACCATTATTTAATTGTTTTTACACCTAGCTGGGGTAGAGTCTTATTGAGCAACGAGGATGAAAGCTCACCCTTACAACAGTTTGTGGATGTATGTACTGTGCATGAAGAAGGGACAGCTGGACGACGTTGGATGTGGCTTAGTTACATTATATTTCAAATTATGTCATCGATGGAGTTTGTTCCGCATGACAGGTTTCCTTATTTTTCATTTTCTCGTAAAACTTGTTTGATGAGTTTCGATTGGTCGTAAATTATAGTTCTTGTAAATTCATAGTATTTTTTTGACTTTGAACCGGACAACTATTCTTTAAAGGCTCGTTTCCAAGTTTGAAAAATAGGGGTGGGCATAAACCGATCCAGAAGTGCAAAATCGGTCGAACCGGCCTGGAAAACTGGCTTGGGGACCGAAACGGACTAAATACCGCATAAAAAGTGTCATTTCAGAACCGGACTTGATTTTTTCCAGTTCGGGATTGGGTTCAGCCTTTGAATCGACAGGAATAAAACTAAACTGGGCGAATAATTAATTATTTAATTTTTATTTCAGTTATATTAGTTTTTATTTAAATTAATATTATTTTTAACGGTTGTTGAATTCTTATTGGCTGAAATTAGGTTACACATCGAACATATTGCACCTGATTCCTCTCCTTATAAGAAAACCCTAAACTCTATCTCAGTCTCTCATTTCTCCTTTCATCTCATTCGACCTCTCATCTCTCTCGGCCAACTACTCTCAGTCTCTTACAGCCGCCGACCAACGACGACCACGTCGTCAACCAATGCCGCCTACCAACACCTTCTATCTACACAACGCCGAGTTCGATCTTCAGCCTATCAACACCTTCGATCTACACAACTTCGAGCCCGACCCTTCAACCGTCGATCTGCAATTTTGCACAGCGCCGCCTACCAACGACTATGAGTGACGACCAACGACGTCAGAGCAACGACGCTGATCAACCGAAATTGAACCAGGCCGACTTGAAAGTTCGGGTCACCCGGATTTTTCGGCCTAGTACATTAACATTCAGTTCTCGGTCCTAAACTTCAGCCCACAGAAGAATACGGATCGGATGCGGTTTTGGCCTAAAACCGGTCCGACCTGACCTGCGCCCACCCCTATTAAAAAATTTGAGATTGTAATTTTCACCTCACTTAAACAAATGCTTCCGCGCTTAGGTTTTCCTAATGGATTTACTAAAGTATTTTTAATCTCTTTATTTTGCCTTGCGGGTTCTTAGGACTTGAGATAGGAAATTCTAACTTTGGTTCAAAGAATACGTGGCATTGTAACGTACTCGAGTTGATGAGGTGCAAATCGGGGCGTTACAATATATGTGCCAAACAATTTACATTCTTCAAACAAATTAAAAGTTGATTGGCTAAATTTTAGTGGAGCTTCCAAAAATCAACCCCTTTCAAACTGTTCAAAAGAACCAGAACAAAACTCTTGACCTCCCCACATTAAATAGTTCACCAGAATAAGACTCTCCATAGGATTGATATGAATCTTAAAAGTCCATAAACCACTTATATATAATGCTATAAATTTCTCATCATTAGAAAGCAAAATCAAGTCTTGTTTTAGACACAATCAATTGATGAAGCAACTAATCAATTAAGTCTATGCTTGAATCCCTTTCCCTTGTGGAAACCTGACCCTGAAAACATGCTTTCACAACCCATTGGGACTTTCTCCTCTCAATAGTAACACAACCAATACTTGCTGCAATTCTAGTCACTGACAATCCTCCTATATGCAACAACTGACTCCTCCCCCCACCGGACCACCAAGACACGGTGCAAAAGGCATTAGTCCCCACAAAATTAAACTTCCCGTTTTGCTTCTTTGCCGTTCGCACTGCCCCAAGAATCCCTTCATGCATGGTTCTCACTACTAGCAAAATAACAACACACACGGATTTACTGTAGTTAAAAGCCACAGATATCCGTGTGAAATAGAAATAGTAACAGAAATCCGTGTGAAATGAGCATAATCGGGCCCACAATAATTTATACAATAACAATATCAACGGAAATCCGTGTGCATAGACAATAGTCACAGATATCTGTGTCAAAACTAAAACATTTTCGCACGGATATCTGTGTGAAAATCAATTCACACTGATTTCTGTACGTATTATAAATTAGTTTATTTCGAAATCATTAATTTTTTATGTTATGTGAATTATGGAGGAACGGATTTCCGTTACAATAAGTATTTGATACAGATTTCTGTGTGAAATGAGTAATACACACAGATTTCCGTGTGAAATGAGTAACACAGATATCCGTGTGAAAAGAGCATAATTAGGCTCACAGTAATTTATACAATAACAATATCGACGGAAATCCGTGTGAATAAACAAAAGTAACAGATGTCTGTGTAAACGGTAAAATATTTTTACACGGATATCTGTGTGAAGATCAATTCACACTGATTTCTGTATGTATTAGAAATTAGTTTATTTCGAAATAATTAATTTTTTTTTGTTATGTGAATTAAGGAGGGACATATTTCCGTTACAATAAGTATTTGATACAGATTTCTGTGTGAAATGAGTAATACACACGGATGTCCGTGTGAAAATGTTGACACAGATATCCGTGTGAAAAGAACAATGAGCTACAGAATTCCGTGTGAAAATGAGACTACACACAGAAATCCGTGTGAATAAACAACAGTAACATTTGGTGATTTTGGTACAGACATCTGTGTGAAATGAGTAACACACACGGATATTAGCTACAGATAAGAATAAAGAATTCCGTGTGAAAAACTCTATTAGCTACAGAATTCCGTGTGAAAAACTCTATTAGCTACAGAATTCCGTTACAATAAGTTTTTAGTAAAGAAAAGTATACCTTCCATGAGCAACAATGTGGAGGAAATAGATTTTATCAAAATCGACCGTTGGATGTTGTCATGATTAGAATAAATAGTTATGGTCAAAATTTCTGCTATTTTTGTTATCGTTTAGGTCTCGATCTACTAGATCAACCCTAAACACTAAATACCACATAAAACTAATATGCTCATAACCGCTCATTCGCAACTTATTTTTTCGATCTGTCAGCTCTCATACTCTCATGAATATGAGGTATACCAAATAATGTAAAAATTTTGAAAAGTTTATCTCCTCGTGCTTTTACTCCCCTTAGGGAAGTATAGGTGTATATAACGTTAACCAATTTATTTGATATTGAAATAACGACGGATTGAGTTAATTTTTTTACACTATACCTATTAATACGCTATAAATATATGGGTAATGTCAAATTTATCAATTTTCAATTTTTATTGTTTGGATTGCACAAAATTCTTATATGTCTACTAATGTGGTATAACTAGTTTATTAGTTATAATGAAAAGTATACATTCCATAAGCAACAATGCATAGGAAATAGACTTTATCAAAATCGATCGTAGGATGTTATCATGATAAGAATAAATGGTTGTGTTCAAAATTTCATCTATTTTCGTCGTCGTTTGGGTTTCGATCTAGTAGGTCAACCCTAAACCTTAAATACTACATAAAACTAATATGCTCATAACCGATCGCTCGTAACTTATTTTTTTGATCTGTAAACTCTCATGCTCTCATGGGTAGAAGCTATATCAACTAATGTAAAAATTTCTGAAATTTTATCTCCTCAAGGGTCGGCTCCCCTTAGGGAAGTAGAAGCGTTTAAAGGGTTGACCGGCTTTTGGTACAGACATCTGTGTGAAATGAGTAACACACACGGATATCTGTGTGAAATGTTAACACGGAAATCCGTGTGAAAAGAACCATTAGCTACAGAATTCCGTGTGAAAAACTCTATTAGCTACAGAATTCCGTTACAATAAGTTTTTAATACAGAATTATATGTGAAATGAGCAAAACACGAAGATCTGTGTGAAATGTAGACACGGATATCTGTGTGAAAAGAAAAATTAGCTACTAAATTCCGTGTGAAAAAAATAGAATAGAGACAGAATTCCGTGTAAACAATAATTAACATGACAGTTATATATTACCGAGATAAATACACACGAAAATCAGTGGTAAATATATATGTATCTCACACGGATTTTCGTGGTAAATTTTTTCCCGCTCACTTTTTTGGAACAAATTCAATTTCCCTCCCCTAGTAGTATTACACACGGATTTCCGTGGATTCTGAGGTACATACACACGGATATCCGTAGCAAAAGTGAATGTATTTCACACGGATTTGCGTGGGTGCTGTTGTAAATATTTAAATAACAATGGATGATAGCTATTGGGTTACCGAGGTAAATTCACACGGATATCTGTAGTAAATGCAAATGTATTTCACACGGATTTCCGTGTGAAATACTATAAACACACAGATTTCCGTGCATAATGCTGCTTAAAACCAGAAAACACTTAACCAAAATCTAAAGCCTCCTCCGAATTCTCTCATGTCTCCCTCTCTCTCTCTCATCTCCTCCACCCACTGCCCCCTCCCCCACCCTCTCTCTGCTCCTCCGCCCACTGCTCTCCCTCTCTCTCATATCCCAGCTCCTTGACTTTCGGCAACAACCCGTGAAGGACCCTGTGCTTTTTCTCAAACCGACGTCGTCTTACTTGGAAAACGGAGGTGAGCATCGATATATTCGGTTTTCATTTTGTTCTTCCATTTATGTGGAAATCAGTCATTCTGTTTTGTAATCATTCTTTTCTGTAATTGTGTTACTAGTTTGGATTTCATCTATTTCTGAATTTGAGTGTCTTATGGATTGAATTTTGGATTTGGTTTTCGCCTTTTGGGTGTTTATAGGCAGTACTCCTGGGCTCGATATCGAAGTACTCCCTGAATCAGGTATAATTTTCGTTATTATCTTTGGGTTTTATACTTTTGGTTCTCTTCAGTTGATTTGATGATTGAATTGGGTTGTAGAAGTTTATAAATCCAAACATGATAAATGGTTAGTTCAACTCTTAATGGCGCTTGATTATTTGCATGCCAACCATATTCTTCATCGTCATGTCAAGGTCAGTGTTAAGCAGAGATTAATTGAATTACTTGTTTAAAGTTTCAGAATTGCTTTGCTAAAAACAAAAAATCCAGAATTTTCCATGACTGTTCTTTTTTGCTTCAGTGTTCAAACATATTTTTGACAAAGGATCAAGACATACGTCTAGGTAAGTTATTGTTCATTGGGTATCCCCCATGCTAATTGATACTACAAGTTTGTTTACACATCTTTTAGTTAGCCTTTGGTAGTTGTGTAATAGTATTAATACATGTCTAAATGTAGGTGATTTTGGTCTTGCTAAAATGTTGACTTCAGATGATCTAGCTTCCTCTGTGAGTATCTCAGCTCATACATACAATTTTATATTTACATGCTGTCCTTTTTTTTTTATAAATGCTATCACTTTTACACACAGAAATCAGTGAGAGTTAGGGTAAAAGAATTTGCCACAGAAATCCGTGTGAGATAGGAAGTTATTCACACGGATTGCATTTCATTACGGTAATTTATATTCATGGAAAGATGGTGGGCCCCACGTCTAATATTCACACGGATAAAATAATCCGTGTGAGATAAGTACATATTTGACACAGAAATCCGTGTGAGATAGGTAAACATTTGCTACAGAAATCCGTGTGAAATAGAGTTGTTCACACGGATTTCGTTCCATTCTGGTAATTTATATTTATGGAATTATAGTGGGGCCCACGTTAGTATTTCGCACGGACAACATAATCCGTGTGAGATGAGCATTACCCCCCCCCTCCAAACCGCACGGTAACACCCATCTGTGCGTGCACTGTGTGTAAAAGCTATCACACACTGAAATCAGTGTGAGATAGTCTTATTACCCACAGATTAAAATCCGTGGGTAATCCGTGAGATCTCAAGGTTAGAATCAATCAGCACGAAATCAGCCTCCTTGTAACAGGATAGCTATCAATGTTTTAAAAGGCGAATGCGTGAGGCGAGGCGTTTTGATTAATCCTTAAACCTCAAAGCGCCTTAAGTCACTTTCAAGGCGTTGAGGCGTAAGCCTTTCTCACATAACACTTTTAAAATAAAAGTTATAGTATATGTAACAAATAGAAATAATAATCATTAGTTAATTAGAAACTATTAATATATGTAAGATAATATCATCCAAAATTCTGAATTTAACATGAAATCACATCCATGTGTCACTTATCCTCTAAAGATTAGTTTTTGCTATGACAAATATGAAAAATTGCTATGATCTTCATATTAAAAAAAAAATTCAAAAAATAAATAAAATAATCTTTTCAAGGTTAGCCTCGGGGCATTTTAGTGAAGCCTTGCATGCTTTACACCTCATGCGCGCCTTGAGGCAGGCTATTTTAAACACTGGTAGCTATATTATTTAAGGTCGTGCACTTTGTCATCGATGAATCATTGAATCGTGATAATCTTTTATTTTTTTCATTAAAAAAAAATTATCCATTTACCCCATTCCTAGGGATTTTTTTCTCACTTACCTTATTAAGTTTTTTTAATTCCTCCTTATCCGAAACACTCTAAGTCTTCCCTAATACCCCATTAAGTTTTTTTTTTTAGACTATTTTACCCTCACTCCTTTGTTACTTAGAGAGAGAGAGAAAAAAAACCATAGGAGACTTCGTCAGAGCCCGGTCACCTGCTGTCGGATTCAGGCCAACTTTTGTTGGAATCCAGTCACCGGTTGCTGGATTCCAGCCAACTTTCGTCAGATTCCGGTCACCGGCCGCCGCCCACCGGACTTTTCTGAAAATCTCGCCAGAGTCCCTTAAAAGGTCATTAGAGATTTCATAGGTCGCTAGAAAGGTTTATTGCCTCCAATAGACGTCTATTGCCCCCGAATAGATCGACGTTTATTGGACCCCAATAGACAGGTAATAAACCTCTATTACCCCTCAGTAGACGTCTATTGCCCTCCAATAAAACTTTTGGTCGCTGAAATAGGAACTAATCTTCCTAAAATTAGAAAATAAAACTTTGATTAAAGAAAAAAAATGAAGAGATTATATCAATTCAAAACGTCTATTGACCTCCAATAGACATGTATTGCCCACGAATAGACATTCAAAACTTTTTTTTTCTTTCCTTCTGCCCCATTACTTAAAAAACAAAAAACAAAAAAGAATAAAAAAAAATCGGATTTAGGCACCCAAAAAATGTTCTAGGCACCCACACATCTTCTCCCTTTTGTGAAGTCGTGAAGACGAGCCACCGAAGCTCGCTCCGGCTTCTTCCCGTCGGCGCCACCGTAGGTCGCCCCACCTCGGCCCTCCCTTTATCACCTCCCTCTACGATCAATCCCCGCTTGCCACGTCCCCAGCCTCACTCTCGCTCCTTCGTCGCCTCTAAATCACAGAGGATCAAACCTCTCCTTGGCTACAGTTGTAAGGGCGTCCTCTACTCAAGTTTCTCAGATGAAGCGGTGATGTCGAATCGGAAAGCAGCGTCGAGCCGTCGAGGAGGTAGTCGTCGTCATCGTCTATGAAGCCGAGTCCGGTCTCATCGCCGATAAAGTGTAAATCGGCTCTCCGATGCCTCAGTGCTTGCACCAACACTCCTGCAAATTTGTGAGAGAGAGAGAGAGAGAGATCGATGGCATATGGTTAGTTTATTAATTTGACTGAGGGTAAAATTGTTTTTTTATGTTAAATTGAGTAGTTGGGAATAAAAATATGTTGATAGGGTAAGTGAGATAATTACTTATTGGGCGCGGCTATTGCCACCCTACCATTTTCTTAGTTCAACCTACAAATATTTGAATTATTGAAATACTCTTTTATCCAAGTGCAAAATGACTAATAAGTACGTACACTAATTTTCTAAAATCCAAATATGTGAGGAAAAATAAATACATAAGTAATTAATTAAATACAAAGATTACTTAAGTTCTCATTAGATAATAACATTAATCTTTATCTTCTCCACCCAAATTTGAATTTATTACTTTTTTTTTGTCTTTTTGTTGCCTCCTCATCGTTAATTCGTTATTCAATTCACAAAACCATTAGTGTTAACTTTATCAAAATCTTTGTAATACCATTTGTGAACACCGAAAGTAACAATTTAACCATGTTTTTCCTAATTATAACCATGTTTTTCCTAATTATAATTTATAAGAGTGAATAAAAAACCTCGTGGAATAGGGATAGCTACTATAGCTACATATATAAAGACCTTGACCTCGACCCTTTCTAATTGTACCCGTCTCCCTTATTATTTTCGACTATCACTATCTATCCGTTTTTCCGGCCACCACAACCACCATGAGATATCTTACTTTATTCGATGTTGAATTCGCAGCAACACAGACCCTACCCGATCTGCGCCGTTCCGATCACATTCAACTTCTTCAAGTATAACGGATACCAACGTGAGATTGATCCTCCGCGAGACCTTAGTACTGTTTATATTAGCCGAATGACTTATGTAAGTACTGAAGTACTTAGAGTCCATCCCTCATCCAATAGGACTGCGGATCTACGGGATCAGATTGCTACGCTCCTCTCCGACTCTATACTTGTCACAGAAGAGGACCAGTCGACTATAATTGAAAAGGTATTTCAGGTGCTTGCCCCGGACCCCGAGCTTTGTATTTTTGTTGATGTGGCGGAAGTGACTCTGCAGATAGCGGATGACATTGACGCGGTTATTACAACGGAGTCCTTAAGAGCATATATTCCCAAGCTTATTCCGGCAACTAAATCATCTATTGAAGGTTTGGAGAAAGTAGGGCTTGATAGCTTGGAAATCAAATCTAGTATTGAACTGACACCATCTTGTGTTATTTGTATGGAGGACCTTGATTACTCTGCAGAAGAAGGAGAGGGGGTAGTTGATCCTGATCATAAACGTCATGGGATCCTGATCACTCGCATGCCATGTTTGCACTATTATCATGAAGATTGCATTGTTCGTTGGCTGGAGATCAATCACTGGTGTCCCATTTGCCGATACCCAATGCCAACTGAAAACCCTAACCCTAGCCTTAATAAGAGAGCTAGGCATGCATCAAAGCCGTAATCGATGCGTTTTTTTTTTTTTTGCCTGTTTCTGGTCATGCGAGCTTTGATGTTCCCAACCACATGGCTTCAGCACTAATAATTATTTGTATTAGGTAAGGTTTTGGATTATCGACGGGATTAGAGATTAATAGAGAAGCATTTCGATTACAACTATACTAATTGCTTCCATGAGTTTTAAGGTTCTCCCCCACTAACCTATATAGCTATTTGCTAGTGTTTTATCTCCTATAAATTCTTAGGTTTGGTAGAAAATATCTAATTTCGTGCCTGACCAATGGAGCTACCTATACTCACGTTTGATGCTTCCAACTGCTAACTTCAGTGGATAACTAAAGGAGTTTATGATGTATCTCATGCCAGGACTAAGGCTTTGTTGTTAATGATATATGACCATTGTTACTGTATGAATATTTTCGGAAGATTAGCTTTTGTATTCGTCTACTGCCATGGAATATCTAGGTTGGTTTTCTACCTTTCACATGCTTTTAACTTCGTAGGTACTCTGATCGATCAGTAACCTTTTTCCAAAAAGAGGATTCACAGTAGAATACATGTAGTTGTATTGTGAAGAATTAGAAAATCTGATCGATTGCTATAGCTATGAAAACCAGCTCCTCCTATTTTTCATTTTAGATGATTTCTTAATTTGTTTCGGCAATGGGAGTCTTTCTTCCATATCTATTGGTGTTTTATTTGTTTTGAGAAGGCAGGATGTTCTCCGCTCTTCATCAACATTGGTCCTATGTTTTGAAGGGTAGTATTTTTGATTAAAAAATATATATCTTGGTTTGTCTGTAGATCTATTATTTAGAAAACTATGAGCTGTAGATTTCTATTTAGCTAGGCACCTTTTGAGGCACTCGCTCACCAGTACAATGTCAACAGTTAAGCCTAATGAACACCGCTCTAATTCTTTACCATACTTACAAGGCATCCTTGGCAATACTGAATGGAATATTAGGCAATCCTTGGTATATTAAATGTCCATTAGCAGTTTGTTGTGTTGAAGCAGGAACTATGTAATGGTTTTAAAAAACTAGTTATCAATTATTCTGAATTGATAAGCGCTATGGTGGTTCTGTCCCGTGACAAAGTGAGGCCTAAGGTAAAATTCTCTATTCCTAAAAATTCCAACCAAAAACAAAGAGAAGATGCAATGTTTCAACCTTTCCCAAAAAATAAAGAACAGTATAACGTAATTTTATTAACCACTATCTATGGAACTCGAGGCCTTGACAGCTTGTTACAATTGTTTCACATTTTTTATTATAAAATTACAACAGGGAATGGAATTCAAAAATTCAAATTACCGTTGAGAAAGAGCTCTTCGCTTCTTCGCTTGTGTGCGTTTATGAGAGTTTGTCAATGACTTAAATAGACATAAAAGAAAGAAATATTACCATCTATCTTTGAAAGAAGCATAGGGAAATCAGAAATTCCTAAATCAACGGTCAACGTTCCATTTTTGCCCAAATTGGTGAAAATGAGAGCAAAACTTTTGGTTATTGTCTTTTCTAATCCCAGAGTGATGAAGAAAGGGGAAATTTTGGGGTGTTTTACTCATACCAATATAAAAGAAAAAGAGGAAATTAATTTTGAAGCCTCACTGAGTCATGGGTCTGATTTCATTGGCCTTGGTGTCGTCTTCTACACTGATATATGTGCCAAAACTCAAAAATAGTAGCAGCATCATGCCATCACCTATAGCAACCAATCACTGCCAACTTTAAGCTAGCCATGCTTGAGTGCAAGGAGGAAAAGTACGAGTGGAAAGTTTCAAACATTCGCTGTAGACTACAGACTACAGACTACAGACTACAGTTCTACATCTTTTTTCTTCTGACTTTATTTTATTTTATTTTATAGATAGGGCATTTTGAGATGAGGCATTTCCCAAACTGAAGCCCAAGGCCACCCCCTTGGCTGCCTTGGTCTTGGGCCGGCGTGGTTCATGCTAACTAACATTACTTGTGCATTGAAAATTCAATAGATGCCCTATTTAAATTCTCTGCTTTTTCTTTAGTAGACGAGACTCAATTTTATACCTAAGTCCTTAAATTAGAGGTTGGGACAGAGTTATTTCATTATGTTCTCCAAAAAATTTCAAAATGATTGTTACAATAACTTCATATCTATAGTTGGTTCTTAAAATCAAGTAAGTTTTCGTCGTGTATATCAATTTCAAATATAAGAATAAGACTGCATGATTTAATTCTTATAACTGTATTAACTTCGGATTTATATCAAACCCGTCATCAAATCTTCTGATCAGTAAAGAGATAGAAAGGAAAATTAAGACCCAATATAAGTACATAGAGTCCTTAACTCCGTTACAGTGTCTTACATGTGGCA
This sequence comes from Rosa rugosa, assembly GCF_958449725.1. Classification (NCBI taxonomy): domain Eukaryota; kingdom Viridiplantae; phylum Streptophyta; class Magnoliopsida; order Rosales; family Rosaceae; genus Rosa; species Rosa rugosa. Next base: position 50,032,232 of record NC_084825.1, read on the forward strand.
TATTTTGAAGGGTATATGAGTAATTTTAATCTCTATTTTTGTTGTTTTTTCCTCCAATTACAATGTCTGAATTGCCATCAGTTTCGAGGAAAGGTGTACGTTAACTTCCTTATATCTCCGCTTAGGGAGTTAAGAAATGGTCGTCGGATCCTTATCAAAGGAGTCCACATTTATTTATTTATTTTGATCGATAGTCCACATTTATGTTATATCCGAGAGGTTGAAACCATCTCCTTGAGTGAGATAAACTACTTTGTAACGACCAATTAGTAGCAGCATATTGAGAATACAGCCTATATCATACCCAACAATTCAAATTCTTATAGGCCAAGCCCGCTTCTCCCTCTCCAAAACAGCTAGGGTAATTATCGTGACGCTTATCAGGTCCAAAGCTATGAACTCCATCATCACCCAAGTGCTAGAATTAAAAGGGATCGATCCAAGATCAGAACTTGACCCATTTTGGTAGTGGTACACTCTTCTCAAGAAGGTGAACCACCTTGCTCTAGATATCCTCATAGCCCTTCTTGGGCCTGAAAATGAGCATTGTGCAACCTGAATTTCATCGCAGAGTATCTGCGAAAAACAGAGCTATTGTGAAATCCACAAGGAATTTTGGCAGTGTGGCCAAATTAACTCATTGTAGCTAGATATGCAAACCGCCAAACCCTATGTACCTTGAGTTCCCCAGACCATCTTTGATCATCCCAGTACTATCTAGACCAAAATTGGGATTAGATGGACTGATGGACAAAAAGTTTATAATAAAACTCGTCTACTATCACCATTTAGGTTGTATGTTTTGGGATGTGTATATGTAAATATTGTTTCAACTATCATTTTCTGGGCACTAGTTTCTTTAATTTGCTTATTGATGAAATGCTAAGAGTAGTATCCTCAACTTGGTTATTATGAATAACGCTAAATCTTTTTCATCAATTTCTGTCTTGAAGGAAGAACAAGTCAGCAACCAGTTTTTTTTTTCTCCTCTCTAAGCTCCACTCTACTGTACAACAAGTCTGTATATACTTGTATAGTGACGTAAAACTATATGAAACAATCTGATTCCCCTCCAAAACCAAGCTTAGGCCAATATCGACATTTTAGTTCATTTATTCTCTTCCTCCAGAAAACCCTAATTCATAAGGGGAATTTGAGGTTAGGGGGGTCATTTTCGTCAAGTGCCCCAAAGAATTGAAGAGGATCATCCTAATTTCAGACACATGCTCCCAAAACAAATTCAATCAAATATAGACTTTATAGTACTATCTATTAGCTACTACATGTACATTTCATTTGCTATACACATTTCAATTAAGTTCCATGATCTGAATCATAAGATCCATAAACTACTTATATCTAATACTATAAATTTCTTATGATCAGAAAGCAAAATCAAGTCTTCTCCAAGACACAATCAACTGATGATGCAAGTAATCAACTAAGCCTATGCTTGAATCCCTTTCCCTCGTGGAAACCTGACCCTGAAAACATGCTCTTCACCTGTACATTTGTCAACTTTCACAACCCATTGGGACTTCCTCCTCTCAATAGTACCACAACCACCACTAGCAGCGATTCTTGTCACTAACAATCCTCCTCCTATAGGCAACAACTGAGTCCTCGCCCCACCGGACCGCCACGACCCTTTGCAAACGGCATTAGTCCCCACAACAACTGCCCCATTTTGCTTCTTCCCCATTTGCACCGCGCTAAGAATCCCCTCATGGTTCTCAAGGTTACAATCAATCAGCACAAAATCAGCCTCCTTGTAATAGTTCAACACAAGACTTTGGGCCTCCCCAATCACAAAATCAATGTGACGCACATTTTTAATGCCAAGGACTTTCTCAGACATTCGTAGTTCTTCATTGCCACGGAGAATGCACACCACACGCCCTCCGGTTTGCTGTGCTGCCTCAACCAGGGCAAGTGTGGTGTAGTCAGCTGCACCGGAACACGCCACAACCATTAGCTGTGCATTGTTGCCTGCGGCTAGTGCTGAAACGAACTCAACCACATCTGGCTCATTTGCTTTTTGGCCCTGCATAAACATTAACATCACAATAAGAAACAAATACAAATAATCGATACAAAGAAATCTGAAATGGGTTAATGAATTTGCGGACAATGGATGTGAATACAAACCAGTTTCAAGGATTTGAGGTAGGCTTTTGTGGCATTCTCAGCAGACCAGCAAGCCATGTTTGTTCTTCTATGTGAATGTAGGTAGTTCTCTTTTTTCTTTCAAACTCAATCTTTAGCTTCTTGCTTGGGAATAGAAATAGACATAGAAGCATCTATATAGAAGCACTTGCCCCGGATAGGATTCTTATCAAGGGCACTCAGGCACTGTGTCAATCCAACTGGCCATGTTTGAAAAAGATATAAAACAAATTTGCCAAGTACCAACTAGGAATTACGCGCCTTATTGTACTTGTTTGTCTGCCCAAATTATTGGCTAAACTAGTCATTGTAATGCAAAAGGATTTCGTGGTTATTTTGCCTTACATTCACGATAAGAATTCGATTTGCTTTCATCATCCCTTTAATAGGACAAGTATTTCAAGCTAGCACTATTAGGGAGACTGAAATCGAACAAAAATTAGATAGGATCACATTGGATCGGATTCATAATCGTACTGCTGACCTAAAAAAGATCTGAATTGGCCGGATGAGCTTCCAGGAGGCAGCAGTTTAATATATAACGAGTACTAAATATCCAAATCTGTGATCGTAGTTATGTTATTTTAATGTTGATTTAATTATTTGCCTCTGACAAAACCATTGGCTCTAACTATGACCCAAATAATCACCTACGAATTAGCTGTTGATGTCCAACATCGATCGTAAAGACAAAGTAAGGTGATTTAGATTATATATAAAGGAAGAAGAGCAGTGCTATCTGAGGCAGAAACCAACAAACTTATAGTCATCGATCGATTTGCAAATCTATATTTAACATTTGAATGTAGCAAAGCATATGTGCACATGCAGTCCTCTTGTGTACGGGCTGTACGTGCAGACTAGGTAGCTAGATATCTCGACTCAAATCACCTTTTGAAGATCATCATATTCCTCAAACAGCCACTACAAGGTGGATCCATGAAATATGAATGTATAAACCCTTTATATTATCTACGCAAGCAAAATGATGAATTGTGCGTTAGCAGCTAGCGTTACATAACTTAAATCATGTTTGTACGTACCGCGCACAATGGGTGCAATTCTCTTTCTTAATTGATTTATGTTAGCAAGTTTCTTTCTAGATGCTACTAATTACTTGATGAAATGCCTCAAAGAGACTAAAGTAGATATATAGTTTATTATACCTCTTTTTTATTAAAGTTTATTATACCTATTCACATGTAAATACGAAGAAGTATTCTTGACTTTATTAGATATATATTGTTTGAGTCGATGACATGATTAGATATTGTTTAAGATGGTAAATTTATTAATTAGCATATGCTGAATATTGTTTCAAGATGTATATATAATAATGCAAGACTGCAAGAGGTGTCATGTTTGCCCCCAGAACGAGCAACAGAGATCCAGCTCAGATCTAATGGTTTCCCAGAACAAACACATGCATTCATAACAGAGCAACATAATGCATCAATTTCTCTGTCTCGTGGTCTGTCACTTGCAGTAAAAGATGCCCCATTATCTGTCGATCTCATGCATCCCCTTGCTAGCTAAAGCTCGATCGATCGAGGTCGTCAGAGACTTTACTCAGAGATGCATGCATGGCTTTGAGACTTGCGTGGTCCGACGAAATTGACTGCTTCATTTTAAATCAATGGAGGAGCATGGGAGCTCTGAGACAGTGATAGGAAGCGAGGAGGGCAAGAATAAACAAGTGGGTCGAAGTGAAGGTTCTTGGTTGGATGTTATGCATGCATGGAGGGACATGGTTACAGTACTGGGTACCTTCATTCTACCATGTCTCTTGTCGTGTTGTAGTCGTAAGTGTATTCGAGCTAGAGAAATGAGGAGGGTTCATTGTTTGGTAAATGCATGAATTTATACACGTGAGACTGGATATAGAGTATGGAGTGGTATTGGTGTTTTGTACCCGTGTTTATAACATGCATGCATACTAGCATGCATGAATATACAAGTACTTCCTTGTTTATCACTATACACCACAAAACGAAAAGCTTTAAAGCAAGTGCACCCGTAGTCAAGAAAATGCAAAGTCGATAAGTCAAGAATTCGACCAGTCAAGTTACTATTCACTGCCACTGGACATGGGTTTACACCCGTTGTTTTTCTTGCCCGGTCAACATTGTTCATTATTATATAATTTTAGGGGGGTCTCGAAAATCGACTTTTTACACATACATAATTTGGGAAAACTTCCTTCATGAAAGTTATAGAGATCGTCGATACGATCTCGTGCATACATGGAACGCAATATTCGGAGTTCGTATGAATTTATTATGAATTTTTGAAATCTGAAAATTTTCTATAAATAGCAAAAAAAAAAAATCTATTTTGTTTCAAAGGACGAAAATTTTTCATTTTTCATTTTTCCCCTCCTCCGATTCTCTCTCTCGCAGCTGCACCAGACCTGGCGGGTTTCGTCCGACCCGACCCGGATTTTTCTCCGTCCTCCGGCCAAGGACCCCCCCCCTCACCTCGTCCTGCCGCTCTGTGGCGTCAAACCGCCCAGAAGCTGCCCCCAGGCTGAGATCGAAGCAACCCAGGCGGAGCAAATCGTCTGGCCGCACCGGATTTAGCCGTGTCTTCCACCCTTGGATTTAGCCGCGTCTGTCTCTTCGCAGCCTTCCTGATGTCACCCACGTTCTCCTGTCCTGCAGCGCTGGCAGCTCCATGACTTGGGCAAGAAAAAAGTCACAGCCTTGCCCTTTTCCTTGGCCTGGGTCATCAAAAGCCATCTTTTGGCTGGTCAAAACACAACCGGTGGAGGAGTGTTTTTGACAATAGTTGGTCAACACATCATCATTCCCTCACTTTGCCTGGGCAAAAGAGCACCGGTGCACTTGCTCTTAATGGTATTTTTTTGTTGAGTAATTTTATACACACATCCCACATTTTGTAAAATTTCAAATTACTTTTCTAACCCTCTTCTCAACTTATAAATTAAATTAAAAAGTAACCTCCTAATTGGGGCTGTAGATTAGGGTTGTAGATCGATGTTAGTGGGAAATAAGGCACATAAACTAAAAGAAAAAATCGAGGGAAAAAGAATTCTTACTGCGGCAAGACGAGATTGAGTCGCAATTGATAAAAAACTTATTACGATAAACATTTGCCGTCGCAAATGATAAGGCGTAATTGCGACGGAACATTTTCCGTAGTAATAGGGTCTCAATTGCTACGGCAATTGATGCCGAAGTAAAAAAGCGAAGCGATTGAGGTTTTTTTAGTAGTGTAACCCTGCTCGGCCGCAAGATTCCCAAAGACGACCAAACTGTTATTTTGGATCTACCAAGCCAATAACAAATACCTTCATCACATCTTAAAGCTTTTGTCCTTTTAGCAATTTTCTTTTTCAATTTTTTTTTTCTTTCAAAAAAGGTGTTTCTCACATATAACCCATCACAATTTAAAACGGTTATAGTCACCGCAATATCATATTTTCTTTTGAAGATATAGTAGCATATATTCATCAATCCACTTGTTAGAATCGGTCTAGATCTTTGTAGTGTTATGTGCTGGTGTGGTAGAACGTACAAGAAAGAGAAGAGGGTTTTGGAGGGAGAGGTAATAGAGATCAATAGGTGGATAGAAGAGAGAGGCGGAAAGAGAAAAATGGCCGAGTAGAGACCGTAGAGAGAGGAAATAGGAGAAAGAGAGATGGAGGGTAAAGGAGGAAAAATGACCAAATTTTTTTTGAGGGGTGTGTATTTTTTTTTTGAATAGGATTGATTTCATTAGTAATCAAGCCATAAAAAACAGGTCAGAGTCTAACCGAACTTACATAAGTAACTGGTCTGACAGAGCTAGAAAACCTATCTAAGCTAATACTAAACTCATTAAATTCTGAGGGACGCTCGCTGGTAAACAAGCCTAACCAAGCAAGAACAAAACTCGCTTCCTAAGGCAAAATCATTCATCTAGTCTAACTTGCCAGCACTCAATTATGGTACAAATAACAACTAGAAACATCTTAGAAAAGCGCATAGAGATTATTCCTACTTTAAAAGGCTTGTGACCAGATGTCTAATAGCATAGAGATTTAAGAAAGTGTTAGTTCCTTCCACGGAGGGTTGGAACCAGCATCCTTCTCAACCTCTTCAGTAGCCAACAACCTCGGCATCAGGTCGCTCTTTCGGCTCTTATTTGTAGTCTTCTCGTCGGAATCAGTATTACTTCCTCTAGGTTGGTTCATTGTAGCAACATTCTTTATGATAGAGCTCACAATAGCCCTACCATAAATTGCACCCTTGGTTCTCCTGCAGATATTGGGCTGCCCAATTGCTCTATGCACCCAATCTTGTCTCAACTTAGAGTCAGCGTTGATGCCCAGCCCAGCATCGTTGTCCATCTCAGCCATCAGCCTCAGCCAGGGTTCTCCTGTACCACCATCACTCTTCCTAAGCCAGGCTGCCACCCCAACTGGGTCTTTATTTCCACAACTCGACGTTCGCAACCCAAGCACGTCAGTAGCAAAGCCAGGAACGGACAGAGTGAATCCACCAACACCTATTTTCCACCGTCGAGCCAAACCGCCTGGAGGCCACATCCATACAGCATATGCTGTCCCACCATCCTTAGCCGCCCAAGAGGCCAAGCACTCCCCAGTATAGATCTTCTCCCTTAGGGTCAGATCTACCGTAAGGGATCGGAGAGGGCCGATCGAAATCGGAGCTAAGCTTTGACCCAACCACACAAAATACAGGAGGAGAAAAACGACGCCGAAGCTAGTTCGACGCGCCATACGCCGGCGACAAAATTCGCCGTCTTCATGCTCAGCGCCTCCTGACGGCGCCGCTAGGGTTGAGAGAGAAAGGCAGACGTCTTTTCATCCTCATTCGAGTCTATTCACAACGATAATTAAAGATATGTTAATAAAATTTCTCTATATATAATCATATGAATATGTATTTTTCACATTATATTTTTAAAATTTACAAGAACCTAACAAAAGTTGAATTCATACATGTGTTATGCAAATCTATTGTGATTGAACGTATGTGCAAATCCATTGACTGTTGACTGGATTACATGAAATATTTTCTATTTTTTTAATCAAAAAATCTTTTCTATTCTTGATTGAAGAAAAAAAAAAATTGTTGTTTAAATCTAAGCATGAGTGTAATGAAAAGAAAACATAAAAATACATGATTTGACAAATAGATGATGTGTGTAGGTGACATGGTATGACACCTAAGATTGAGACCACAAATCTTATGCCTCATTGAGACCACAAATTATTTTCCAAATAAATAACTCTCGCAGTCCAGAATAAAAAAAATAAGAGTTTGGGGCATTAAAAAGCTTGTAACCATAGAACATCTAGTGTAACGTATATATATTTCAGTATTCACTATCTAGAAGGGCTAATCTTAGGATTTGATAGAAGATTATATTATTGGTGTCTAAATAAAAGGAAAACTTTTACGGTGTACAATGTTACATGATAACATTTTAGTTATCAATATCATTCTAAGACTCTAACTAAAATTATCATGTAACATGGAGGTACCAAATAGGTGTCATACCATGTAAAACTCTAATTCTGTTCAAATTGTCGTGTTTATTAATCTCACCAATTAAGACATGATGTTTATAACGTGCTTGAATTAATATAATAATATTGAAATCTCTAAAAAAAAAAAATTGAATACGATTGTTTAGTAGAGAGTCATGATATTATGTCAGGATGTTCTCTAGGTGTCTATTGTAATAAGGGGTTTAGGCTCAATGTCCCCCCCTTTGTATTCGACAGTTTCATTAATCAAAACTTGAGGGTAGCCGCACCAGTCTTTTTTATCAAAAAAAAAAAAAAAAAATCGAAAAGCCAAAAGCAAAAAGCAAAAAATTTCATAAAAAATCTATACCCACAACATGTCTAAACATGCCATTCTCTTTTTTTATTCATATTCTTCCATGCCATAAACTCATTTAGACTCTTTGATAATAGATTTTTGATACAGAAGAAGACAAAAAACTCTTGGGGTTTTCAGTTTGACCTTGGGTTGATGGTATGGTTGGACCTGCTTGGCCTGGCCTCTCATTACCTAGTTCAACTAATGTTTTATTGGGCTAATAATATTGGATTACAGAAGCACCCATCTTCTTCTTTTGGTTTTGGACCTCCTAAAAAAAAAACCTCCTGAGCCCAGATTGACTATTCCCCAAAAAGCCCAACCGCTCAAACCCGTGACGTATAAATAGTCGTCGTCGTGGTCGATCTGAATTCAATCTCACAGTTCACAAATCGACACGACGACACCGAAAGCCTAACCAGACCTCGAATCCAAGATATGGGAAATTCTTGCTGCTTCTTATGCTTGTGCGTCGACCAAGCCAGCATCGCCATGATCGAGAAGTGGGGCCGATTCCAGCGGCTGGCCGAGCCCGGCTTCCACCTCCTCAACCCCTGCGCCGGTCAATGGGTCGCCGGAATCCTCTCCACCAGAATCCAATCCCTCGACGTCAAAATCGAGACCAAAACCAAGGTCCTCTTCTTCTTCTTCTTCTTTACTACCAAGCTTTTGTGTTTATGAAATGTGAAAGATTAGGGTTTTGTGAAAGATTTTGGAGTGGTTGAATGTGTGGATTGTTGAATTAGGGTTTGTGGAAATTTGGCAGGATAATGTGTTTGTGCACTTGGTGTGCTGCATTCAGTACCGGGTGGTGAAGGAGAATGCCGATGATGCTTTTTACGAGCTGCAAAACCCGAGAGAGCAGATTCAGGCCTATGTGTTTGATGGTAGTGACATTTCTTGCCTTTTTTTTTGTTTTTAGGTTTTCGTTTTCGTGTTCGGGTTGTGATTTTGAAGAGGAGTAATGGGGTTTTGGTTGCTATTTTTTTTTTTTTTTTGTAGTGGTTAGAGCTCTGGTGCCGAGAATGACGTTGGATGAAGTCTTTGAACAGAAGGGTGAGGTTGCTAAATCTGTGTTGGAGGAACTCGAGAAGGTAATTCAATGCTTTTGGTTTCTGACTTGCTTGTTTAGGTTTCTTTAATGTGAGTTAGGGCTTTAAGTGCGATGAATGGCAATATATATGATATTATGAGATGAAATCATTACTGTACTCCACAAATTGTGTGTTATATGATTGAGATTACCTTATTATCACAATGCTCTGAATGAGTAGTAAGTTTGAATTAGGTTATCATTGCTGCTTCTTACCTGGTTGTTTTAGAATTCAGAGGATATTAATCCATGTGTTATCTTCCTTGAATTGGAGCATTACAAATGTGATGTGGTCTCTAGTGTTTATAACATCATATGCTGAACTTGTTGGTCAGGTTATGAGGGAATATGGATACAGCATTGAGCATATGTTGATGGTTGACATCATACCAGATGCCTCTGTCCGCAAGGCAATGAATGAGATCAATGCAGGTAATTGTCTTAATCTTTTCTTCTATTTGTAATGTGACACAAGTTGCGAACAAGCTTTTTGCTAGATAGACAAGATTATAATATGGAATGTAGTGAGCTCTCAGGTCTTATTCTAATGATATAAAGTAATCACCCTAACTTACTCAAAAAGTTGTTTCAATGAAAATCACAATCTCCCTTTCTTCTGATAAGACTCATAAGAGGCTGCCAAAGAACAGCAACTAGCTGTTATGCTCTCTATTATGGAAAACAATTTGCTGTGGTTTGTGTATTTTTCTTTTTCCCTATGTGTTCTATTCTCTGACTCCATGAGCGTATAATACCAAGTCATTCTGACAATTATGTGTGTGGCTCAATACTCAGATAGTGCTATTAAACTTTTTCTTATACTTGGTCAGTTATGTATCTTTCTTTTTCCTGTGTGGTCTCTAGAAGTGTATAATGCCTAGGCATCTGACAAGTGATTCTTGATGACATGTTTGGCTTATAATTTTTTATATGGTGTTATACTAATATGTTATACTAATTATTGAATTCCAGTATATGTTCCAAAGTTTGTCATTATAGAATAATAGAAACTCTCTGCCTTCCATGGTCAGCTCCACATGTCAAATTTCTCATTCAATGGTTTGGTGGCATTTATATATGTTACTGTCTAGGAGTCTAGCCTGTATGCTTAGGCGTCTTTTTATTTTGTCACTAAAAAATAAACATTTGTACTGCAGCTCAAAGGCTTCAGCTTGCTAATGTATACAAAGGGGAGGCTGAGAAGGTGCTTCAGGTCAAAAGGGCAGAAGCTGATGCTGAGGCTAAGTACCTTGGAGGAGTTGGTGTCGCCAGGCAAAGGCAGGCAATCACAGATGGCTTGAGGGAGAACATCTTGAACTTCTCAGGCAAGGTGGAAGGCACATCATCAAAGGAGGTGATGGATCTTATCATGGTCACACAGTACTTCGATACAATCAAAGACCTGGGGAACTCGTCAAAGAACACCACAGTCTTCATACCTCATGGTCCTGGCCACATCAGAGATATCAGTGATCAGATACGCAGTGGGTTCATGGAAGCGTCCAGTGCCAAACTCAATGTTGACTAAATATGGCCATGCCCTTTGTGTAAAGTTACCATCTAAATACCTTTTCAGCTAGACTCAAAGCCACACAGATATGTTAGGGTCTTCATATAGGACATGTTATGGCAGTCCATTTGTCTAAAATCAAGTTTTGACCAAGGATGCTGATTAGGATATGTTCTCAATTGCATTTCTTCTGTGATGAGCATGGTGCGTGCTTGCTTACACCATGTGAATGATGCTTTGCAGTCTCATTATATAGAGCTGTAAATAAAGTTGGTTTTTTTTTTTTATCGGAATTTCTTGTTTACATGGTTAGCTTGCTTCAGATAGTAAATTCTCATTATATAGAGCTGTAAATAAAGTTGGTTTTGTTTTTTTTTTATCGGAATTTCTTGGTTACATGGTTTTTGTTTTTTGAAATAAAACAACATAGATGGTTACATGGTTAGGTTGCTTCAGATAGTAAATGGATTGCAGGGGTGGTTATCGGACTGGCCCAAGTAGGATTCTTGGGTCTAAATTGTATTCATGGCCCTCTGATGCAGAGGCATATGTGTAGTTTGCCAGGATTAGTCGGTGAATCGCACAATTATCTTTTGCTAATGTTTAATTTGGCATGGAATATGATGAAGCACAAAAATGAAGGATGGAATTATGTTAGACAAATGGGTTGCATTCTAGAATTACCAATGTCTAGTCTAAGAGTATAGTAAGATCCCAAACATAGAGCTCTCGATTGGGCTTTAGCTCCGTTAAGCAAGCAAAAGTAAACCTAACCAACGGTAATAATTACATACTAACTCTACCACAAAGCCACATCACATCCTCTTTTATAAAGTCCTAGCACTAACGTGGACAAATGGAAATTTGGTTTGCCCCAAAATGAAAACTGTAGTACAATAATACGTTTTGGGTGGCCAACTATGACCCGTACAAAAAAGTGTAATCATAAAATGGATGGAGGAATATTAATTATTGGAGGGGGGGGGGGAGGTATGTAATGTTTTGGTAATGATCATAAATCATGACTATTGGTATTAGATGAGAGATTTGATGGGGTGCACACCACTAATTTTGTTTGTGGTATTTTTACTCAGGACAAGAATTATAATGAGGCCAGTTGATGCGGACGAAAATAGGGGTTTAGGGTTGATCATGGAGAAAACGGCCAAATGAACAAATTATAATAGGAAACTACAACAGAAACAGTAATGTTTCAAATTACTATCTAGAGGAAGTGTTTAAATGCTAGGTGGTACTCTGTGTCTATCAAATTTTTCAAAAATTCAAGATCTTAGATAGGCTACTATAAGACTGACTTTTCATGCTTCAAGCTTCAAGCTTTAAGCAAATCACCATTATTAAGTCTATAGTTAGTTAGTTAGACTGGAGAAAGTAGGTGCCCCAGTCATTAAACTCAAAACTCAAGGACCCCAAATTTAGGTGCAAGAGAGATTGAAGAGCTCAGTGGTTAGATTAGAATCGAGAATGAAATTGATTAGGGTACGATCATTGCAATAATAAGCCATCATACATATTGTTGAAGTTCATGTGATTCAAATCATGGATAGAGAGACACTGTATAATACAAAGCACAAACACGGTTTGGGATATATAATCCCTCCACGAGCCATCATCAATAGCCAATTTAACCTTAACTTTTACCCAAGCCATGTGCAAAAACTTGGAACATTTCAATACTCCAAAAGACTCTACTTGATTTAAAAAAATCATGTACTTCAGCATAGAATCTATATTCAATGATCACTATAATATTGTTATGAACAGTTCACTTTTCTGTGTGAACTTTCTCAATTATTGATGAACATAAAGAAATCTGGAAAGAAAATTTCATGTTTCCTCCTAAATACGCAGAAGGCAAACAAGGGCCACAATAATAAATGTGTACCTATTCATTTCAATATCATATGTAATCTCACCTCACGTACATGGATATTGAGGGGGGGGTCTTCAAATTCAAAAACAATCAAGAGGAGTATTAAGTGGAAAGAAAAAAGAGGAGATGATATAAAGAAAAGTTAATTATGGAGGAGCATTGAAAGTGTGAAGATTCTTGTAGAAAAGAGTGTTGTCCTATACTACTAATCATTATATCTACTTTCCCTTTAACAAAAACATGAGTGGAGTGAACAATGAATCCATACTATACAAGTGAAAAAGAGCTTTCTCTTCTAGTTGGTGAGCAGTCAGTATTACCTGGCCTTGCCGACAGGATCCGCTATTTTTCCACCAAAATTTAGCAGCAAAAGAAAATCGAGGGTAAAGAACACAGAAATTAACGTACTCAAATAATTACACTCAGAAAGAAAGTGAAAACTTATTTCATTCAATGCCCTGTTAGTAATTTTCACAGTTTGATACTTGGCCAAACTTCTTTATTGGGTTTCTACAGCAAGAGAAAATGAGGTACAGTTTGGTGCAGCATCATAAACTGCAATGCAACCTGGACTACTAGTTCCCTATTTTAAGGTGTTAAAATTATGTCCAACCAGGGACCTCACAATGCCTTTTTGGTATATGTCCTTATCTCCTATGTCTCAACTCTTTCTGTATCAGAATACGTATACAATTATTCCTTCTCATGATTTGGAAACATGAGTAATGAAACTCGAATGTAGCACCTGCTAGTGTCAAGACTTGCCTGAATCCAATATACAGGGTTCTGCAAAACAAGGTGGAATATGCACAGTTGCACACACTTTAATGTTCTGTCAACATAAAGTTATTACTAAAACCAGGCTCTTTCTCACCATTTAAATCAGGAATGAAATATACACTCACAGCCATTGTCAGATCCCAGCCTGCCATCGTAGAAAGAGAGATTTTGCATTAGGTTAAGTGCTATTGTAAAACATTATATATGAACTTTCAAAAAGTTGGGAGCCAAAGTCAAAAGAGAGCTGGGGATTACTTATGTAAAAACATCACCACAAGTAGAACTACCAACCTCTTATTAAGTCAACATTAATTGCAGAAATTAGCTTGAAAATTCAGTTCAAGTTCGTTGCAAAATCCCTTTCTGTTATCTTATGCACCTCCTCATGGAGACAACCATCTTTGCTTCCATTGTGCTCAAGACTTTTTAGCAATCATGGCTGGCCTAACTGATAACCGCGCAAAACTTAAATCTTCAATGTTAGATATGTAATCTGTAACATGGCCCAGTTGGAGATTAAAAGTACAAGATTTTGAATGTTTAAATGACAATTTATCAGAGATGATGGTAATGAGCTGAGTTAAAAATTCAAAACATATCACTAAACGCACGTAGAGAGAAAAACAAAAACACAGAAAGAGACATACTGTGAGAGAGATAGAGAGAAGAGAGTGATAGGAAACAAGGGCCCTTATACCTCAACTTTTTCGTTGACCATGACAAGTAAAGCACTGAGATGGACACCCACTTCTCATGGTGGGGTTCTTCAATTACATAAACTGATATGCCAACATATATGCCTGATTAATCACGGAGGGTCTTTGGCTACAAAGATTCGCTCTCAAATTCTTACGAGGTTGACCCATGTGATGACTCTCAAGCCTGGTTTGCCATCCACCCAACCGATTCAAGCAACCCTAGTCTGCAGCAGAAAGGAAGTTTCAAAGATTTCAAAATGCCACTTTTGTGTCCTTTAGCAATTTGTTTTCTCAAGTAAGCACAGCAGGCTCTACACTACATACAGAATGCCACTTGATTCCAAACATAAAGATGTGCTACAAATGTCCATAATCGGTTATTACAGATGTTCTGTGATTTGGTGTAAACTATATTCAGCAAAAGTCCTGAACCTTTGTAGCATAGCTATATATATCAGGATTAAGGTTAGAGAAAATACAAATAGAATGCTTTGAACTATTACAAGCTAAAAAGGATTAGGTTTGAGAACTCAAATTGTGAAACTTAATCAATAAACTTACAAAAGTTTAGAATTGTGAAAATAAAAAAATAAATTGGTTTTACCATACAGAGGAAGAAATTAGCTTATATGGAGAAAGAGGCCATGCAATTATGCAAGTACTATTCCGAAAACATTTGTTATCTCTATATGGTTGCGTGTCTACGCTTGAAAGTTGTCTAATTCTGAGACTTGGGACACTGGAAATGGCACTACCAGCATATCAAATTGTTCGACATGATACTTAACACATTACCATAGAAGCCATCATTGACCTATCTTTCTCACAATCTAACTCTAACTGATCAGGCAGGCCAATCAAGAGAGAATTTGACTGCATTCTAGCAGAATGAGCACATATACAACACCCTATGCAGTATGCACATATACAAGAAGTGGCACATTGCCTTCACATTTGCGTAAAAGTACAGAGGTATCCATGAAAGTTTCATGATGACCACTTCATGAAAGCTCCATGATAGTATCTTGTTTCCATAAGATACTGTTCAACATGATACTTTACACATTAGCTTAGAAATCATCATTGACCTATCTTTCTCACAATCTAACTCTACTCGATCAGGCAGGCCAATCAAGAGACAATTTGACTGCATTAAGCACATACACAAGTGCCACATTGCCTTCACATTTGCGTAAAAGTACAGAAAACTAACAGAGGTATCCATGAAAGCTCCATGGTGAGCACTTCTCCACTCCATTGCCAAGTTAAACAATGTATATCATACTCAAAAAAGAGATTTGAGGAGCAGGAAAGGCTGGATGCAATGGGAGACAAGTGGCCAAATTGGTTTCTATACTCTTCAATTGATTCAGAAAGTTATTCATATCGTAACTACAATCCACATTAGTACTGCAGTATATGCGATCACTTTAACTATGGTGCTGCCATTTCAATTTTCTAATTAAGTTCCATACACTTATCTCCATTTATGTATCAGAGAAACCATCATATATGCATATCACTTCCGGTTTGTGTTGTGTTCATGTATTTAGTTGGGCATCTTGCAACATTGTCTTAATACTAATATTAATCTCAGCAAATTGATGCACAAATAGTCAAGAACACTTGAAAAGTTCAATCTTTATATCAAAGACTATTAACAATCACATGTTTTGTCAGAAACCTCATCTAATACTGTAAATACAATTATCTAAAATAATATAAGCAGGATTAACATTTCATACTTACTATCAAACCAACAGAGCAAAAATATAACTAGTATCGGTCATTATCAAGTCATCAACAACAACAAAATGTCCGACAAAGCACATATCCTAAACATTTTCCCAATTATCTTTCTTAACTGAGGATTAAAGATAGGTTTGGATTTTGATAAAATGCTCTAACGTATGTTCTATCCTGGACCACTGTTATGATTATAAAGAAGAAAGGACTCTTCTCAGAAAACCCAGAAAATCCACAATCATTTTTTGCCAAGGGATCGACTATTTCAGTAGAATCATGAAGATATGCAAGTTCCAGTAATACAATGTCTGAAATTCCTTCACATTATCCTTTCCTCCAAGCAATAATCACGCAAAATTTTTAACTAGATGTGAAGTATAAATAGTAGAAAAAAGAAAGATGAAAGAATTCAATAAGCCCTACAATTACAGAATCCTAGAGGAGTAAAAAAGAAAAACATTACACTGTGGGTGCATCGGAAAGGACCTCATTCAGCATGTCCTCATCAACACTCGCAGTCGCAAACAGCTCTGCTTCCCTTTCTTCGTCGTTAGAGAGATCCCTTCTTTCAAGCTTTGCATGAGCTGCAATGAATATCATCTTCTCTGCCCTTTCCAGGCCTATCCTTGAGTGCCTATGTACACAAATCCATTTCATGAAAGACCAATTACACTTGAATCCAAATGAGGTTGCATGGAGGAAGATAAGTCTCACTGCAACCTTCCCCAGTATGTTTAACTTGCTTAGACAAGTTTCCCACACAAGTCTACTGCTCTGCGGGTTTGCAATTTTCATTTTTCCAGTAACAGGATCTTGCTGTTTAACCTGAACTGCCTGAGCATAAAGTGGGTCCATTCCTTCTGTCCTCCATTTCATGAGCTCCATTAATGCAACATGCGCTTCTTCCCTGGATACCAATCTGGTAATGAGCTTATCTACATCCTTCTCCTGCTCGTGCGTCAAGCACTTGAATGGTGGAAGGTACTTTCCACTAGCATCCTTCATCAGGTATTGTGGATCAAGTATGAATGCAGCCGACCATGCTGGGTGGTAATTCTTTGCGAAGCGTTTTTCAACTATTTTCTCAACAGGTCCTTCATCAATGTTAAACTTGGCACACCAATCCTTTACTTTTGTTCGCAACTCTTCCCAAAGAGGCAGGCATTGCCCAATTAATGGCCTCTCAGCTTCAATCTCCTGAGCCATCCCTCTTATCAGCTTCATAAGTGAATAAACTGCCTCTAGTTCATTCCAGAATCCTTCACTTTGAATCATCGCTGCAACTTCCCTAGCACTTGGATCCTCCACACATGCCACCTTATAGCAATCATCCAAGACAACCATTTGGAGTATGCGGGAACAGGTCAACATATCCTCCAGCATTGCATAAACAGGCGCATAGTTTTTAGAATTATCGCATTTGGAAGAAGAAACTTGGAGCAGCCCAGCATAGCCAAGCTCCTGCATCTTGTACTTCTGAAAAATCCGCCTAACCTCGGTGGTGGTATTTACAAAATTTGCAACCTTCACGCAATTATCAGTAACAACCATAAACAACTTATGCTCTTTGTTAAAATCCTTGATCAAAGAAACAAACCCCTGTAGCTGACAGGAAACATTCACCATCCAATGATTCTGACTCTCCAAGTTCCTCAATGCCTTGGCTTTATACTTGTCAGCAACAATCCCCACGCAACGGTGCACAGCATTCCCACACACCCCAGTAACCGCATCCCACATTAGCTCCTCAGCATATTTCGACGAAACTGACCCTCCAGTAAACACAGCCTTCTGAAAAACACTGCTCCCATTGGGAAGATTAACCATAAACTTAACCATACTCTCCTCCCCACCGCAAAAATTATTACATTCCCAACCATCTGAAGCCACTTGAAAAAACATTGCATCCCTTATCCTAGCCTCAGACTCGGCTTTAGCCTCAGCAAACTTAGCATCAAGCCGAGGACCCGAAAGCTCACGCTGCAACACAGCAGGCAAGCCCACCTGGCCGAGAAAGGCCTTGAACTTGGGGTGCTCGAGGCTCGAAAACGAGACAGACCCACAAGACTCATAGAACCACTCAGACAACAAGTCAAGTGCAGAATGAACCTGCTCCTTAGTAAGTGAAACATTAGCAGAAGAAGGCTTGGGGCTTTTAAGCTTTTTGACACTATTTTCCAACATTGCCAAAGCACCCAAATCGTCTTTCCCACCCGACAACACCAAATGGTGGTGGTGCTGGTGGTGGCTCAACCCGACAGGATTCGGATTCGGGTTCGGGTTCGGGTTCGGACCCTGCGAATGATAACCAAGGTCTCCGCCGCAAAAGCCGGGAGACGACTCAATCATAGCCAAAGAATGTACTTGAATGGAAGCAGAGGTGGGAGGAGCTTGAGAGAGAGGAGTACCCATTTGCGAGCTTCGTTTTCTGTGATTGTGGGAAGACGGCGACGGCAGAGACGATATGGGCTGCGGCGACAGCGACGCCGACGAGTTGGGTCTCAACACGGAGGTGAAATTCGGACACGTGCCGCGCTTGAGGTGCTCGGAGGCGGTTCGGGAGGGGTTCGAGGCCGAGAAAACGGCGTCGCAGAGAAGACACTTGAGCTTGACAGCTTTGGGGACGTTGGTGTTTGGGTTGCGAACCATGACGGGCTCTAAATGAGTCCAGTACCAAGCCCCTTTGCCCTTTATGGCCTTGGTCCGAACGGTGACCAGACCCTCGTAGCGTTTGTTCAGAGCTCGGGCGGCGAGGTCGTCCGGCGAGAGAGGTGGGTCCGATGGGTTTGGGTTTGGGTTTGGGTTTGAGTTTGTGGAGGCCATTGGAGTGGGAGGAATTTGAGTGAAGAAAATGATGGGTCTTTGTTACAACGGAGTGGGTTTGGTAGTATTATTGGGTTGGTCTATCATGGTGGTGGGTTTTGGGGGGAGAATGTCGCCGGCGGCGAGCTGGGTTTTGGGTTTAAGCAGAGGTCCATGAGTTGGAACAAAAAAAAAACATATTGGAGCTTTTGGAAGGGTGGATTAGATTCTCTGAGTTAGGCTCAGGAGAATGTGGAAGAACAGAAATGAGGGAGGAACTGGAGACATAGATATAGTGCAGAGACTACTGCAGACTCTGCAGGAGAGTGAGAGAGAAAGAGAAGAGAGAGAATTTTATTTGACATCATCAAAACATAAAGCTTTTACCTTTTTTTCCTATTTCCATTACATTATTCTTCTGACCTTCTTTTTTCCTCAAAGACTTTCTTATTCTGTGAAGATTTTTTTTTTTTTTTTTTTCCACCAGATTTTCGTCTTCATGTTGCATAACCACTTTGAATGTTTCCCGTTGGTATTCAAATTAGAATCTGGAAATGGACGCAAATCTTTAGAATTTTCTTTTTTGAGGTTATTCTTTTGCATCAGATTTCATTGTTTGACACTCACTCATATGTATATGTATAGATAGATTCTCCGTTTGATTCAGGAAAAAACAATATTAACTTTTATAGGAGTGGGCTACCCAAATCGTAAGTCCGGAATAAAGATAAATGCTTGTTCGATCTCGAAAAATAATGTGTCTCGCGCGACAATTAGAAATAAATCTTATGAAATTAATCATCCAAGATGTTATATAATATATATTTTCTTTTTACAACAACTTTCCTAGGATAAATGCTCATTTGATCTTGTTACTTTAAAAACAAAGAATATAACATTTTAAATGTATAATTCAGATTATATGCTGCACAATTGCTTATTTTAATGCCGATTCATACATTATGAATATCCTTTTCCATTCTATAGTTTCCGCTGCATATTTTTCCATATCTATTGAATAGATAGGTAGTTTGACAACCTTGTATCATTTTTTAAATTAATTTCTGTTTGCTATATTTTGTACACAAACACAATGATGATTGGTGATGACACATTCACATTAACCATGAAGGTTAATGTCCTATCCTCTTACCCAAATTCACACTAATATTTTTTAATTAGTATTGTCACATAAAGTGTCACGATCGATATTGTATACAGTAAACCACACAGTTTTACTGAGCTATTGGGAATAAAGTAGTTGCCAGTTGGGAAGTCTTATCTTAACCATAATAGATATAATCTCAATCGAAACTTACATGTTACTACAACTGTACAGTTACATAGTGAATAGACTCTGACATAATACTCCTTTTAGTTTTGTGATTGAAATTCATCTTTTGGTAAACCACGAAAATTGTTGATAAATTATTTTAACACATAAATAATATGAAATTGTTAAATGTTAACACATGATCGATCAGTCTAAAATTTAAATTCCATTATGTTTCATGGTCTCTAATAAGAGTTCATGAACTAGAATTTTACTTTGCGGATTAAGTGACTAACGTTCACATGCTTCATGTAGAAATATGAATATGGTGTTTCACGATAATATATAGTAAGTTTCAACTAACTTCTACATGTGTCTAGTTTATCTTTTATTTTATTTTTAAATAATGTTACTATTCCATTATTTTGCAATGCATTACAAGATCAAGAGTGAGTGATACATTAGACATTCCCTTAAAATTCGAGATAAATGGTTTTGAAGTTGATTTTGGCCCCAAGGGAAGATTAAAGAGGCTACTCTAATGTACATGGATCTGGACATAATCTTGTTTGTGGTACATTATTACCTTCCTCCCTAGACTTTCACAATATATAAAATGTGAAGTTCTTTCATGTTTCACTAACAATTTGGCTAAAACTAATTATATGTGATCACTACTACATTCATTATCCATTATCCAATAAATGGACATGAATATAATCATTCAGAGCAAGAACCTATAATATCAGTAGAAATGGTCATATTTTACATAAAAATAGAAGGTACATGTACCACTAATGGGAAAGAAGTCAAAAAGTATATATATATGATGTTTTGGGTAAGAGGATATGACATTTTCACCTAAACCATATAGTGCTGTCTAACCTAAACCTTTACATACTTTAAGATCTAAGGTCTACTTCAAATTTTTCCTTTTGGACATGGAAATCTGTGGAACTGAAAAATGATGCGGATTAATCTGAACAAGCATTTAAATTTGATGTAATTAGTCTATCCATATGTAAATGGACCCATCAAAAAATTGCATTTTCAACGACAGAATCAGATCATGGGTAAAAGAGATATCACTGCTTGTCATTCCCATAGTTTGTATTTATTTAAACGCAAGTTACTCTTCTTTAAAAAAAAAAAAAGAATAGTTGAAGGAAGCTATCAAAACCAAAACAATCATAGTTTGGGTCCATATCAAAATGGATACATAATTTTCGCTTAGAGGGATTCTTACGTAGGATAAACGTACCATGCACGTGATACAGGAGATAGGGCTTACATGTGCATGAATGACTCGGTGGAAAGCAAAGGAGTCATAAACTAATAAGTATTTTTGATTAAAGAAAAAGTTAATAATTATATTTGCTCAGATTACTGAATCACCTTTTCATAATTTCCCACTATTATTATTATTACTCAATGTCTTCTACCCATACATGAACACACGTGTAGTATGTCCCAGGTGGAATCCAACCATAATTTTCAGCTTTATATAATCATAATACGTACAAGTTACTCTAGGTATTTACCAAACCTTAGAGGTCTAGATAACTCGTATTTAAATCGTGTTCTTCATCATTTCAAATGGTACAAAGTATTAAGTATGTGCAATTATTTGTATTATTAATGTAATATCTAGGGCAACAAGTCTTGCCATCACTCTATTTGTCATAAGACTATCATTGTGATTGTTATTTTAAATAGTAGAATTAAGATAACAAATTCCCCACTTTGAAACAAGTCTCAATTACCTATTTTCATATGCAAAGGACCACCCAAAACTGAAAAAACGAGAAACGGAAGAAAGATTTAAATTTGCTAAATCCAAACATAAAAAATTTAGGGTCAATGTAACCATTTTTTAACCTAAAACATTAGAAAGGGAAAAGCCTTTCTTCTTGTTAACGGGTTTGGGTTAAACCCGTGGGTTCAAATTTCGCGCGTCAAGTTCCTAACGACACGTGTCCCTATCACCACCGTCCACATAAAACATCAAGGCGCCACGTGTAGGTGCATAGAATATCCTTGAGTGCCCTAACTTGGAAGGGTTTAAGAGGCAAAGCGAGAGCGAGGCGCGCTGTCTAGGGTTTAAGAGAGAAAGCTCCGAACCACAAGCAGAGCTTTGGGAGCCAAACTTGACGATAGCAATGGGCGGCTTTTGGGGTTAGTTTTCTCATCACTTTCTTATCTATTGACTTCATCAATTTCCTCAATTTCACATGTTGAAATGTCAAGAATCTAAAAATGGAGGTTCTAGGATTTATCAGAGATTGAAAGATTGAATTTTGATAATACCCTTTTAAAAACCCTGTTTGGCTTGTGAGAAATTGATGGTTAAAAGTTGAATTGACAATAAGTTTTGGGTCTTTTTTTTGGTTACACTAAGTTTTGTTTTTTTGTTTTGTGAAAATGGAATTATAGGAATTGAAGTAAAACCAGGGAAACAGTATCCTATTGATTTTCCAGAAGATGAGGAAGCAAGGCTTAGGATTACTCAGGTATATTTTTCACTTCAGATGCTCAAAATCAAATCCTAGTGTTTTGTTTTGGAGCATTTTGATTGTTTGGAGCTTTGTGGAGTTGGATTGGGTGTAGTATAATGGTCAATTTGTTTGTTTACCTTGCATGATGAATCAGGCGACTTTAGGTCTCGGCGACTCAAAGGGGAGGAGCATAGTTCAGTGTTCCGTTGGAGATAAGAGTCCTATCTTTTTGTGTTCTTTGGTACCTAAGAAGAACGAATCGTGTCCCTTGAATCTTGAATTTGAGGAGGATGAGGAGTTGGTGACCTTTTCGGTCATTGGCAAACAAAGCGTCCATCTCTCTGGCTACTTTGAGACTTATGATGAAGGCGAAGCTGTTGGAGAAGGATATGAGTCGTAAGTACATGTTTACCATTGTTGATTCTTTTCCGAGTTACATTTTCTGTCTCTATTTCTTTACAGGCATTTAGTATTTCCCTTGTAATATCTGCAGAGATTCGTATGAGGAGGATATTGGTGAGTCTGGGTCGGAGGAGTCATCAGATTATGGTAGTGATGACCAATATGAGCTAATTGATAATGATCTTGACATGGACCGGTCTTCACCTCCTACCAAAAGTGGAGGTATGTTGGATACCTTTTTTTTTATTTTTTATTTTATTTTTTTTATTTCAGTTGCATTTGATCACAGTCCTCTCTTCTTTCTTGTTTTGTCAACGTTGCCATATTCTTCTGTTGGAAGCTTATGAGATATTAAAACATTTTGAATGACTTGGTATAGCTTTAATATAAATTTTGTGTCTGATTTTGCGTGCTACATCTAATGAGCACTAAACGATCAAAACTTATTTGCTGAAAGTTTGATTTTTTATTTATTGAAATGTTAAAAGTTTCAGGTAGGTCCCAACTTCCCCAATATTTACTGTACACCCAACCATTGATAGGATAATCTAACTGAACTGTGTGAGCCATTGAAATCTTGCCTTCATCTACATGGTAAATACATTAAGCCATTATGGTGCAGCTGCACTTTGTTCAGGATTCTCAATTGTCTAGTGTCCCAGACTTTTGGATAGATGTCAGGTCATTATCATTCTGTAGTAGAGAGCTTGACTGAAAATTGTATTTGGCTTATTTCTTAGTTATAATTGAGGAGATTGAGGATGATGACAAGCCTACTAATGGAAAGGGTCAATCTAAACCTCTACTTGAATTCAATCAATCAAATGGCTCTGAGAACAATACAAAAGGTGCAGGTGTCCCTGTTTTGGAAAGTGAAGATGACGATGGCTTTCCAATATCCACGAAAAACAAAACCAATATTGAGAAGCCTGAATCACCAACAGGACACAGAGATAAAGTAACTGAGAAAACCAAGAAGAGGAAAGCAAAAGATGGTGATGATGCTACTGGATTAAAAAGGAAGGTTGAAAATATTGACCAAGATCATCAAGAAGGGTGGGTAGTTGATCCATCTCATTAGTTGTTTGTTTGTAGTAATTTTATATACTCGTGTACATTTGTACTTATATATTTGGGAGAGGGAGGTGTTTCTGTTCTGTTGCCCCAGTAAGTTTCAGTTTTTGTGGGTTTATTGAAGTTTCTTTCCAAACTGATCTCAGGCAAAAGAAGAGTAAGAAAAAGCAGCAACTTAAGGATGGAAGTACTGATGAAAAGGAAAAGCAACCTGAGGTCTTGAAGAGCAAAAATGAGCATGGACAACTGCTATCTAATGAGAAGTGAGATTTGCGCATCTTCTTTCAGCATCTTATAGTTTTACATTTTTATTTGTTGTATGGTGATTTGGTTCTAAATAGCGTTGCATATCAACGGGTTTAAATGATGAGGCTCACAACAATTACAAGTTGGCTGTATGATTCCTTTCCATCCAAAATCGCTCAGATCTGATCTCTGTCTGTTTTTTTTTTATTAGTCATTAAAATCATATCTTGCATTACCCTATATTTTCTTTACTAAGAAGTCAAGTCAAATTAGCAGTATCTAGAGAAATGAAAAGTTTGGAATGATAGTATCTTCTGAAATGTCTAAGATTTGCTAGTTGCTAACTTGCTATTGTCAATACTGTTGTGCTTGCACAGAGTTGCTTTTTGCTCTTCCATTGAACAAAATAATTATGCTTGTATACATGACAGGAGCCCTGACATCAAAATGGACTCTGTTCCTACTGAGAATCAGACAGAGGAGAAAAAAAAGAAGAAGAAGAACAAGAAGAAATCCCAGGAGACTGAAGAAAAAACTAATGCTGATCAAACTGCTGCTAATATGGAAAAAACCAATGGCAAGTCATCTAAAGTGAGAACCTTTCCAAATGGATTGGTAATCGAGGAGGTTGCTATGGGTCGACCAGATGGCAAAAGAGCTGATCCGGGAAAGAAGGCAAGTCCTCAAGCGTCTTTATAAAGTCTTTCCTGGCCAAATCAAGGATTTGGGGCTTCTTGTTTACTATTGTATAAAGTCTTTCCTGGCCAAATCAAGGATTTGGGGCTTCTTGTTTACTATTGAATTGACTTATGACAGATAAGTTGTTGTTTTACAGGTCAGTGTTCGCTACATTGGGAAGCTAAAGAAT
Source organism: Rosa rugosa (assembly GCF_958449725.1). Classification (NCBI taxonomy): domain Eukaryota; kingdom Viridiplantae; phylum Streptophyta; class Magnoliopsida; order Rosales; family Rosaceae; genus Rosa; species Rosa rugosa. The sequence continues at coordinate 50,057,134 of NC_084825.1, forward strand.
GGGAAACAATTTGACGCAAATGTTAGAGGGCCACCGTTCAAATTCACATTAGGTACCAATGTCATCTGACAAATATTAAGTACTCAAATTCAACTTTTATATGTGGTTTATCTTGCTTTTCCATTGGTCGTGCAGGTGTAGGACAAGTTATATCAGGATGGGATGTTGGGGTTAAAGGTAAGTTTCTAAACGTGAAAACTTCACTTATATCTGATTTGCAATTTTACAAAGTATTAGTTGTTGCATCTTCTAAAACATATCTACCTCCAGGTATGCGCGTTGGGGACAAAAGAAGACTCACCGTTCCACCATCAATGGGGTATGACGGTTATCATTGTTTCTTTTCCATGGAGCATGTACCCTAATCTGTTTAGAGCTTGTTATCCAACTTATCAATCTTTGATGCAGGTATGGACAGAGAGGTGCTCCCCCTGCGATACCACCAAACTCATGGCTTGTGTTTGATGTCGAGTTGGTTGCTGTTAATTGATTCAGATGCTGTCATTCCTCCACTTTTTAAGTTTCTTTTTTCTGCTGGGCAGACCAGTCTGGAAAAAACGAGTGTATCTGTTTCTAGTCGCTTTATCTCTGTGAACATCATTTGATGTCAGTTTTGAAGACATGCACATTTTGATGAGATTAAGATCAGTTTGGTGATATTACTGAACCATAATTCTAGTGATTTGACATTATAAATACTTGTATGTTGCTTTTATTTTTAACCTAGAGAATGCATTTGCAAATTTCTTGCCAAGTTGCCGTAGTCTGAAAAGGATATTTACATAAAACAAATATTTGAGAAGATAATAGTAGTTTAATACTTTAATTCCATGCAACTAGTTTCAAGATTCAGGTATTAAACTACTATTATCTTCTCAAATATTTTTTCTATGTAAATATCCTTTTCAGACTATGGCAAGAAATTTGAGCTGCTAATTTCTGAACTCACCTAACAATTCTAGATTTGAGCTGCATTACTTGTCCAATAGTCGATCACTATGTTTAGACCAATTCAATTTTGGCAGCCTCACTTAATGTATGATGCCCGCAAAGACTAAGAGCACTCATCATTCAAAATTGATTCTGACTATTAGAATAAAAAGCGCATAACCAAAAGGAAAACCATGCATTACCAAAAGAACTTTCAAATAGAAATAAACATTGATATGTTCCTGAACCTTCCTAATACTAGGGAAGTTTCGTTGAGCAGATTACAAGTATCAAAATACCAAAAACTACCAGGCTTCTTGTTGAAATACAGTTTCAGGATTCCAGTATTGAAATCAGTATGGCTCCACTGGTACTCTGAATTTTGATCCAGCATAGACTGCTGCAGGCCCAAGCTCCTCTTCAATTCTAAGAAGCTGCACAGGAAGAAAAAGCGCCAAACCGTCAAAGAGAGAACTTGTTAGAAGCAAGTCACCAATCACAGACGCACGTAAGAAGTTTTACCTGGTTGTACTTAGCAAGACGCTCGGATCTGCATGGAGCTCCAGTCTTAATCTGGCCCTGTTTCAACAGACGCTCGGAAACACACACCAAATTAGCTTAAGAAACTACCATAATAGAACAAGGTAGACAAGCTTTTGGTTTAAAGTTTAAAAAACACTTACCGTTGCAAGCCCCACAGAAAGGTCAGCAATGAAAGTATCCTCAGTTTCACCACTAAAAGTAAACAAAGAAACCGAGTAAGCCAAAGACTGTGAGGTTGATAAGTGAAGATAAATATGAAAATTGAATGGATTACCTTCGGTGACTTGCCATGACACCCCATCCAGCACGTTTTGACATTTTCACAGCTTCAATACTTTCGGTTACTGAACCAATTTGATTCACCTAAACAAACATAAATTAGGGAGATGAGGGTCATCCCTAAGCAGTAAGCACAAACCATCCAGAGAACTATAAACAGTCTAATTTCAGATAGTATTTATAAGGAATAAAAAAAAAAAATGTACCTTCAAAAGAAGGGCATTGCAGCTCTTCTCCTTGATTGCTTTCTCCACTCGCTGCAGCAACCACAAATGACTATGTTATTTATTCGTTCCCACAAACATAATTTCATACAAAAGTATTAATAGAATATGCTTGCCTTTGGGTTTGTAACAAGGAGATCATCACCAACAATTTGCACTTGCTCGCCAATTTCACCAGTCATCTTAGCATAGTGTTCCCAGTCATCCTGATCAAAGGGATCTTCAATTGACACAATTGGATACTCTGTAACAAATGACTTGTAAACATTCTTCAGACTGTCTCCTGATATTCTTTGTGATCCGTCATTTTTCTGCAGCAGAAATAAGTTGTTCAGCCATCTAACTATGATAAACGCATAGCAGCCAGATATGCTGTATATAGTTTACCTCTTCCTTGAAATTCAAATCATAAGTCTTATCCTTATCATCATAGAATTCTGAAGCAGCAACATCCATCCCAATAACAACCTTCCACCAACAAAAACATGGAATGAATCAAATAACCATTCAGCCAACCATATGCACTATAGCAGCTCTTAACTTCCAAAGTTAGAACTAACCTTTCCGGTATATCCAGCTTTAGCAATAGCTGTCTTCAGAAGTTCAAGACCCTCTTTGTTTTCCTAAAAGCATACATCAAAAGACTATAAGCATCCCATTGTCTAACCAAACTGATTAATATCGGGAAAAAAAGAAAAATAACTGTCATCTTTAGCAACTTAGTAACCATCTTAAGCTACAAGAGAAGAAAGCCTCTAAAATTCATTTTTTTGTCAATATACTAAATGTATACCTGAATATTGGGTGCAAAGCCACCTTCATCCCCGACATTTGTGGCATCTTGTCCATACTTCTTCTTAATTACAGCCTGGTCGAGAAAATAAGTTGACAATTGATTAGGCCCATATAGGAGTTCATTCTTTTACGAAAAAGCTGTAATTTTAATACCTTCAGATGATGATATACTTCTACACCCATCTTCATGGCTTCCTTAAAAGAAGATGCTCCAACAGGGAGAATCATAAATTCCTGTTACAGAAGAACTTTAAGATTGCAATAGAAAGGCACAACTTCTCACTTATGACGAAAACAAAAAAAAATTACCTGCATGGCTAGTTTATTGCCAGCATGAGAACCTCCATTGATGACATTAAATGCAGGAACAGGCAGAACCAAGGTCTTGTTTCCAGCAAGATTGGCTATGTGCTGAAATGTAAAGAGTAAAGGCATTATTATTGGCAGTTTGACACTGAACCTCATACATGACATTGACTAGATGAAATGGCAGTTGCCCACTCTTTCGCAACACAAACCTTGTATAGGGGTATCTTTTTCACAATGGCACCTGCTTTACAAACAGCAAGAGACACTGCTAATATAGCATTTGCTCCGAGCTACATACATAAAAAAAGAAAAGAAAAAAAAGAATTAGCATTCAATAATAAACTGAAGTGAAAGAAGTACCAAGACCACAAATATTAATCTTACCTTCTGTTTGCACCAACCCCATTCATTTGTAGTTCCATCAAGCTGTTGAACCATATAATTGTCAATTTGGGTCTGTTCTGTTGGGTCCTGCAATGCACAAAACAAAGAAACAGATATATCAACAACCAATCGCCTCGTTGGAACAGGAATATAATCGCGTAAGAACAAAAAAAATTATACAGTAGTACCTTTCCAATCAAGGCAGGTCCAATGATGCCATTCACATTCTCCACAGCCTAAACCATCACCAGATCAAATCACAGAGATCAACTCTCCTCCAATAATAAAAAGCGAAACAGAAATCGCAGCGTGTACAATAACAACATACCTTCAGGACACCCTTCCCAAGGTAATCCGATCCGCCATCTCTCAACTCCAGTGCTTCATACACACCTTTCAAGAATGAAGCAATCTAATATCAGAGAAAAACACCTATAACCACCATTCCTAAACCCTAGTTCTCCACCACTACATGAACAACAATCAGTACATAAACACAGCAAGGATGATCGATTTAGATTCTTCAAATCAGAACACTATTCACTATATCGATTTTAACCTTTTTTTTACCTGTGGAAGCTCCACTCGGCACGGCGGCTCTGGCCAGAGTTCCATCGGAGAGAGTAACATCAACCTAACATTCACACACACACACAAATTCAAATATTTACTTTTTTACTGTTTTACATGCGCAAAAATGGGAAACAAAAAATTTAACGAAAATCGGCGGACAGAGAAGGTAGGAGAGTTACTTCAACGGTGGGATTTCCACGGCTGTCGAAGATCTGACGGGCCTTGATAAGCTTGATCGTGGTCGCCATTTTTTCACTGAATCAAAGTCTGAAACTAACTGTGGGACTGAGGAAGTGACGAGGAGGAGTGGGTTGGGGGTGTGTTTATATAGGGAGGTGGGAAGCACGTGTAAAGAAAAAGGCAGGGGTGATTTTTCAACGGCTGTGATTGCTTTCTTGCCGATCACGGACTGCTTGCTTCGTACACGTGGGCCGCCGAGGGGAATATGAGAAGGAATATGCGGGGAGCCCGAAGTGCGCCTTTTTGCCCAAGAAATTTAAAAAGTAGTGATTTGGGCGTATCTTGAACGGGCTGGCCCAAACAATCTTTGTTATTTTGAACTGGCCGGACTCTAGCGTTTGACACCTTATTGGAAGGTTTGGGCATATTTATATATCATAAATTCATAATTTTTTTTTTGGGTCCTTGACCCATAGCCCCAAAATGAGCAAAAATTATCCCATTTACCCCACCAACAGATTTTTATTCCCACCTACCCAATTTAACACCAAATGACCATTTTGCCCTTAAATCAATTAATTAATTACATCCACGGCCACTCTATCTCTCTCCTCCTCCGATCTCTCTCTCTCTCTCTCTCTCTCTTTCTCTCTCTCTCTCTCTCCCCCCCCAAATCAAATGAGACGAACTCCGTCGCACGGACGCCACTGCAACTCCAGCTCCGATGCTCGGAGCAAGCCTGACCGCTTCCCCTACTCGCCTACCCCCTCATCCTACTCCGACGCATCCACCTCCGGCCAGAGCGCAGTCGCAGTCGCAGCTCGCTTCTTCGTCGGAGTCTTCGTCGACGGCGTTCTCACCGGCGATAGCGACGGCGACGACGAGAGCCTCCAAATCCAGATGCTTCGCGCGACTTTACTGAGCCGACCGGAGGCGCCGTCACCGGCATGGCTGAGAATACCGATCATTGGGCGGTAATTGAGCTTGGGGTCAAGCGCCGTACACCTCTGCGAGGAGTCGGAGGCGGCGAATTGAGTGGGGAGCAGAATGTCGGCGTCGACTGGGCCTTGTCGGAGCTGAGCTCGTTGGAGAGGGAAATCAAGAAGGGGATCTGACGATTTTCGGTGGTCTTCAACCTCAGTCCTAGTCTCACCTTCACAGCCTCTCTCTACCATGGTCTCTGATTCAGGCCATTATTATCCTGCAACAGTGCTACAGAGGCCGAGCTTGGATCCCTCAGCAACACCCAACGTCCGACCGGTGCAGAGGATTTCTCGGTTTGCTCCGATATGGTGCCCAGAGTATTTCTTTGGGTGGCCAAATAATTTTTTTTTTTTTAGTAAAGTGTAGGCAGAAAGAAAAAAGAAAAAAGAAAAAGTTTTATACAATTTCTACACATGCAGAGCTTTGAAAAAAATTTCATCATCTAATTTGGTCTTGTTTACTTTATACAATATGTTCTTTTCTTCTTCTTTTATTTGGCAAAATGGAGGCAGAAGGCCCGGAAAGAAAGAAAAATGAAGAAAAAGAATTCTATTGGGGAGCAATAGGCGCCTATTGGGGGGCAATAGACGTTTTTAAATTGATATAATTTCTTCGTTTTTTTTCTTAAACAAAGTTTTATTTGTCTAAATTTAGGGAGATTAGTTCATATTCTGGCAACCGAAAGTTCTATTAGGGGACAATAGACATCTATTGGGGGGCAATAGACGTATATTGAGGGGCAATACATGGCTGATAGTCGTCTATTGGGGGGCAATAGAGGTCTACTGGGGGGCAATACAAGGCTGATAGTCGTCTATTGGGGGGCAATAGATGTCTATTGGGGGCAAAAAAACTTTCCGGTGAGATTTTCAGCAAATTCCGGTGGGTGGCAGCCGGTGACCGGATTCCGGCGAAAGTTGGCCGGATTCCGAAGAAAGTTGGCCGGAATCCGGCGAAAGTTGGCCGGATTCCGGCGACTGGTGACCGGATTCCGGCGGCCGGTGACCGGATTCCGGCGGCCGGTGACCGGGCTCCGGCGAAGTCTCCTATGGTTTCTCTCTCTTGCATTTTCTCTATCTCTCTCTCTAAGTAACAAAGGGGTGAGGGGTAAAATGGTATTAAAAAAAAATTAAAAACAAAAAAAAAATCTTAATGGGGTATTAGGGAAGACTCCCTTAGAGTGTATTGGGTAAGAGAGAATTAAAAAAACTTAATGGGGTAAGTGGGAAAAAAATCTCTAAAAATGGTGTAAATGGATAAAAACCTTTTTTTTTTTAATACATTTGTTATGGGCTGAATTCCAAGACTCGACAGATGTTCTTTCTCTCGATTTTGTTCATGTCTCATCCCCATTGAAAGGGACCATGCTTGTCTCATCCAAAATCATGGGACTATAGCACACAATTTTTAGCCTAAAACGCATGTTCTTATTTTTTCACTTAAATTTTTCCACCACCAAATAATAATTATTAAACATTTTTCGAGCTGATGTGACTTAAAAATCTCGATTCAAATATTTTCTACGATTTTCCAAATTTAGAAAACAATAGAATACATAAAAAATTATTCATTCGAGATTTCAGTTCTTCTCAATTGGAACCCTTTATAAATATCATGCTCCACGAACAGTGAGCTTATAATACAGGTTAATTTGAAGAAAAACATGTTTTAAACAATTTGGCCTATTTCAGTATGATCCTTAAAGGATAATTCAAAACACAAACTTTTAAATTAGTGTCATAATTTCTTAGTTATGACTCATAATTTCACCACGAATGTTATTTATGTATTTTTCTAGGATGTTTCTATTCTTTCTATTTATGTTATTTTTGAAAAAAATTGAACTAAACAAATGGAACTAAGAAGTAAAAGCTTAACAAAAAAAGAAAAAAGAAAATAAAACTTCGGGTGGGTGCGGGTCAGCCCACCCATTCTGAGCCCGAAGCCTAAAGTTGCTTCCTTCTTCACTTGCTCGACCTAATTCGAACCCAGGGTTTTATCAAAGGTTTTAGAACAGGCCGCAGTAGTTCAAAGGTAAAGTCTTTCGTACTCACCCATTCTCAATTTCTCAATCCCTTAATTGTTCATCGCAGTATAAAGCTCTCTTGGTTCAATATAATCATCATGGTTCACTTTAGCTCTATAGTAATCTAGCTCGTTCGTTTTTCTTTTTTCCTTTTCTGGTTTAGCAGCCCAGAAATTTAGGCATAATAGTTTCTGTTTTTTGTTTGTGGATTTATCCCAATTGGGTTTTAATTGTCTTGTGTTAGTTTGATATTATATGGTTGATTTGATTGAGTTAAGCTAGAAAAAATTGAAATGTTTTGGATTCTGTAATGCTTATTTGTTTGCTGAGATTAAAGAATATAACTTTTTTTTTTTGACTGAATCTGTGTTATCTAGATTTTGTTTTCGAATATATGAACTGTTGGGAAGTGCTTTTTCTTGTGCTGGTTGATGATTCTGATGGAGATGGAATTGTGTTTCTTTTTGATAGATTTAAGAGATGGCTGTATCTAAGAAAGAATCGATGCTAGTTAACGAGGAGGAACTGGAAGACGATAGTGATATGGGGGACGATGTGTCTGAGTCAGAATTGGAACAAGAATCGGAAGAGGAATCTGAGGAGGAAGGAGATGTGAGATTGGCTGAACCTGCCCAGAATGCTACATACAATAGAGATGGTCTGTTAGAGAAGCTTGGAGATATGAGCTGGCCGGAGAATGCTAAATGGGTGGACAGGCTTACGTTGGATATTGAGCAAGAGCAACCGGTGGATGTGAATGATGACCTGACAAGGGAGCTTGCGTTTTATACACAGGCTCTAAATGGAACGAGGATGGCCTTTGAGAAGCTTCAGTCAATGGGGCTTCCGTTTCTGAGACCTGAGGACTACTATGCGGAAATGGTGAAGTCGGATTCCCACATGGAGAAAGTGAAGAGCCGGCTTTTGGTGGAGAAGAAGAACATGGAGGAAGCTGATGAGAGAAGGAAGGCCAGAGAGGCCAAGAAATTGTCTAAAGAGATTCAGAACCAGAAGTTGAAGGAGAGAGCTAAGCAGAAAAAGGAGTCTATTGAGTCTGTGAAGAAGTGGAGGAAGCAGAGGCAGCAAAGTGGGTTTGCTGGGGGTGACAAAGGAAGTGAGTTGGATTTGGCCTTTGAAGATGGGAAACCATTTGAAAAGTCAAGTAATAAGAGGCCTGGTGTAGCTCCCGGAGATCGGTCTGGAGGGAAGGCAAAATATGCTGGAAAGGGGAAGAAGCCAAAGAAGAGAGAAATCAAGGATTCCAAGTTTGGATTTGGTGGGAGGAAAGGTTCCAGGAAGCAAAATGTCGCTGAAACCACCAATGATTTGAGAGGCTTCAATAAAGAAGATGGTTTCTCAAAAAATAAGAAAAGGAAGATGTGATTTGTAATTCTCTGATTTTGTGGTTTTGTTTCTCTTTATGGTAAGGGCTTGCCTGTGTAGCCTATTAATTTTAAGTGTTGATTCTAATACAAGTGAACTTTTAAGGTCTGCGGTGCGTTGTAATTGTTCTCAAGTAGTATGGAGTAATATTATTGCTGCTGCAAAGTTTTATGTCTAGTCCTTCTGATGAAGCTAAAGTCAATTGCCGTCAAAATCTATCTTTGCAAACAAAGTTTATCTGAATCATTTTGTTGATTATAACAAAATATTTGGTGTTGAGCTTCGATTGTCATTGATTTCTCCTCTCCTTGGAATGAATCATTTCAGTATTTCGCCAGTTTTTAGAATCATTTTCAATACGAATCGTTACTTACTCCTTCGGTTATTCTCTGATCATCGATTTTGTATTCATCTCAGGTAGTCGGTTTTTTACTCGATGTCTTTAGGGTGCAAGACGCTAGAATGAAATTGCCTTTTAAGCTGCACTGTTTCTATTTGGAAGAGTTATGTACTCTACCAATGCAAAACCATTCACATACAGCTCTCATTCCTCTTCCCTTTTCTTATTTTGAATCTTATTTACCAAAATTGAATGAAATAGAAGCTTCATAGGTAACAAACTCGGAAATCCGAGTGTCGATTCACTCATGTAATGTCAATCATTTATGACATTGAGTGCTGGGAAAGTTCCATGTGAGGTTGTTTAGGAGGTACGTGGACTTTTAATTAAATATAAGTAAGGGAGACCCCATTATACTATACAGTGAGTTGGAAGTTTCATCCCGATTGCCATTGATTGATAACTGACACATACTATAGTCTAGTAGTCTACATGTCGTTTTCTCTATAGCTTTCACACCACACCTTGCGAGGCCTCCTTAAAAGGAGCTTCTTGCCTACACTTTCTCTCAACACCAAGCTATTTAAGTAGCTCCTTTTCGTTTTTCAAAATCATACCAATCTCCTTCTTCTAGTTCTTCATCAAGAGCAGCTTAATTAACAAGTTTCCCTCCCATCTCTACAACCATGTTGGTTTCTACACTGGACTTGCTCACTCAGGCTGCTTCGAATTCTCTCTACGTTTTCTGCTTCTGCAATTTGATCATAGTCATGATCGTCGTGGGCTCCAAACCCGGGTCTTACTTTGATCAAGAAAGTGAACTTCCTCGCTCAAAGGTGACCTACACTATTACAAGTGATAAACAAGTTGATCATGATGCTAATTGTGAGCAGATGGGTATCACCAGTTCATCAGTTGTTATCAGTAGTGAAGTATCAAATGCCAAGAAAGAACTAGCAAGCGATGAAAAAGCCGGCATTGATGAGCAGATTGCTGTCAGTAATGAGTGTGACAATGACGATGAGCTGAGAAGAAGAGCCGAAGAATTTATCGACAAAGTTAACAGGGGATGGAGGGCAGAATTGCTGAGAAACTCACCTTTGATCAAGGCATAAAAAGCCTGCATTTTGAATTTGTAGCAACTTGGTTTTGATGATCAAGCTGAAACTTTTGTAAATTGTAACTCTGATGTGGTCTATGTTTACCTAATGAAATTCTAATTTTAATCCTTAGCAAAAATTGTTCATCTGTGTAGTTCTTGACCCCTTCTCCTTATGTTTTGGAGGGTAATTTTGTTTAAATATAAAGGACTTATGACTAACAGAATGTAAGCAAAGCCTCTTTAGATGATCCAAGTATTATAAACATGTTTTGATTCTCATCTCACATGGATAGAAAGGGAAAAGGTGTTTGAAAAGTTACAAAGGGCATGTTCCTGTAAGCTGCAGCTGTTCAGCTTTCCTCATCTTCGTTTTAATTTCAGGACCATTTTTCAACTCTTTATGTCACTTCTCATCTTCCTGTAAGCTGCATGATCATAGAGCTTAGTGTTCAATGTTCAGTTAGGTCACCATTTTTAGGAGAACTGTCAATTTGAGGACCAAGTCAATGTCAATGCCATTGTCTGAAGTTAGTTGGTGAGTCAACCCTCAAGTCTTCTTTAATTTGGACTAGTATAAGTCTCCAAGTCTCTTTCAGCTATTACCTAACCTTATAGTTAATGGTCGGTTATTATCTTGAAAGTGCTACTAAATTTTTAGGGGGGTCAGTCAAAGAGACAGCAAAGAGTCTAGGAGAGGCTGAGAAGGATCCATGTGAGCTTCTTGTTCGGTGCAATGAACTTTTAATTTGATTAATGAAAATGAGGCCCCTAATGCAGTTGGGAAGAAGCTTTTCATTTATAATGTATACAAAGGACTAATAAGAAAATGTTTTATAGCATTTCACATTAGCTTTCACACTACACAACATTATCTCCTCCTTAACTTCTGCTACATAAAGCTTCCCACCCACTCTTTTCCTTGATCCATATATACTAGGGGTTTAAATAGAGACACTCATTGTGATAATCAACATCTCTCTCTCTCTCTCTCTCTCTCTCTCTCATTTTGTTAACAAAGTTTGGTTCTTTCAATATCAACAACAATGCTTGATACAACATTAGATTTGCTCACTCAGGCTACTTCCAACTCTCTCATCATCTTCTGCTTCTGCAATTTGATCATAGCCATTATCCTCTTAGGCTCAAAATCCATCTCCAACGATCATGTAGAGAGCTCAATTCACCTCAGAAGGTCTACCAACAAGCAAGCATGAGGAAGATGAACAAGGTACAAGTGCTAAACAAGTTAGTGAGGAGAGGCTGGAGAGCAATGCCTCAATGCAAGTCAGTCAACCACCAAAGGCCAACCATGCAGTTCCTGATAATATAATAGTGAGCAAAATCATATATGGTAATGGCAACGATGAAACTGAGGCTGATGATGAGGAGCTGAGGACAAGAGTAGAAGAATTTATCCAGAAGGTTAATCAAGCGTGGAAAGCTGAATTTTTAAGAACCACATGCATATGCATATTCTAAGCCAGCAGTGTAAAACAACTAATGCACTGCTTTGTGTGTTGCTAAAATTGGTGACTTGCCCAAAGTCTCTCTTTTTATTTTTGTTTCACTTTCAACAAATTGGTTCCCTTTCGTTTTTTTTCTTTTTTCTTTCCATCTCTCCCCTGAGGTTAGTACTTAAAAGATTTGAGTAATCTTGGTCATTCGTTAATTCGACCATCAACTCAACCGTTAAGTGCTGTTATTGACTTAATTTCTGCGAGAGAGACACAGAATCAGATTTGGGAACTTCTAAATCACTCATGAGTTTATAACAAAACAACATCCACTCAAATTCCAACTTTCAGATACCATGAACTCGATGGGACGATACAAATGACTAAACATGTTTCATACATCTAAAAACGCTACACGGTACAACAGTAGAAATACATGAATACAACACCAGCCACATAATAAGCCTCATGATCAAGAGACTAAACTAATACCTACTAAGAATGTTCCGGGTTAAAACAACAAGAAGAGGTTAAGCCTAGTTTGTCCTTCACGAATAGCCGTCAGACAAAGGTTGAGTGAGCCTAGATGTCACCAAGTCTGAAGAAAACCATTCGGGTACAACAATCACACAAAAAGACCGCGGAAACATGATCAACAAGAAACTTCACAGTTTGATTGGCCAGAGCCTTTGGAGTCTTCTTCTGCTACCAATGAGTTATTCTCAGGAGTTGAATTTTTAAAGTTCTGATGCATCGGGTGGCTCAGAGAATTCGAATTGTCTCCGTGGAAGGAAGTAGTCATCATGATGGGTTTTAATCCACTATAGCCCTTTATTTCTTCACCAGTCACAGAGTTGACAATGATAGGGACAATCGGTGATGATCCTGACTCGATTCTCTGCTTCTTGGGCTTGTTGTGTTCCTGCTGGTGACCTGGTAGAAAACTTCCCACCACAACCTGATTTAAGAGACAAACAGTATTAGATTACTTGATAAAGATCAGTAAAATTAACATTAATGTGTCGAACTATTCATTAGAATAATATAATGACTATCTTCTTTTGTTTTTTGTTCCTAAGAAACCATGTTACCTGCACAGGTCCTGCAGCTATCAATAGACCAGCCAGTCCTCCTCCAACAACTCTACCATCTGGACCTGCCAAAGAGACGCTCATGCCACCTGACCTGCTCTTTGTTCCTGCATTCTCAGTTGGCATATATGATCCAGACAATGAAAGTATCTCAAATCGGCCCTGTAAATAACAGTTCAAGTAAATCATGTCAGCCAAGTCAAAAACTTGAAAGTTAAAATCAGGTTGAGATAAAAATACAAGAGTCATTTACTAAAACAGTGAGATGCAGTAATGTATTATCTTCTACTTGCCAGAGTTGATCCATTTTTCACAGTAATGTTGATATCTCCCATTTACTAATACAAGAACATCTAAATAGAAAAACAATACTATATGCACAACAGTACTATTGTATTTAGAAATGAGAATACTTTGCAACTAAGAAGTTACATGATGCAGGAACTTCAAATGTTAAAATTACACAAACACTCGCAAAGGACGGAAGGCCGTACCTCGTATGTTAAAGTACCTCCAGAAGTACTGGGCTGTCGAAGTGTGACATTTGATATGGTACCATTTGCAGAAAGTATGCAAATAGCACGAGATCCTTGTTGAGAGAATGTCATAATCTTCATCGTAACATCCTGCATAGACCAAAAGACACATCAGAAATCACGTCCAGCATAGATGACACTAAATATTTAACTATCTTGAGATATGGGACCGAAATCAACTTTCCTATTCCTTTTATTCTCTTTTTCTTTTTGCTTGTTATAACTGATTTCCCATAGAATTCATACTTTAAGATGATAACTTACATCATCCATTGGGTATTGTCTTGGTGATTTACACAGAAGAAACCCCATGCAAACTATTAAGTCCCTACCCTATTAATCAAGTTCATGTATTAACCTGCAATCTAAGAGAATAGAGATTACAATTGCCTATTGGATTGAGGCTCCAATTTACAGATCTTCTATGTTGAGGGGAAAGAGCAAAAACAAATCAATCTCATTTTACAGAGTAATTTAACACGATTATGCATCTTATCATTGTTGGTACTAAATTAATGATGAATCTAAACCCTAAACACAAGGAACTAGTATGCCTCTTTCAGTTAAGTTATTGTTAATTGACATGAAAAATTGATTCACATGGCTTTTCCAGCATACCTCGCCAGTATTGACAGTAAGGATATGAGGTGTAAAATTTGCGCCAACAGAGTATGCAAGTTTCTCGCCTGCAAACAGAAAAAAAAAAGAAAAAAAAAAAGGAAAACGAAAATTAAAGAACCTCGAATGAAATAATAATTCAAATTCACATAATCAGGCACCCGTAATCATACTATTAAGACTCAAAATGCTAGCCAAAGTATTTGTCTCTTTTCTTTCTCAATATTAGAAAAGATAATTAGAAAGAGGTCAGTATATGAACAAAGTCTGGAAATTGTTGCTTAGTTCATCATCAGTAGTAAGAGGCAAGTCCAAATCAATTTGATGCTAACTCAAGAAGGCAACATTAAGAAGTAGACGAACACTAATTTTATAATAAGAGATCATATTTTTATGCCTTGGGGCCATTTTGAAACTACATACCAACTCAAACCCAATGGTTCCAAGAGTGGAACGGTCATATTGATTAAAGTCAGACCTAGCTAAGAAAGTATTAACAATTATAATCCAAAAGCATATAAACCAGGTATTCCCAGATGGATCATTACTAACTATACATGGCAAGTTGTATAGTTCTCTCCCACTAAAATTTTCTCTTTCTGTCTTATCTCGCGCAATTAAGATAGATAATCACTTAATTAGACAAGTCTAATCCCAGGCACGTCAGCCCATTAGTGGACTCTTACCTTATTGAACAAGCTGGTAGTAGTACTAGTACCTTCAATCATTCTCATTCTGTTTCCTAGTAAGCAGCTTTAGCCTCACAAAAAGGCAGAGGCCAGTTTAATATTGTAGCCAGCAGAATAAGTTCCATATATAACATCAGCAAATCCCTTCTTCACCACAAGTACCAGATCTGACATGGAATCTGATAAATCTAAAAGGGTCCACTACTAAATCCAACCCAACATTTGCTTCCAAATCTAGCTCTAAACTCCCAAATCCAATCCCAGAAAAACCAACACCATAATTGGCATGCAAAGATTAAACAACCACAAGATCATGATCTATATGTAACAGTAAAAAGAGGTAAACTCAAAGTCAAAATTTGCAAGACGCGGAAAAATTTATAAAGGGTGTGTGTCATTTTCAGTACCTGTTGAGCTCTCAAAGACGTCATACTTGTGTGAAGACTTCTTGACCGAGTCAACGGGCCGGCCCCGGCCTCGTTTCCAAGCCGAGAACTCTCCGGTGAGCGGCACCGAAGACGAAATCGGCATCGGAGACAACGCCGACGCCGGCGAGGTCTTGTCGGCTCCGTACTTTCTGGGTCTGCCCCTCTTCTTCTTCAGAGAATCTGTCCCGCCGGCGGTGGTGGTCAAGGCCGAGCTCATCGGCGACGCCGTAGCTGCCGCCATTGTAGGACCCACAACAGATTGGGGAGGGATTTCAGTTCTGGGGGCAATCCTGTAAATATCTTGAGATTGGTCACTGCTCACTGCAACTCCAGAAACCATCAAGCTGTCTTTCTCCTCCATTTTTCAGACCACCAAAAACCCCAAAACCCTAGAAAGCTTAAACCCTACAGAACCCTTTGAAATTTCACAACCCACCCATCAAAGTCTTCAACTTTGGGAAGAAAAAACAAGAACCCAGAATTTTTTTTTTCTTTTTTCTGCAAAACTAAAGAAAAAAGTAGTATGCAACAGCAACTTCAGCTGAAAATTCAAGACTCCAAGACCCAAAACCCTTGCTTGGCTGGTGAAAGCTGAAGAACCCAGTACTGTAACGCCTGCAATTCTGAAGCTTCACTTCACCATTGTAGAGAAAGCACAGAGCTTGAACAGCAGCGACTGAAATTCAGTAAAAAAAAAAAAATGGAAACAACTCCCAATAATTACCAGGAATTAGAAACACTAATTCTTGGTGTGATTTCAGCCTTCAGGAATACTTCTGAGAAATGTAAAATTTAGGGTTTTGCAGGAAAAGGAGGAGAAATAAATAAGTTTAAATTGGAAAAATAAAAATAAAAATATGATGGTATAGTTAAAATATTGATGAAATTTGGGTAATAAACTAATTGTTTAATTGCAAATTCAAAGTATGAATTTTAGTTAAGAAAATGGTTCACGTCCGTCTTGGAAATTTAATAAAGTTGATTTAATAAATGGACAATGATACTAAATTTGAATAATAAAAACACACAATGAAGTTTAGTTTAGTTTAAGAAAAGAAAAGGGCTTTTTTATTATTTAATTACCTTTTATTTATTCAAAGTTTATTAAAGAAATATACAGCAAAGCTGTAAAGCTAACGGTAGAGAGAGCTATACCAATTTTCCAACTACTGACAACTCCTTTGTCTTTTCAGAAAATTAAAGTTTGACTAGAAGATTTAAATTCCAACACAACAACACACCCCTTTAATTCCAACTATCTACTATTACTGCCACTGTAAATAACATCCCCTTCATGAATCAGATTTACCAACTTCAACAGTATCACAAAATGAATTGTCTCAACCAAAAAAAAAAATATCACAAAATGAAAAATGAAAAATGATCACATTGATTCAGAGAGGAACAGGTTCAGATAGCTTAGTCCACGTTCAAAGGTCGTAGACTATATACACATCAGGGAAGCCAATTAGAATTGACTTACAGAAGGAAAAGAGAGAGTGTCTAAAACAAGAAATAAGAGTTGTTCAAGTTCACCAAAGAGTTAACTATAACTAATCCTATCAGACATGTATCGACTTGGTATGTGCTTCGGGGAGCACGAAACCCGCTCTGATTTCCTCGAAAGAGTATTCAATCTCTTCAGGAGTAACCTCCTCGACTACTTTGGTGGCATAAGGAATCGGCTGAGGTGGTGGAGGAGCTGGGGTCACAGCAGTCTGCATTGGTACCGACACTGTTTGTGGTGTGGTGGGCACAAAGGTCATCACCTTGGGTGTTTTTGTGTTGTCTTCCTCTGGAACATTTGTGGACTTCATAGGAGTAGCAAATGTGCCGTTGTCAGTAGGAAGAGAAATTGGCGCAAAGGGTTTCCGCATCATGGGTGACTCTGGTTCATAGTTGGAACCAAAAGAGCTATTCCGACTTAATGTTCTCCTTCCTGCATAAACACATCGAAGAGATCAAGATATGATTTGACTTTTGTTCCAATGAAATTACTGCAATTAAATTTTGATACTGCTAATGGTTTGAAGCCAGGATACAAATGAAGAGCAATTGGAGAAGAGCTTTACCAGTGGCCAAAGCTGTAAGGCCATCATCGTGATGATCATTTTGGTGGCCTCGATCACTCTTCCTTGAACTAGGACGTGAAAGAGGAGTAGCAGGCACTCTAGCGGAGTGAATTGGATCAGCTTTGGGAGCTTGGATTGAAAGTCTTCTATTGCTTGCACCTCCTGTTGACATTCTGGGACCCTTTTTTACACTCGGCTTTGAAGGACTAGGTTTTGACCCATAAAGTGCTTCTTGTTCAGCTATCAGCTGACCCTGAATCTTTTTCTGGTCCTGAAATAGAGATTTGATTGTTAAAATGTATTACACACATCTTCCAGAGAAAAAAAAAATTTCGAGATGTTCTGGTAAACTAGAGAACCATACCCGCTGCCTTCGGCGTTCTTGTTCCTTTTCATCCCGTAATATAGTATACTCCTCCAGCATGGAAAGAAGACGAACCTGAATAGCAGTAGACAACAAGTGACATTGTTTCAGAATGTGCATATATGAATACAAAAAGAAACAATACTTTATGGCATGGACAAATGAACAAACATGAACCTCTTAGAGGCTTCAAACATAACAGGTAAGTACTTACACCATCATAAGTAAATTCAATTCCTCTCTCCTTCTCCCATGCGATGGTTTTTGAAGCCAATGCATCCACCATTGCTGTACAAAAACCAGGATACTTGTTAAAGCAACCCAAGAAGAAATATCAAGTACAAATAATATCAGGACTGCATCAAAGAATAACTTTTTCTAGAAGCAAAGAATATATCAACTAGTTCCGTAGTAAAATGAGCTTCTTGAGCCTCCAAGTGATTCTGTGACAGTTACATATAGGAAAGTTTAACATTGTGATAGAGGGGAGGCATTCTATCAATGCAATCTGTACCTGGAAGTTTGTTAACCAAAGCACGTGCTTTCTCAGCGCGCTTGAGAGTAAGATGAGCTCCTCTGCCGGCATTATATCGGTTTTCATCCTAAACAGCCATAAAAACAATACGTAAGCAAATGGAGTTGAAGATGATGAAATAATCAGCATGCAAATTGATGGAAAACTAACCCTGTTATATTCCTCAAGCCAGCACTCCTCATCACAAGCAAACAACCATTTGTCAACTCTTTCAAGTATGTCCTTCCTGCTAAAAGCTTCCTCTTTAACCTTTGCAACCTGAACCTCAATTTGGTCCAATACGCAAGAAGGGTCTACAACTCCTGTACAAGCAAAAATGGTGCAGACATTCAGAAACACATTCTTAGATGTTTTCTTTTACATATGATGTGCTATCAAGTATTTTAAACACACCAGATTCTATAGCTTCAATGGCATATTCAATTGCACTATCTGCCTCTATGACCATATGAGTCTTCCTACAGATCTCTTCTAGCTCTGTCCTCTTCTTAAGAACAAGCTCTTTCATTTTACTTGATTTCAACTCTTCCAACCGAGACACTTCTGCCTCAACCTGCAAAATATATAAAATCCCAAATGAATACAAGATATGTATTAACCCACATCTAAAACTACAAAGAATTACTGCAGAAAACTCACATAATTGATGAAGTCCACGGAGAGCGCATCCGGCTCAGTTATCTCATGTTCTGAAGCAGCTATGTTACATGTTATATTCTGAAACATCTGTTGCTCCTCTATTGGCGTATCCATCAAGTTCCACAGCTCCAACATGGTGGTTGCAAGATCTTGAAGCTGTCAGAGGTCAAGTCACGATGATCATTAGAAGGCATATAACTTCAACTAGAAACTAAAGTTTATGGAGAACAGTCTTTACCCTCTGCATTCTCTGTAATTTAACATCACGCAATTTCTTTATTGCAGTGGCCAATCGCTCAATTAAGTCCAAACTTATATCTTTACATCCTTCAGAATTATCTAGACTGGGATGAACCTCACTGATTGTCTGTTTGAAATCCATACCAAGAACTAAGCAAAGCGAGTTCAATGTACCCAGATGGGCCTGTATCTGCTTCAGCCTATCACTCTGCAAAAGAAGAAAGAATAGATAAATGAACAAGTGGTAAGCATATATAAAATACAAACCGAGTGTAAACAAAAAACAGAGCACTCAACCAACCTTCTCTGTTTGGAGTGCATGGAGCTGTCTGTGCAATTCTTCAAGCCTTCTCAAAGACAAATCAGTTTCATCCACAACTATTTTAGAAGAAATGCAACTTGTGCTTCCATTAATTTCACTTGAAATAATTTCTATCTCCTCCACAACTTCTAGAAATTGATTTTTTCTTTCAATTTTTCTCTTCTGCATTTCCTCCAGCTGTGGAATTATTTTACTGAGTTCTTCCTTCAAGCTTCCAGCATTTTGATCAGACTGCAATCATAAACCAAATTGTATATAATTCTCCTTTGATAGAAGTTACATCTAAACTTCAAGAACCAAAAAATTATATCTACAAAACCACCACAGTTCATATCTTTCTTAATCATTTAATTGTGCATTCAGTTGTAATATACCATTTTGGCTCAAGTTCTTTAATTCACACTTTTCTTTCTCAATTTCAAAGTAAAACATTTCATGTCTACGTTATTATAATGACTGCACAATCAAGCTTGTTCAATAATCTATAATATTGAAAACCAGATGCCACATTGGCTCCTGACCTGCCTAATATGAACTGGTCGCTCCCCCATTGCAGAACAGATTGCTGCAAGTTCTGCTTCGGAGTCAGCAATTGCCTGACGTAGCTGTGCCCTACTCCGATTAGCCTGATCAACCTTTCTTCTGTATACTTCAAGGCACTCCTGCTCAAGCTCGAGCAGCATCTTGTCCCTATCAGTGTCCGTCTCTCCAACTTCATTCCAAATTATCTGCATTTTCAAAGTAACAAGAAAGGAAATGAATTAGTACATTGACTACATTCCAACTTCGACAACTTTATTTTCTATTTAAAGATTCATAGATACCTGAAGCTCATATAGAAGAGACCCGCATGTTGTTTCCATTTGCAGAAGCTGCTCACTTTGGAGATTAGACATGTTGAAGAAACTTCACCAGCCACAAGCACTTTCCACAGTAAAACCCTAATTACATGCACACAATAAAACCATTAATTACAGCCATTTCATACAGACTGTATCAAACACCTACAGTCCAACACATCAACATCTGCATCTTTAACATTAGATTCAGTTTCCATTTATGCATTGCTTAAATTAAAATTGATCACCAAACTCTAAACTGATCATCAAATTCAAAAAATGGAAAAGCTTTAAATGAAAACTAAACCCTAGATTCTTCAAAACCCCAACACAAACCTCCAATTTTCACATTTCTCACCGATTCAAAAACAAAACCCCCAATTCTAGCCCAAATTGCCCCAAATTTCAATTAGAAAACCACGGCTAGGTCACAATCACCCCCAAATTCTAACTTCAAATCCAAAACCTCTCGTTTCTATAACGATTTCCATTGCAAACTAGCTCAACGAAAGCAAATTCAAAACAAAATTCAGATCAGAACAAAAAAAAAAAAAATCAACAAAGCTGAGGAAAAATTTTCAAAATCCAAAAGGAGGAAAGGTAAAAATCCAGAAACTACGAGACACGGTTAGTTCCGTTCTCATTTCTCGGATAACCAAACGGCGAATGGGAAAAGGAAAACGCCGAAACGGCGGTAACGGAACAGGGAAGAGGATCCGGCGACGAACCTGACGGCGTGAGTTTCTTGCTCGGCGGAGATTTGTGTGCGCGGGGGCGCCTTTTCTTGGTCGAAAGAAATGGCGTTTGGAATTTAACGGAGGTCAGAGAAGAAATCTGAGATTTTTAGAGAGAGAATGAGAGAGAGAGTAGCCGTTTGAAACCTGAAGAAGGAGAAAGAGGACCGTTGAGGAGAGAGAGAGAGAGAGAGCAGAAGAGCCTGGTTTTATGGATTTGATTATTTAATCATTTCTCTCTCTCTCTCTCTCTCTCTCTCTGAAAGAAGAAGCACCAACAGCATTTGAATTTCAAATCCTTCACCTCCAGGCGAGGGTTTGGATTGGCTGTTGTGGGTTTATTGAAGCTTTGAGAGAGACAACCAATGGAGTTTCGCCACGTCACCGGAAAAAAAGTAAAGGTTTGGTTCCGTCTGCTTGCTGATTTGTTAAAAGGAGGGGATAAGGACATTTGGCGAGAGTAGGATGAAAATGGGATTTATTTCAGATCCATCATAGTGTTTTTAATTTTAAAACCATATGGGGTCTCATAATCTCAACGCTCTCCATTTTTGTAGTTATTCTTTACTCTTTTTTTTTTTTTTTTTTTTTTTTTTTCAGGCAGTGTGAAAAGTAACCTCCTAGGCTCCAATATTCCAAATTTGAATGTTTATGTGTTATTGATGATAAATAAATTTGCATTAAGCAGTTGTATGTAATTTCTCTTTATAATTTTATTGTTTTAATGAAATTTTTCGTTTATGAAGTCGATATGAAGGGTTTCTTATATTATTGATTTTAGCCTTGGATCCTTTTCCTTTTCAACCTGGAAATGTATCATTATTGTGCTGACTGGCTTCACTAAAATATGACTTTTAACATTTTGAAATTTTACTCTGGTTCCCTTTTTGGACAAACAATTTCCAAATTTCTCAAGTACATTACCAAAGAAAGAAAATACTGCCTGGCAAGGAGTAGTGAGTAAATAGAGTACAACAGTACAACACAATGCAGCTAAAAGTGAAAATCAAAATAGTTTCTTTCCTTCATCCAGATTGAAATGTATGACAGTAGTACAACCTAAAAGAAAGTGCTTACATTACTAGGGTACAGAATCATTTTGATGACTAAGCTAGAATTACTCTTCAAATACAGAATTAGCCACTAATCCTCTGATCTAGTGCAATATATAATTTCTCTATAAGCTGTTTAAAAGAATAAAAAATTGTTATTGTGGAAGCTTTTGCTCTTGCTCTTGCTCTAAGTCTGGAAATATAACAGATGGCTACCAGTTATCTTCCACTTGGAGACCCCAGCAATAAGGTTCACCTCTCATGAAGATAAGTTCTTGCTGCCCTCATATTCTCTCCTTATGATCTCAAGCACAAATTCGTTCCAAGTATCAACCGGACCTGGCATGCACCAATGTAAGCAATCCTGTGGTGGCGGCTTTCCATCAGGGCCACGCTTTGTTTGCTTATTCGGGTCAGGGCTTCTATATGGACCTGGATGTCCATCATGACGGTACTCAAAAGCTTCGGTGATATCCATCAACTCCAGCTTCGACTTGTTTGTCAATTTCTTTATTGCACGGTTAAAACCCATAACCTGTTTTTCATGCATTATATTTGTAAAACCATTTTCCACTCTCTGCCCAGGTGCAAGAGGCCTTACTTTCCCAGTGCATGATCCACCTGTATTCCAAGCCCCGCCTTCATAATGGTCAGGTGAATAGGAACGAACAATGGCAATTCCTGTATAATTTGGATGTGTAGCAAGAGCAGTGAGAATCGTCTCAACGGATATTCCAAATGCTTCAATATTGTTAATCTTCATTTGCTTCGATTTATCTGGCCACCACAACTGTCCTCCCACAATCTCATTGTTTAGGATATAAACAGACTGCTTAGCAAACCAATGGCCAGAGGAGAAAATAATCACATCAAACTGCGGAATGACATCCATCAAGCGGTCATCAGGAGCATCAAGGTGGAGCTTGGCCACACCCTCTGGGGCAAAATCAAATGCTTCGGATGTCTGCTTGACAAGCCACGAGGACCAAATACGTACTACAAAAGTATTTGTAGACTTGAAATAATATCTTTGCATTTTCTTGTTGCCCCGGTTTTTTGGGGCTTCTACCTGCAAACACCACACAGCGTAAGCACCACTATATTAGTAAACCTAACATTGTCCAGCTCATGCCTACAGTAGACACATGCCTGAGCTTACCCCCAATTTTATGACAAAAAGATGCTGGAGATGCAATCTAATATAGCTTGTATAAAAATCAAACAGTAGACAAGCGTACTACTAGCAAGGTTGAGCAATCAATTACAAACAAATCAATCCATCCAAAATTTTAAGCCCAAGCAAGGGCAAGACATGGATAAGTTACTAAATAAAGGATATCCCAAATACAACACAGTCACACTCTTACATCATCAAAAGTTCAGCCAACAATGTTTGTAACAGAGAAGAACAAATTATGAACTAGGCCTATAAGATCAATTTAGGTTGGGTCAAATTTTTCCTTTGCTGCTTGAGACCTTAAACCAAAGGGAAGTTTTTGATTCATCAAGTATTATAGATGATATTAACAAACACAAAGTAACATAAGTAAGAAATCGAGGAAAGACAGTCAATGACACCAATCTTGTCCCTTCGGGAAATGCAGCAAAAAGCTCCAACAAACTACTGGTCAACAGACTCAAAGAACCATATGTCTCTTAGAAGACGGTGGATATGATTATCCATACCGAAACATGTATTTCTCCCATGTGTGAAAAATAGAATGTATATGCAAGTATAATATAAAAAAAAGGGTAGGTAATTGCCTGCCAGAGAATGCACAACAATGATTCCATGTGATTTCGAGCAACAGAATCACCAATAAAAGCTATTGTCTTCCCCCTCATCAACTCTAGAAATTTCCGGGCATCAAAGCGTGGCAGGTCACACTGAAGGGGTTTCCATCGCCAGTTTTCATACTCCTTGTCAGGCCTCCCATTTCCCTGGCAATTTTGCATCTGTGTCAGGACAGGGCATGTATTGTTCGTATACTGTGGTCCTGATGAATCATAAAACCAACTTCCATGGTACAGATCACAGCCTACATGATACCAATGAAGGGTAAGTTAGAAGCTTAGAAAGAAGCAGTGAGGAAAGGACAATTAATACAAATGCAACTTGAAAAAGGAACATACTAGCTAAAGCCATTTGCTACTCGTTTCATAAGTAGAAGCTAACTAGAGAACTTTGACTTAAAAGAAAATCTGTTCTTAGAGAAATTTCTAGCAGATGGAAGCATGTAAGAATTCCTGTCACAAATGAAAGAGTCTAAAGATTACAAAAACAAGTCATATTTCAGCAAACATGGAAACTTAATAAAATAAAAAGATACCTGTATCGACTGAACCAGTACTTGCATCATTGGACAGATCAGAAGAAGCTGGATTGCTTCCAGATTTGGAATCAGATGAAGAGGTAGTAGTATCATTTTGTTCCGGCCCCACAGAAATTTCAGTAACATTGGATGATCGGAGAGCAGGTTTTGCTACATCTTCACTCTCATTGTGAGTTGTACTGAAGGACACTTGCGAGTTGGTATCATTGGACAAAGTCTGAGGAGTTGTTTCCACATTTTCATCAACTGAAGAACTACTCGAACCAGAAGGCACTGGTTGATCAACCGGTTTCACTGATACAATACTCTCATTAACTACCGGCTCATCTGGCAGGTCTTTAGCTTCTGACCCAACCAATGGACTATTTGAACTCGTGGGAACTTCTGAATTGGAGTCGGAACCAACATTCTTATCAGAACTTGACTCGGACACCGCATCCTTGTCACTCATAACTACATTGTTAGGAAGCGGCGAATCAACCAAATTCTGATTCCCTAAAGAGCTGGAAAACTCCAGTTTCTGCAAACTATCAACACCATAGAAATACCCCCGAACCGTGGAACCAATTGGGAACGAAACTAAAACCCAGGAAGCAAAAAGCAGAAACATAGCCAACCCTCCCACCGAAACCGCAATCCAGGAAACAGTTTTCGGGTATTGATTCATCGAAATCGAGCCTTTGGGTGAGGCCCAAGTCATATCTTTCCAAATCAAGTAACTAATGATTACCCAACTATCCAGAAAACCCCAAAAGCATTCACACAAATGGCCAAAATCCGATAAACCCCAACTCTGAACTCTCTTTCCAATTCAGGACAGAACCAAATCCAGCTCCCTCCAGCAACCCTGGAAACAAATGTAATTAAAGACTCGAATCCTTTACATCCCAAATTAATTAACAAAATGACAAACACATCCAAAATCCCAATGCAAATTAGTGAAATTACGAATCTAACTGTTTCCAAATTAGTATGAAGATCTATAGGAATGAATACCTTGATCGACACTCAACGAATCCAGGATCGCCGAAGATCGGAAACTTGAGCAATCTCCGTGACGGTGGCAGCTACCACAGACGGAGGAGTTAACGGCGACCGGAAAAGAGAGTTTCCGACCCGGAAAAGTTTCTATTATTGAGCGTGGAAGTTGAGGAAAACGAAGAATGGAGTGAGGCTCTGGGAATGTGAAGATCTGGGATCTGAGAATTTGGGGTTAAAATAATAATAGTGAGAGATTCAA
Organism: Rosa rugosa; assembly: GCF_958449725.1. Classification (NCBI taxonomy): domain Eukaryota; kingdom Viridiplantae; phylum Streptophyta; class Magnoliopsida; order Rosales; family Rosaceae; genus Rosa; species Rosa rugosa. Next base: position 50,082,372 of record NC_084825.1, read on the forward strand.
AGGTGAAAGATTTAGAGTAAAATATAAATGTGTGGAAGGGTTTGCGCTTAGGATTAAGCGACTTTCCGTCTTCGCCTTTTGTGTGTTGCTTGGAGTTGTTTATAGTTTTGGAGAGGGAGAGAGCGAGGATGGGAGGGGTGGAATTACGGTTGTATCCCTGGGCGGTGGTGGGTACGAAAGGACGACCTCATGGTTTTTAAGTGTGGCGTGGGTAGTTGGGGACGTGACATGTTGACACGCGTTCGGAGGAGGAGAAGAGTCAAGGTCGATTTGACTTTTTGGACCGTTTTCAACTCTTCATATTGAATTTTGAGGAGAATGATTTAAAGTATTGGTGTGCACTTGCACTAACACAAATGAATTACTAAGGGACTAAAGGTACATTCATACTTAGACATATGAATTACTTTTTTGACAGTGGGGGATAGCACGAGAGTAATAGGATTGTCGACTTGAGAAATTACTCAATAGTTTTGAGTTATTACATGTCTGTGGTTCTTAATAATATGATCAATTCTTTCGTCTTGCTATGATAGTGATTGGTTTTGTTTTCCTTAAATTTTTTATTTTAATATCCCGTATGCACGTGTCGACGTCTTAGTGATTAGTTGACACATGATAACTCTAGATCATATAATAATTAATAATTAATTCGCCGGCCCAATGAAAGTGTACTACCAGTGAAAGGAGAAGATCAAAGTCGTTGACGGACACGGCTAGTGATAATAAAGTATTGTAATGTAACATGATAACCCACGATAGTGCTAAGTATTCTTTTTGTGAGAATAGTCTTTCTCTCCCACATTGTAATTGAGTCATTGTGGTCAATGGAGTCGATTTCCAACTATTATGATGTTTCTATCTTCGATTTCCGTGTGCATATTATGTGGGGAGTTATTCCACAGAATGTGGAGAAAATTACTGCACATATTTTATTTTTGATTTTTGATTTTTTTTGTTAAATTTTTTTTGTTTTTCTTTTATTTGTAAATTGACTGTTTTGTTTTTCTCAAATATTTTAGTTCAAATGTTTTTTAATATTTGAGGGATATTTTAGTAAAAATTTTCTGTTTTGGCTGACAAACTCTCTTCTCTTAATAATAGTATATAGATATGTAAATTTTTTTATTGTTTTTATTTTTTAAAATGAAAATAACATAGTAGATGGATGAATTTTTACAGTACCAATTTGAAAGCAAAAGAGGATTGAAGAAAATGACATGGAAAACCCTAAAGCCAATAAAAAGAGATGGAAAGTTCAACAGTGCCATTGTATAGGACTATAGGTTGGTTTAAAGTATATGTTGGTTTAAAGCAATGGTGGGTAGATGATTTGTAGACCATTTTCTTATGTAGAATTGGTAATTATAAATTAATGTATCAATGCCTTGGTGGCTTGGTGCATCGAAATGATTTATTTGAAGAACAAGTAAAATTATAGATCAAAGGGAACGTGAAAAAAGAAAGTAACAACTAAAACTCTAAAAATTACCAATAACACAAAATACAAACTAGTCCACAAGCAAAAACAAAAGATCAAGAGTAAAATACCTTGGTCTTGAGACAATAAGCAAGAAAGAACACATACAACAACGCTGCAACAAGAGCAGAGCATGCATTGAGATCAGTATGTTTACAGAAGATGAAGAGATCATCATGGGATAAACACAAACAAAAAGATCAATCAAAATTGATTGCCCACTAGAATAAAGGAAGAAACAAAAATGTTTTCGTAGTTACCAAGAGTCAATCACATTCAACAAATAATTGCCGACTTCTTTTCACCAGTTATTCCCTCATTTATTTGGAAATTGAGTGAATAAACCTTTCTATTTCAATATGTCTATCAATGAAGCTTTCCATTTATGGCTGACTTGCTTATAAATGGATGAAAGAAATTGATGTTAAGACGGCATAAAATGAGAATTCTATGATTTGAATCAAGATGATGTTGATTTAGCTTTGAATTAGCTGATAGCTGTAGGATTATACAACGCATGCAAATTTACGTAGCAAAAGAGAAGTCGAAAGATCTAAAAGTTGGTGACAAATAACAAACTTTAAGGTTGATTGTGACATTTTCTTTGTAGTTGGATATGAAAATTGTATCACCATAGTCGACGAAATTACAATTTAAGTAACTCAACAAAACAATACACGTCAATACTTCTCAAGTTATTTGACATCAACTCGAGAAACTAGCACACATGATGAACTCTTAGGTTGAATTGCAGTGTACATCATAACCAAATAGATTGCCTGCCTTAATAATATCGCTCTACCACCCTTGTCTACCCTCATTCGCTTCTTATGATCTCAAGAAAGAACTGGTTCCATGTATCAACTGGACCCGGCATGCACCAATGTAAGCAATCCTCCGTTTGAGGCTTTCCGTCCGGTCCAGGTTGTACGTGCTTGTTTTTTTTCAGGTCCGGCTCGCCATACCGACCCGGATGCCCGTGGTGGCAGTACTCAAATGCTTCAGTGATATGATGATCATTATCCATTAGTATTAACTTGGACTTGTTTATCTTCTTCTTAACCGCACTCTTAAACCCCATTACTTGTTTTTCATGCATACTCTTCGTGTCTTTATTTTCCGCTAATCACCAATAGGCATCACATTTCCAGAGCATGTTCCACGTACTTTCATTCCAATTCCCACCCTCAAAATGCTTCGGCGAATAAGAATTCAAAATCATCGTAATCCCGTTGTAATGTGGATGTGTTACTATTGAAGTGAGAACTGTTTCGACAGAGATCCCATATGCTTGAGTGATATTGAGGTGCACGCCTTCGTTGTTCAACAATTGTATGGAAGGTTTCTCAAACCAGTGGCCAGAAGAAAGAACCATCACATCAAATTGTGGGATTAGATCGATGAAATGTTTGTCCGAGACACCGAGATGGAGCTTCAACACACCATCCGGGCCGAAATCTCCATGTGCTTCGTTGATGAGCCGTGAGGATCAAATTGGAACAATTGTCACGAATGAGGACTTGAAAGTGTAGGTTTGCATTCTACGGTTGCTTCCCATTTCTGGAACTTCTACCTGCAAACATTACACCACCATTTGGTGTCACACAAGAGAGACTTAAAATGACAGTGGATGATCCATGATTAAAAAACAACTTGCAAGTTGTACCTAGCTACAATTGGCCTATACAACATCTTTCTTCATATTAACTTATCATGTCGCCAACAGGTTCAAATAGTTCTCATAGTTGAATACGTATAATGAGTGTATACAATGTCTTTTTCATGATAAATGATCACTTGATAATCGAGCACGTTCAAGAAGATCAATGCGATTATATATAAGATTAAGGATGTAGATTAGAAAGTGTAGACAAATGCCTGTTGGAGAGTGCAGAGTAAGGATTCCATGTGGCCTCGATTGATTGAATCGCCGATGAAAGCTATTGTCTTCCCTCTCATCAGTTCAAGAAATTTTATGGCATCAAATGGTGGGAGGTCACACTGAGAAGGCTTCCATCGCCAGTTCTCGTACTCCTTGTCAGGCCTCCCATTTACCTGGCACTTTAGCTTACTTGACATGAAGGGGCATGCCGTTGTATAAGCTGGTTTAATTGTTGGATCATAAATCCATGTTCCATGATACAGATCACGTACATCATCACAACCTACATTCGCAAATACAAGTCAGGCTTAGCAAGAAATCAACCAAATTAATCGAAATTCCTGAATCGATCGATTAGGAACCTGAATCAAATGGAGGAATGCTTGTTGCATGTGCCACGCTCGGGGATTTGGAATACGAGGAAGTTGGGGTATTGTTTGGTTCTAAGTCCCAAGAAACCAAAATTCTGAGCAATACCAATCCTCCAGTTGAAATCAAAATTCAAGAAAACTAGGGTTTTAGGATAGGCAAAGTCTTTGAACTAGAACCCTTTGAGGATGCCCAAGTCATTTGCTTTCCAAAATCAAGTGAGGTCTCTATACTTGTGTAAAAACAAAGGTCTTGACTACTTGTGAAGCCTATGCATGGATATGATTGATAAGATTGTGCAAATTGGTGACTGAGTTCCACTTGGCCCCAACCATATCAATATGTGCCACCAATGGCTCCTCTGATACAGAGAGAGAAAATTAAAGCATGGGATGAACTGGATATGGTTTTGTTTGTACCTGATTTTGGTAAATTGGTCCTTAAATCTTTGGCCGATAGATGAGGAAAATATGGTGCTTTTATTGTTGATACTTAATAAAATTTCATATTTATAAAAAATTTTAAGACAAAGAGAACAAATACAAGTACCTTCGCCCCTAGCTCTCTGCTAGGGTTTGTGGAGCGGCGCGTCTCGTGGCCGTCGCATCCTAAATCTGCTCCATTCATGGAGATACTTCTAGGCTTCGGCCTCTATGTGTTGACTCTTGCTGTTTTCGATGGTGGAGTGTTATGTGAGGAGAGTTTTGGCGTTGGTGTGGTCATGCCGGCGAGCCAAAGAAATTTTGGATTGACGAAGGAAGGCGGCGGTGGTTGTCGGCAGGAGTGGGATCCGGGTAGTGGGTTGAATATGTTCCCTCTCTCTCACGGTGGTCTTCGCAGGTTGTTCCATTCTGGCGCTGACGGTGCGATGAGCAGGCTGTGGTCTGGTGTAGGCGACCTTGTTTGGGCAGTCGGCGATCTTCGAGATCTGCGTGGTGAGGTAGACGACGACCCTTTGATTGGAGGCATGGCAGCGACGAATACCGGGTATATCGTCGGCGGTAAGGTCAATTGCCCAGATGCTTTGGGTATGGGGCGAAGACCTAGTGGGCTCTGGGCTCAAGAGTTTTTGGACATGGGCCAAAGCAGCCATAGGTGGACAAGCGGATTTGGGCTTCCACAGTTTCGGATCCAGATCTGGGATCCGGGTGGTTGTTGCAAATGGATTCGGATCTGGGATCCGGGTGGACGTTGGACTTGGACTGCGACCCATGTTTTTTTGTGGGCTGTTTGTTTGCAAGAATGGATTGGGGCTCCTGTGCTTTATTGGTATTGGATCCAGGACCCAATTCTATGGTATTTGTTCGTGAAAGATCGTCTGCCAACATGGCCATGTTCTGACACCCTTGGCCGGCTTCGATCTTTAGGTGGGAGAGTGCCTTCATTCCAACGCCAAGTTGATTTTTGTCAATTTGTGTGTTGGAGTTCGATGGGTAGTCAAACCACCGACTACTCAATTCACTACACGGCTGCAATCCGTAGTGTAAAATTAGCTGGCGTTTCGACGTTGCTACTCTTGCGTTTTTCCTTTTTTCCTTGTTTTTCAGATGCAATTTTTGCATCTTTTCTTTTTGTGTTGTTTTCTTTCATGGTTGATGCATTTTTGCATCGTATCGTTGTAATCTTTCATTTTCAATAAAGGGCTGACATCATTTTACTCAAAAAAAAAAAAAAAATTCATATTTATATTTATGAGATTTTATTAGATATTAACTTTTGGAGAAGAAATGAGAAGGCTTAACAGGGATAATTATTCTTCAGAATACTTAATGCAGAGATTTTATTGAATTTGAAGGCATTAGAGAGAATATTGCATAATGCATATTTAAGAGCAAATCAATTATAATGGCGCCGCAAGAAGGATGCAATCATGGTGCGATTAAGGAATTTATTACGCCTAATTGTATTTTCTTTCCTAAATGTTATGTTTGTAATAGTATAAATAGGAGGCATTTAGGCTTTAGCACATTATATCCCCGACTAACACAACACAACTCAATTACAATGCATCAATTCTCTGCAGTTCTTTTCATTATTGCTCTAGTCTACTTTAATTTTTTATCGCTTTCTTTACATTCCGCATTTAGCACATTAAGGAATTTATTACGCCTAATTGTATTTTCTTTCCTAAATGTTATGTTTGTAATAGTATATGTTTGGACCCAAAATGAACATTTTGGCCTGACAAGGCATGTGTTGGAGAAATTGAGCCAATGTCAGTGGCTCAAGCTATATATTGTCGACAAGCTCGAAATATATATTTAGAGGCTAAATAAAGCCTACTATGGAAGCATAGAAGCATGAAAAGTTAACTTTAGCACATTTTCCTACTTCGGCTAGGAGAAACCGAGCTAAACAGAAGGAGCGGCCGCCTGACCAAATAAACTCTAAATGAGCTGAAACTCTGCAGATCCATTCTAGACAGCCCAAGGATCATTTCTTATGAAGAGTCCCAGAGCTAGTTTTGAGTTGAAGGCCTTCAAACAATCCGTCCAATTCTCTGCAGAAGCAAAACTGGAAAACTGGACCTGTAAGAGGTCCAGCAGCATTTCCGGCCCAACCACATGGAAGAAAGCTCTGAAATTTGGTCAGCATGATCTAGATTCATAGTGGAACATTTTTTATGAAGACATCATGGCCAGAATCTGAATTTCTGATGGAGATATACATGAAGGAATAAAGGAGCCGAAAGTGCTTCCTTATCTCCCAAATTCATCATTCCTATTAGTGCTCCACCTCCATCTCCACCTCCCTTATCTCCCAAATTCATCATTCCTATTAGTGCTCTACCTACACCTCCACCTCCCTTATCTCCAATTAGTGCTCCACTTTCATTTGTTTAATGCCAAAGTAGTTGGCATGGTAGCCTATAAATAGAGGTTACATTGAAACACAATACACACATTCACATTCAACAACAACATCTCTAAGATGATCTAAGTTCTCTCTAGAGCAAACCTCTCTAAGAGCAACTCCTCTCCTTCTCTTTCTCTTACCGGTGATCACACTCCTAGTCCTAGTATTCTCAGAAGCCGACTTTCAGTGCCACCAAACCCTCTGTCAACGTGCTTCGGTCCTAGTCTCCTCGGGAGCCGACGGTAGTGCCGCGACCACAACGGTTACAGAACCAGCCAAGCAAGGGTAACGCCCTAGCAACCCAGCCAAGCTAAAGTCACGCTTTAGCAAGATCTCAACATTTCCCGGTGATGTCGCTCTGCTCGATCTACAACATTGACTATCGATTGTGTTAACAAGAAGAAACTTCAGCAAAGTCCTCACCACGAGGCAGAAAGAATCCCACGACGAGGTTGGTGCTCTCCTCGTCTACAATCGCTTGATAGAAGTCAGGTCAAGGGACACCCCCGACGACCGCACCCGAACGGTGCTGGCACGCCCGCGCAAGAAAAGAGACTGTTGACCAACTGCAGCAAAATTGGAGCCAAACAGTATAAATAGGAGGCATTTAGCACATTGTAAGTGGTCCCCGACTAACACAACATAACTCAATTACAATGCATCAAATTCTCTGCAATTCTTTTCATTATTGCTCTAGTCTACTTTAATTTTTTATTGCTTTCTTTACATTCCGCAGTTTACTTTCCTGCAATTTACTCTTTAGCCTCTTTAAATTTCATGCATTTAAATTCTCGCATTTAGCTTCTTGCTCCTTTACTTTACACACCTTTACTTTCTGCAACCTATATCAAAAAATCAAAAAGAGAAGCAACATCGGTGAAAACTCCAAAAGTCCTTACAACAAAGGCGTTCGAACCTAGTGGCTGAGACAGTTCCTTCCTTGGCCCATAATCACTTGAAGAAGTTAGATTAAGCGCAAATTATATCAAAACCTCGCTTGGCCAATAGGCCGCGAGTTGGCAATCCAGAAGGACAACTAGACTGCAAGTCCCTTGGCCTCTAATTTTGGCCGAGACGATTTTGAGGTAAACAGATTTTGTATGAGAAATGTATATGAAGGTTTACTGTAATTATAAGTGTAACAATCCAAATAAGAGCTGCAGTGAGTTGGGATTCATTGCATCAAGTATATGACTTACTGAAAGTGAAACAGCTACGTTTTATAAGTGCAAGACAGCAACCTAATTAGATGTTCGAGAGTAAATAGTTGCCCTTTAAAATTACGGAGTTGATATAACTTGTTTTACTTGATGTTCATATATATGTACCAAGACTCCAAGAGAAAAGAAAGGAAGAATGTATTGGGAGACTTCTATATGCAGGTGAATTCACTCTATGTAATTTCTCTGCAAAACAAAACAGAGAAGTTATTTTCCTATGACAAAGAATTCAAATCAGACACTGGCAATGGCTCAATAATAGAATGCAACACATGCATGTATATGTCAGAAAATGGTGAACAAAAAAATTTAACAACACTAGAACACTAGAAATTGATCGAAGACGAGTCATCGTCACCTCAGATGCAGATATTCATTAGTCCTCATTGAAGCTTTGTTTGACTCTTTCAACAAATTCCCTGATACAATTGAAGTATATATCCAAAAGACAAATTGAAATCAGTACCTTTTGATGGCACAAAGGCAAGACTGAGGGATTAGCTTTGATGACTGCATTACTTTCTCGAAGACGCTTGCTGGCACCTACCAACATTTGGAGTTCCGGCATCCCTAAAGACCAAGAAGAAGCTTGTCTGTCATTTTGGAGGATAAAAGTTTTTCAAATGATCTTGGAAGAATGGAAAACAAAAGACCTAGAGAGAAGTTCTTCCGGCGCGGCCACCATAAGTCTTATAATGATGCATTGTTTATCAGGAGACTGTTATAAACATCAGAAAGCATTCGATGAAATAATGCCAATATTATCTGCTTGATAGTACCCTTGAAGACAACTTTTCATGATAATGAAACTTATGTGGTAGTGACTAGTGAGTAGTGATGTTAGAATTTAAACTGCAGGTTGAAGAACATCGTAATACAGAAAAGCTTCCACGGCACTATGAATAAAAAAGATGTACATATTGTAATCGCTTACACCACTAGCTCTGCAGGGCACCAAAGCTTGCAACAAGAAAACTCTGTCACATTTTCTATGCAAAAATGAAGATAAAATAGGAAGGTGCAATACTTTGCGGATGAAATATTTGTCGCCCAAAACCTCCTATAAGAAAACGTGCAATAAATTGTTTTGTCACCGCTGATGAGTGATGTCATAATTCACCCAAAACTATCACGTGCATTTATTTAGTAGGAGGCGGAGTTGACTAAAGCACATATTCATTATTTACGGGTTTAAAGCCATATTTAATAAGAGGTGGAGTTGACTCGAGCACATACCCATTCTTCATGGGTTTAAATCCATAACTCTATTATGCCAATGTCACTTTACCAACGAAGTTGACACATTGTTGAATTTGGAGTCTCTATGGTCAGTATGACTATTTTTCCAGCCTCATGGTGTATTCTGGAGAGTTCGTAGCTCCTATATCAGTTATTCGAACATAAAAAAATTGATTAAAATCTGTTGATCTAGCATACTCTCCCTATGAGGTGTTTTTTTTGTGTACTAGAGCGTTCGTAGCTCCTATATTAGTCATTTGAACATAAGAAAAATTAACAACCTTTTTTAAGTATGCAGCTCACACTCACCAAACTAACAGACCTAACCCGTTTCCACTAGACCAAACCTTCGGTGTTTTTTTTTTTGAAATGAACCAAACCCTTGGGTGCTAGTAGCTCATATTTGTGTTTGTTCATACTAGAAGATTTTGATTTCGTATAAATGAATTCACTCCGTTAGATGAAGATGAGTCCATGACCGTCTGGCCTCCCGCCAAACCCAGAATTTATCCCAAACCTCACTCTCACGTTCTCTTCAAAACCACTCTAAAACCCTAATCTCCCTCCCTAATTCCCCACAACCTCTCCTCCCTCGCCCTCGAGTTCCAAACCCTAGGCCTTCCGCCACCGTCGTCGTCGTCGTCCTCCGACGATGAGCTACGCGGCGCACAAGATGATGCACTGGCCGACGGGCATCGAGAATTGCGCCTCCGGCTTCATCACGCATTCTCGAGCCGACTTCGTCCCTCGAATCCCTCCCATCCAGACCGACGACCTCGACTCCGATTGGCCCGCCGCGCGCCGCGAAATCGGCCCCGTCCCCAATCTCGTCGTCACCGCCGCGAACCTCCTCGAGGTCTACGTTGTCAGAGTTCAGGAGCAAGACGGCGGCGCCAGAGGTTCTAGAGCTTCCGGAGGATCGAAACGCGGCGGTCTCATGGACGGTGTCGCCGGAGCTTCGCTCGAACTCGTCTGCCACTACAGGTATCTTTGCCCTAACTAAATGCTTTACAGTTGCTGGAATTTATACTGGGATTTGTTGCTGATAGGTTTCGATTTCGTATCTATTTGGTTGTAATTGCGTTACAGATTGCACGGCAATGTGATGACAATGGCGGTGTTATCTAGTGGAGGTGGTGATGGTTCTAAAAGAAGAGATGCTATTATCTTAACCTTCGAAGATGCGAAAATTTCAGTACTAGAGTTCGATGATTCGATTCATGGACTTCGCACTAGGTACATTACTTTTATCTGCATTATTTCGGTATTTGGGTCAATGTTATGTTGATTAAACCTTAGTTTGATTCCACATTGGACCGTAAGTATTTTAAGTTTAATGCTTGAAGCCAATCGAAACCTGAATTTCTATACAAGGGGGATGATAGTGAACCATAATGCCTTGAGAATTAAAGTGTGTTTTATGAATTTGCAAACTGTATACTTGATCTCCTGTAGCAGACTTCTATACAGTAACTGAATAACTGACTTGAATGTAAGTTGGTTGCGTAATTTAGCGACTGAAGTCTCTTAAACTCTGTAATCTGTGCCATGATTTTAAGTTATTTCCTTCCTTTAATGTGATTGGAATTTGGCTCAAAATGATCAATTTCTAAATGTGTAAGGACACTCTGGGTCTAAGGTGATACTTCCAACGATAAGAAACATAATTTTATTCTTTTGTTTTTTCTTTTTGTAATTTGTTCAACTGTCTTTTGCAAGATGATCAAAATTCATCAATTCTGAATTCTTTTTCCTTCCAGCTCTATGCATTGCTTCGAGGGCCCAGAGTGGCTTCATTTGAGAAGAGGTAGAGAATCGTTTGCAAGAGGCCCATCAGTAAAGGTTGATCCTCAAGGCAGATGTGGAGGCGTTCTTGTTTTTGATTTGCAACTGATAATACTTAAAGCTGCTCAGGTCTCTTCTGTCTCCTTAACTTCTTTATTTTAATGGTTGACAACTTGACATCCTGAAAAATATATAATACTAAAACTTACTTTTTCCTGCTCTATCAATTATAGGATATGAAAAATGAAGGAAACATTGTTGGGTTAGCTATAATTGTAATTTTTGACTTGTATGCGTTATAAAAAGCATATTCAACTTGGCTATGTCGTTATTAGGTCTGTCTCTCATATTTAACAAGGTGCTGTTTAAATGTTGGCTCTCATGGCATGTGATGTTAAACAATATGATACAAGAAGTTAGTTTTCATTGTTGCTATAAAACTGGTAGGATTCAGATGGAAAAAAAAGGGTAGCCTTATTGGTTTAGCAACAGTCTATGTATTGCCTTTATGCAGTATATGCCTTCACTAGTAGCATGCTCAAGTATCTGTCTTGGTTATTGTGTTCCAAGGTCGTCTATTGCAGGTGTGCCTTGATGAAAGGGTTCTCTGGCACAACACTAGATGGCATCATGAACTGTCCTTACCATACATGATGAACTTTTTTATTTGAAAGCAGTTTCCCCTATTCTTAACTTTGATGTCTTTGTTGTCAGGGTGGCTATGGTTTGGTTGGGGATGATGATGGGTTTGCATCTGGTGCTGCAATTTCTGCTCGTGTCGAGTCATCTTACATTATTAGTCTACGAGACCTGGACATGAAACATATAAAGGATTTTACATTTGTACATGGTTAGTTTGGTCATGCAATAATCTTTGAAAGGCCTGATGATTAATATGACTTTTGTAGAATAATCTTTTTTATTTATTTGTTACTTTTAAATGTGGATCCAGATCTCTTCTTCACAAAAGAAAAGAAAAGAAAAGAAGAGATTTCCTAGTATCTAAGTGAAATTTGTATAATGAGATTCTAGAAATTTGATTATTTGAAATACTGTGAATTTTAAAATACATTAGAAAATTGCATTATCTTGAATACTCAAAGTTATCTTCAGCACAGTTATTTTTTTCCTTCCAAAAATGTGATAGTTAATTGGTTTTTAATACTCAAATTTGCTTATAGCCTTATATTGAATTCACGAGTAGACAGAAAACAAATAGGTTACTTAAATGCCTTCATGCGGCCTTATATCTATCAAAGCTTCACATAATAAGATTTTTATAGGTTACATTGAGCCCGTTCTGGTTATCCTTCATGAGCGGGAGCTTACTTGGGCTGGGCGTGTCTCATGGAAGCACCATACATGTATGATTTCTGCACTTAGTATCAGCACAACTTTGAAGCAGCATCCTCTGATATGGTCAGCTATTGTAAGTTCCACAAAAAATTAAACTCTTCTGAAAATTATGGAACTGACCTTTTGACAAATTTCCAAATTTCTTATCTGTTGTATGTGATTTAGATCCTTGTAATCTATAATATTATTGTTCAAATTATCAGCTGAACATAGAAGTGTAAAGGAATATCTTTCTTGAAAGTTGAAAGTCTTGCTTACTTTTTCATAACGGAGAATGTATATGGTTGGAAGTAGTGATATTGGATATTCTCTTATTTTTTTCTCAATTTCTTTGGTCAGAACCTCCCACATGATGCTTATAAGCTACTTGCTGTGCCATCTCCAATTGGTGGTGTTCTTGTGATTAGTGCAAACTCTGTTCATTATCATAGCCAGGTAAATTACTTTCTTCGAGTGGAATGTTAATAGTTGAATGGTTGAAGCATATTTGAAGGGCTTGTTTCCTATTTCATGCAGTCAGCTTCATGTGCATTGGCATTAAATAGTTACGCCGTTTCTGTTGATAGCAGGTCTCTCCTCTCTCTCTCTCTCTCTCTCATCCGCGCGCACACACACACACACACACCCTGCTCTCCCTCCTTTTCTTTGGCTTCATTCTCTCCAAAATCTTTTGCTTATATGAGGCCCATATTTTTTTCTCATATTTAATATTTTCTGCGTGATTCAGTCAAGAGATGCCAAGATCTAGTTTCACTGTGGAGCTTGATGCTGCCAATGCTAGTTGGTTGTCAAATGATGTTGTCCTGCTGTCTACAAAAACCGGGGAGCTCTTATTGCTCACCCTTGTTTATGATGGAAGGTCAGTCATCGTATTTACTTTATAATATGATTTTGTTTGCTTAGTTTTCGTAGTCTTGTTTTGTGTGAAGAAGCAGAGCTCGTTTACTTATTCTTTGCCACCACTGGGTGACTATAGTCTGTGTTTACATAGTACGGAAATCTTCTACGAGTCTCTTATATATATGAGTAAGAAAGAAGGGTTTGAAGTTTATTTATTTCACTTTACTATGCGCTAATTTGGAAATGGTGAAGCAATGGAAACCTATTTTCTGCTGACATGGTAATTTTGCCCAATTATTAATTTATGATCTGGATAATGCCACAAGTTGTTGGAATGTGGCATACCTTGGATGATTCTTGAGCAGCTTGACTTTTTTCTCTTCCCACCTGCATGGTAGTAGGAAATACATATGTGAATATATGATATATATATATATATATATATTTATACACACTTATGTTCTTCTAAAATAGCTTGCTATGCAATGATCCTATTTTTATATGCAGGGTCGTACACAGACTTGATATTTCAAAGTCTAAAGCTTCAGTACTTACGTCGGTGAGTGCCATTATTTTGTTGGCCCTAATTTACTTTTATCTATCCCAGTCTTAAGTTATTCTGTATCATTATATAATGTAATATTAATTGTAGTTTTGGTGAATCCACTGTTTCTTGTGTAGGGAATTGCAACAGTTGGAAATTCATTATTTTTTTTGGGCAGTCGGTTGGGAGACAGTTTGCTTGTGCAGTTTACTAGTGGAGTAGGGGCCTCGATGTTGTCAGCTGGTTTGAAGGATGAGGTTTGTGTTGAAATCATTAGTTTGGCTCTTAGTTGTGAAAAAGTTAATATAATTGCTGTTTTCAATCATCATTTTGAAGTCTGCTACTCTGCTTCTTGTTAATGAAATTTGAATTTAGCTCCCTTGTTTGATATTTACTCATTTTTAGTGTCTTTAACTGTTATACCCTTAATGTTTCTGTTTCTCCCTACTTTAAAGAGAAATCTTTTGAAGTGGAACTTTTGTGCATCCTTTGTTTTTATGCGTAGTTGAATCTTCCAAGATTTTGATAATTTTCATGTTGAGCGAAATCTCTTCAAGTATTTTCTTTGTTTTGATCTTTACTGATTGCAAACCTTGTTGTTTTTCCAATAATTTCTGTACTTGAATGGATAAAAAACATTCCTGATGCTTTAATGTTACAGGTAGGAGATATTGAAGGTGATGCCCCATCAGCTAAGCGATTGCGAATGTCATCTTCTGATGCATTGCAAGATATGATTAGTGGTGAGGAGCTCTCTTTATATGGGTCAGCTCAAAACAATGCAGAATCAGCTCAGGTTGTTCACTTTTTGAAGAATGCATTTCCTGTTTATGTTTTAATCTGCTTGATTTGTTCCATACGGGGAATTTTTAATGAAAAAACAGTGAGAGGATCTCTGCCATTGCAGAACGAGATATTGTAAACAGAAAGAGCATTTAAATTTGAATTGAATGCATACGTGCTTTCATGTTCTTTTTATTACATATTTAGCAGTTAAATATGTTATGATTTGGTCTTTATGTTATGATTCGTCGCTTATATTATATTTTTTTTTGGGTACATGCAGAGGTCTTTCTCATTTGCGGTCAGGGATTCTTTGGTTAACGTTGGTCCTTTGAAGGACTTCTCCTATGGGCTAAGGATAAATGCAGATGCAAATGCTACTGGAATTGCTAAACAGAGCAATTATGAACTGGTAGCTGATGAACTTACTCCCCCCTTGTTATATACAAGTTTTCCTTGATATGAATAATGGGCTATATGCTTAATCTTAACCGGTTTCGGTAGGCTCCTTCTGGAAATGATTACAATGCCTGCTTCCTTATTTCCTTAATCAGGCAACATTTAGGCCATTTTGGAATTTACTTGTCTTTATCTGTTATTTGTAAATTGGGAAATTTGACATTATGAATGTTGGTATTGTTTTATAAATAGATAACTGTAATTTTTTTTTTTTGGGGATAAATTTTAGGTGTGCTGTTCGGGTCATGGAAAGAATGGTTCGCTCTGTGTTCTTCGTCAGTCAATTCGTCCAGAAATGATTACTGAGGTCGGTGGTAGTTTATTTTCGTTGTATGTCTTGCTACTTTAGTTAATATCCATTTACAGTAAGAGTTGATCAAATGAAAATGACCGTACTTTCTGTTTTTGGATTTAACAGGTTGCACTACCAGGTTGCAAGGGAATTTGGACCGTTTACCATAAGAATGCACGTGGTCATAATGCTGAGTCTTCCGATGATGAGTATCATGCTTTTTTAATTATAAGTCTGGAGGCTCGTACAATGGTCAGTCATCTTCTCTTTTATGATACATTAAACCTGACACGTTCTTTCTAGGTCGATAAATTTTTGTTGTTCAGCTTTGCATAATGATTAATGAATCATTCAAATGTGCAACATTTTTAAAATGATAATTATAAGTCACTTGTAAATCCTATTTATATTTTAGAAAAATAGGGTCTTTGGGTTAGGGTGTTGGAGGGGGCTCTCTAGTAGATGTTGTATGGGTAGTATAGATGACCAGATTAATAAAGTACAGCCACAGACTGCCCCCCAGCTTATATCCCAAAAATCAGCTACTTTAAACATTTGGAGTCATATGGTGCGTACACAGTTCTGTACATACCAGGAAGAGCTTAGTCTCTGTAGTGTTTGATATTTACAATTTCTGTCAGACTTTCATTTGAAATAATCTTTAACACCCCTTTACCAAATGTTGGCTAGGTACTTGAAACAGCTGATCATCTGAGCGAAGTCACAGATAAAGTTGACTATTTTCTGCAAGGGAGAACAATTGCGGCAGGGAATTTGTTTGGAAGGTGAGTGTTTAATTTCAATTACATGCTTCAACTCTTTTATAAATTGTTCTCATCAGTTGGCTTATACATTGTGTTTTGTATATTTAACTTATATTTACTTTCAATTTGGATCTACAACTATTTACTCTGTAAAGGACAATGGCGGTCTTCATGTTCATACTAATTCCTTCTTGTTTTTTAGGCGTCGAGTTGTGCAGATCTATGAAAGGGGAGCTCGAATTCTAGAAGGCTATTATATGACTCAGGACTTAAGCCTTGGTGCCTCAAACTCTGAATCTGGCACAGGTTCTGAGAGTGCTACAGTATTATCAGTTTCTATTGTTGATCCGTATGTGTTGCTGAGAATGTCTGATGGTGGTATTCGGCTCCTTGTTGGAGGTATCTTTAGTCAAGCTTATGCTATTTTACACAAATGATTTCGAGTGCAGTCATGTCACTCATAGTCGTTTCTTGGCTTTGCTATTTATGTGGACATTATTTTGAACTCTCTGTTTCACTTATTGCCTTAAGAATTAAATATGCTAAAAAAAACATGGAGCCTTAAGTAAATATTCTTTAGCTAAAATCCTCATTATATAATCTAAATGGAGGAATTTTACATGCATTTGCATGTCTGATAATTGAAACTCTGTCTGCGGAACTATACATGCATATGCATGTTGGAAACTGCGTAAAGAATTCGATTTTTTTTTTCTGTGCTAATATCATTATGTTTATATAATAGCTGATTGCCTGAGTATTTAATTTGTATTCTTATGTTTCGATCTTTTTGATGCATTGCTTTCATTTTCCAAGAATTATTCTGCTTGGAGTTTTTATGGATAAACATGGATCAGCTCATGTTGATTTTCATTTGCAGATCCTTCTTTGTGCACTGTTTCTATAAGCATCCCGGCAGCCTTTGAGAGCTCAAAGAAAATAGTATCTGCCTGTACACTGTATCATGATGAAGGACCTGAGCCATGGCTCCGGAAGACAAGTACTGATGCTTGGCTTTCTACAGGCATTGACGAGGCCATTGATGGTGCTGATGGTGTATTACATGACCAGGGTGATATATATTGTGTCGTTTGTTATGAAAGCGGCTCCCTTGAAATATTTGACGTACCAAATTTTAATTGTGTTTTCTCTGTGGATAAGTTTGTATCTGGAAAGGCACACCTAGTTGACACATTTATGCGAGACCCACTAATTGATTCCCAAAAGATGATCGGCCAAAGCACTGAAGAAGTGAGTGGCCTGAGCAGGAAAGAAAATATACACAATATGAGAGTTGTAGAGCTGACAATGCAAAGATGGTCAGGACAGCATAGTCGTCCATTTCTTTTTGGAATATTGAATGATGGGATGATATTTTGTTACCATGCGTACTTATATGAAAGTCCAGACAATACCAAAACTGAAGATTCAGCTTCATCACAAAATACTACTGCTTCCAGGCTTAGAAATTTGAGATTCGTTCGTGTTCCCTTGGACACATATGCTAGGAATGACTCATCAAATGGAATTTCCGGTCAAAGAATAACTGTTTTCAACAACATTGCTGGTAATCAGGGTTTGTTCCTTTCTGGTTCAAGACCAGCTTGGTTCATGGTATTCAGAGAGCGGCTTCGTGTTCATCCACAGGTGAGAAATCCACGTCTCTTTCTGAAATAGGGAAATGATTGAGGCAGCCCATGTTTTTTATATGCATTGTAGTTGGTATATTACATGATTATGCTGGACGGATGAATTTTAAAGGTACTTTCTGGAAATAAGTTTAACAAAGAGTTCAAATGGAAGTCCCATGTATATATTGGAAATAACAGTTTCTCGATGAGGATGTTGGATAGGGCTCTCAATACTCAATAGAGCTGTTAGAGTTAAGAAATTGGAAGTTTTGATCGTCTACTAATGGAGTTTCTGTGTTATTTTCTTTGGCAGCTTTGTGATGGTTCAATTGTTGCCTTCACTGTGCTTCACAATGTTAACTGTAATCATGGACTCATATATGTTACATCACAGGTTTGTACACAGTATACTTCCATTCTCTCAGAATTGTTCCTAAACTAGGATTGCTCATTTTGGCTAATCCTATCTCTGCTTTCCAGGGTATTATGAAGATTTGCCAACTGCCATCTATTACAAGCTATGACAATTATTGGCCTGTACAAAAGGTGGGTACTCCATTAGGATAATGTATAATAAATCCTACATTTGTGTACATACTGCCATCTATTAGTTATATTTATGCATTACTAATGTATTCTCGTGTTTTAATTAGATTCCGTTGAAAGGGACTCCCCACCAGGTCACTTACTTTGCCGAGAAGAATTTATACCCACTTATAGTTTCCGTACCTGTGAGTATATCTGCACCCTCTCTTTTTCTTGCTCAATTCTAATATCTGTCTTTTTTTTGGGGTCTGAAATCCTAATATCTGTCTTACATTAAGATTTTATTTTCACATTGTTGCCTAGCATGCACCCAAACAGGCAAACACTACATATCCACATGTCACAGGGCCTGTTTGGTATGCAATGCACACATCCACACAAACCTTGTCAAATCATCAATTTCTTTAATTGGGATTCGGTTATTCCGTGTACACAAATTCTTTTAGCTTGACTCTCTTAGCACTATCAACTTTTGTTTAGCTCTGCATATGATTTTTCTTCTTCTTATTCACACACATTATGAGCCATTTTCGAGTAATACACAACAATTAATGTTCTTCAGGTTCAGAAGCCACTGAATCAAGTTCTATCATCTTTGGTTGATCAAGAATTTGGCCATCAGGTTGAGAATCATAATTTGAGTCCTGAAGAACTACACCGGACTTATACTGTTGATGAATTCGAGGTTCGGATTATGGAGCCAGAAAAGTCTGGTGGCCCTTGGCAAGCTAGGGCTACCATTCCAATGCAAACTTCTGAAAATGCTCTGACTGTTCGCGTAGTTACACTGTTTGTAAGTTTGCTGGCTCCTGATGTGTCCTATGCTTCTAGACAATCTCCTTATCTTTATTTTATTAGATTTCTTTTCTCGAATAAGTCACATATACTTCATTGCAGAATACAACAACAAAAGAGAACGAAACACTTTTAGCAATTGGGACAGCTTATGTTCAAGGGGAGGATGTTGCTGGTAGAGGACGGGTTCTTTTATTTTCGGCGGAAAATAATGCTGACAATCCTCAAAACTTGGTACTTTTTCAGAACATTTACAACTTTTCTCTCTTAACTCCATCTATTACTGTACAAACTTTATAGATACCTTTTACCTGTTATGCTTCTCTCTAAAGTCTCAATTCTATGAGATAATTACAGTTATTTCTGATTTCAGGTTTCAGAGGTTTTCTCCAAGGAATTGAAAGGTGCCATATCTGCATTGGCCTCGCTTCAAGGCCATCTACTAATAGCTTCTGGTCCTAAAATTATTTTACACAAGTGGACTGGTAGTGATCTGACTGGTGTTGCATTTTTTGATGTTCCACCTTTATACGTAGTGAGCTTGAATATTGTGAGTATACTTCCTTTACTCAACTTTCTCTTTTAACTGTTTCCCTTACCAGTACTTGACTATGTGATTAAGACTTGTACTTTGATATGTTAAGGATATGTCTGTTGAAAATTTGAAATGTGTCAAAACTTTTCATTTGCTTGTTAAGTTTTATCCTCCTTCTCAGTTGTTTGTTTGATAACTTCTCATCTTAAAAATAGAAGGAATTGAAGGAAAAGGAATTAGAAGTTTCTCAGATAAATTAAATGTATTTATTATTGATATTCACACACAAAAGTTTCCATGTGTGCGCATGGTCACATGTCTCCATCTGTGTGCATAGTATGCTCAATTCATTTAGCATGATCCTTGTTAATGGGTAAATTCATTGTTTCAGGTCAAGAATTTCATTCTCCTCGGTGACATTCACAAAAGCATTTACTTCCTCAGTTGGAAGGAGCAGGGAGCTCAACTCAGTTTATTGGCCAAGGATTTTGGTAACCTTGATTGTTTTGCAACAGAGTTTTTGATTGATGGTAGTACTCTGAGCCTTGCAGTTGCAGATGAACAAAAGAACATTCAGGTCAGTGCCTTGTAGTTTCAGTTTTTATGTTATTTAGGTGTCTTCTTCTACTGCCCACCCGTTAAGCATACAGTTATGTTAGTCTTCTTTTAGGTGTCTTCCCTACCACCCACCCCTTAAGCATACAGGGGGTTCTACCAAGTGATATATATTAAGATAATTGAAATCCTTTGTCTTTTGAAGAAAAAGAACAAAAGGTTAATGAAACTATCGATATCAGGTTTCCCTTTTTTTAATTTTCTTTTATTTGTCTTATAATTCTGGGGGAGGTTTTATGCAACATTAGTCATGACTCAAATGATGCTTTTAGTGGATGGTTTACTTTTGCTTGAATGTGGTTTATGTGCTAAAACAGATTTTTTACTATGCACCAAAGATATCTGAGAGTTGGAAGGGCCAGAAGCTTCTTACAAGGGCTGAATTCCATGTCGGTGCCCATGTGACTAAGTTCTTGCGGTTACAGATGCTTTCTACATTATCTGATCGAACTGGAAAAAATCCAGGCTCTGATAAAACAAATCGCTTTGCTTTGTTATTTGGTACCCTGGATGGCAGCATTGGTTGTATTGCGCCTCTCGAGGAGCTGACATTTCGTAGATTGCAGTCATTACAGAATAAGCTTGTTGATGCTGTTCCCCATGTTGCTGGTTTGAATCCAAGATCATTCCGCCAGTTTCGTTCAAAAGGAAAAGCTCATCGGCCAGGCCCTGATAGCATTGTTGACTGCGAGCTACTATTCCAGTATGTTTTGATGTCTGAGTTCTCTAATGTACTTAAATGGTCGTTTTTCATGTCTTTCAACATTCAAAAGATCTTGTTAGTTATGTTGCATATCATTTGCTCTGCGTGTTTATATCGGTTAGAGTTAAGACATTTAATTAAGAGGCTTATATCAGTTAGTTGTTATGCAAACACTATTAGTAGTCATAATGAACACTAACAACTGCACTACAATTTCTATACTTCCAGTTATGAGATGCTTCCGTTGGAGGAACAGCTTGAGATTGCTCAACAGATAGGGACAACTCGCCTTCAAATTCTTTCAAACTTGGACGACCTCTCTCTGGGAACGAGCTTCTTATGATTGTAGCAAATTTGAAGGAGCTTACAGGGTGGAACCCGTTATATTTGTGTTACTGAATCCCTGGCAGCTGGCATTACACTCATTTTTAATGGTTGGGTTACTGAACACTGGTCACTAGTTCTAGGTAATGCAGTTGAGATCTGCTTGCTAATAATATTAGCTAGTGTTAGTAAGTTGTTTCCTTTTAAGGACAGGTTATCGTAGTCATTAACCTTAGGCTGAGTTCTGTCCTCTGCTAACGTTCACCTGAAAAGACTTGATGATATTGCCGGGAGTTTATCAAACTGCAGACCTCGTAAGCACTTGCACTTGGATTTGTAGGGGAGAATCACATATACAATTGTGTAATTAGGACAGGTAATGGGTAAGAGGATGGAAGGAGAAAAAAGTAGGGGGTTTTGCATTATGATAAGATTGAAGCTTTTTGTAATACTACAGTTGTCGCATTGTAAGCTGTTAATGATATGAAAAGAGAGGATATTAGTTCCCTACTCAATGCTCCCTCAATCTCCCATTTTGTGACTTATTGCTTGTATTTTGTCCTTGTTTTGGATCAGTTGTTAGAATGGAACTATTATTTGGCGTTACATATTTTGATCTCATCTTAATGGAAGTTATTATTGCATGATACGCCTCTGGAGTGTCTGTTGGATAGTAAAACTGAGAAATGTAAGGCAGCGTTATAGGCGCTAGCAAGGCTAATAATGTCTATGCATGTACAAAACTAGTGAGGTTCACGATGTCCACGCCCATGCAAGTCAGTGACACTAGCAAGGTTATCTATGCCATGGAAGCAAGCGAGGCTAATGATATCCATGCAAACTAATGAGGTTACGATGTCTAGGCTCATGCAAGTGGGGTTAACGATGATAACTATGTCTATGCAAGCAAAGCTAATGATGCCCACGCTCATGCAAGCAAGCAAGACCATGCACATGGAAAGATGTGTGTGATTTTCTAACCTTGTGTGAGTCAATCCGTGAACTTTCAAAATCATGATTATCACCTAAAACTGTGGATGCACACGTTTTTTTTCCTCATCAAAATCTCCTAATTGGTAATGCATGATTTTAAGCAATTCTACACCTGATAGACCTCAAAATCTAGACGAATCTGGTTGGGATTTTTTCAGGTTCGTCACTTAGAACATGTCTTAAAAATCATATTGTACTTAGTGAGATAATGACATGGGAGGATTCAAAACAACAAAAAAAAACAAAAAATTGTGTTCACAAGGTTTGACACGGCATGACATGTCCAAACGTGTCAAACCATGCCAGTACCACTTTTTATTCAAATTGTCCTGTGCCATAATTTCACCATTTGTAAGGCATGATTTTTAATACATGTTCGACGTGATGACACTCAAAAATCTTGAATGATTTTTTATTATTATTATGATTTTAACTTTTGAAAAAAAAAAAAAAAAAAAAAAAAACCTTTCGAGACTCAGAAACTTATGAACATTTTATCCTTGATTCGTGACATTCTTTTAGTGCTTTTGTAAAAAACTCGATTTTTCACTCAATATTGATCAAGTTATGTCCTCTAATCAAGCACCACTTCCCTACCAACCCAGCCTCCCTACCTCCCACATGCAATGCCAACAATGAAATGTTGCCTCATTACATGCAGAGGACGGAGTGGTGCTGCTAGGCCGCCCATAAAAGGGTGGGGTGGGGATGTTAAATGAATTCCTTAGACTCATCATTTTGAGACAATCCATTGATTAGTAGCTTTTTAATACGCACAAAGGAAAAGATTAGCATCTTATATGAAGTAAGGATCCTATGAGACTGAGTTCCATGATCTTTTACTTTTTACTTGGGAATGGCAGACAGACGGTGTTACCGGGAGTTTTTGTCGAGCCGAGACTGAGAGTTCCTCAACAAAAATGGTGGGGGGAGCTATCAAGTAGGTGTCCATCTCTGAGAAATTCTTAGCTCCTCCATCATCTTCATGTAGTCCATGTATATGAACATAGAATTATGATGACTCACGTGCACATAATTCCATCTCTCTCTTTTGGGCAAAGGGAATGAATAGAGAGATAGAGAGAGATAAAGAGCATCTTAAGAAATAAGGGGATGTTTCTTCTTCTTCCTCTTCTTGTATTATAGTATTGATCATGTGGTGTTATGGGACCATTTGGTTCATGAAATGTCCAGCTAAAGGGTAACACAAGCCCTCGAATTGTGATGAATGAGAGGCCATGGAGTGTCTCCTAGCTCCTCACCCATGCGCAATACTAACTCCCTTATCCCTCTATCTTTGTTCAATAATACAGTTTCTTTATTCATTCTCTAAGTGTACCATGGCTTCTCTTTGGATTTTGGCCTTTGGAGGGGGCTTAATTAATTTCCAAAAGGGCATGCACTAGATGGGAGCTACTATGGAAGTGGGATCTTAGCAATGCACACTGAGTCACTCAGGTCCCCATCAACAAGTATCTTGGAAGAAAAAAGGAGAAGGAGGTGCTTATGACAATGACCATAGCTTTGAATTTCTGCTTGCAAAATGGGTCCGACTCCAAGTCCAATTACTACTCATGGTGCGCCTCGTCTCCCAATCAAACTCGGCCACCCCATGCTTAAGTGGTTCTAGACACAAATCACCATCAAAACTAGCTTTTCCTTTTCCCTTCTCTCTTCACCTTCCCCGTTTAAATCGAGGATTCAATGATCCTCTTTTACCATGTCGTTTTGCTAATTATGTACACAAATACATCCATCGATTTCAGAGCAGACTTTGCGAACATCTAAAATAGCCACACGGTTAATAATAACTGTATAAAATAACTGTTCAAGCGGTTCTTACATATCAACTTAAATTTACAATATAACTAAATATCGTCTCTCAATCAGATATTATATACCTGCATTTCATTTCCTCACCCTTTCACTCATCTCCAACCATATATAAGTGCGCTTATTGACCCTTTGGTGGTATCTATCATCACTCGGCTATGTGGATGATGGCATCAAATCCCATTAGGGCATTATAAATAAGACTTTGAATTAGTGCATATATCCATCCCACTTAGGTTAGTCTGACCATATCCAATTAAGTCCATGCCCTCCATCATTTCTTTTTGGGTGGCAAGCGTACGTGCCAGAAAAGCCACCATGCTTTAGCCGCAGCTTGGAATTAGATTATTAGTCCGCATGATGCAACACACATGATCGATCATCCATTTCTATATACACTCTACTTTTCAGTTTCTAGTTGTTTAAGCTTCGTTTTGGCTCCCCATAGTGAGTAGCTAGTGTGTACTTGCTATCATCATCAACCTCGATCTTCTAAATGGTATTTGATGATCTCAATCCTTGACCTAGCTTCTACTCATTGTACACATCGTCATAAATAGAATGAAAGTCCTCTTGGTGCTACAAAGAATTATAAGAATGTTACGTCAGAAGGTCATGGAGGCTATGTGCTATCTAGACACTTCTACATCAGAAGGTTACATCAAAACCTATTTTCATATCGGATTGAAATTCCGATAATCTCTCTGGACGTACTGAGTTTACTAAATCAAGACTCGTATCATACCATTTGTACCATTACTAATGATTTATGACTCAACTTGTAGTAATTTGTATCAACTAGGCTGTCTCATGCAATGGTAGCAGTCTCTATTTCTGTCCCAAAAAATTCTACTATTCTAGTTCACATATATGTGGTTACTTTCATATAAAAAGTCCAAGTACATTTTAAACAAGAAGATACTAGCTAGCTACAAGTACAACACATTTGAGTATTCTTAGATAGCTAGCTAGCTAGCAATAAGTAAGTAAAAGGCACTTCGATCCCCTTTAAAATATAGAAATGCTCTAGTCAATGGATCGAGCAATTAAAAACCACAAAGTGCATATATAATTAAAACATTATGATCATGTATTAAAATTTCATGTTGCCATATTTTTCGGCTTAGTCGGTAGAGATTCTAAGATCTTCATTGAGGTTTGAAGAATCTGGATCAATAATATTGTTGGTTCATTGCATTTGTAAGAAAAAGACATTTGCTATAAGTTGGTTAGTCAAAACCTGGATCCAATCCTCTTTACACATTAGTCTATTCTCTTTCTGATCAATCATAATCTTAGGAATACACACAATTTCGATAAATGTTTGACTTGGACTAAATTATATTGTAATTATTTATATAATTAGTGTTATAATTTAGGATTACGATATATGGAGCTTAGCAAACCATAGCTAGCTGTTTGAGTACGTATAGTACAATTGTGCACCAAATCTAAATTTCACCAACTGGCCATTCACGTTGTGCCAAGTGGCAAGTGTTCATCCTGCCATTGCTGCCATGCAAATATAACCTAGAATATGTAGACTGGTCTGGAGGTGGGAGGCTTCCTTTTCCAACAATTCTTGAAAAGCTAGCTAGATACCAATTGCTGATCTCAACATTCATCGCTGCAAATCCCGTTTGTGGATTTTAGACAAACGACAAAAGAATTACGCTTAAATAATAGTGCATATATATGGCATATACGTAATCACTCAAAATTAACCAGTATACACACGTTCTCCAAACTCCAATGTCAATTTGATCATCTTAAAACCCTAAACCGCAAACAAAAGAATAACAAGTTTGAACGGAGATTGCGTTTAGATATCTTGCTGTGATCTAGTACGCATGAGAAAAGTAATAGCTCAGCTCATTATCCAATAGAGTTGTAGAGATATTTTTCTTTGGCTAGAGAAAATGGTTGAATTAACTCAATCATGAATATTACATATAATTTTTTCTGTAATTGTAATACCCCGAAATATTGGCTTTATGTCTCCTCAGCTCGTCTTAGTAACAACATAAACTTGAAGATTTAGTCTTTACGATTTTATTTTGATAAAAAGAAAAGAAGAAAAAAGAAGAAGGAGAGTTTGCATGTCAACTCTTTCATTCTACATTTCTGAAATACAGTAATTGAATCCAATTAAAAAGGAGAATGAATTAAATAGCTAGCACAACTTGGCAGACTTAGGTTGCTGCCCTTTTAATCTTCTATATATATGACAGGAACAAGAAGTAAATAATTAATAAAGCTAGCTAGCTAGCAGTGCATGCAGTGATACTTAATTGAATGTGTTGGGAGAGAAAGGGAGGGGAGGGGGAGGCATGCGCTTTAATCAAGACATGGGGATGTAAGATAGGGTGAGAGTTGCCTATTCATTTTCCGACAAGTAAACACAAGAAATCGTCTTTGTTCTTCCATTGCTAGGCAAAAGCTTAACCCGATTTGCCAAAAGCTAGTAAAAAAGTGACCAACCTTTCCTTCAAACCTTTGAACACTATGCAAATGAATATGAATATTATCATCATGTATGCAAAACCCTTCTTCCTCCTCTCGCTCTCGTAATTTTTTTTCAATATTGAATCCAGTCAAATCCACCAACCCAATAAGCTAGGCAACCATTAGGGAGTACCACACTTCCCTCTAACCATGTGATGTGGAACGAGTAACTCAGTGGGGGGACTTTTCTAGCTAATATTCCCATTAGGGATTGTCCATCTCCCACCTCCACCCAAAAACTTGATTGAATTAATATATCTTTCTAGCTACTATATACCCATTATTGGATTAGCTAGCGCTCATGATGCAACTGCAGCATCTCCACCACATAAATACCTCTAGCTCCAACTTCCAAGTCAACCCTAGCTCTTGGTATGATGGAATATATCACTAGGTTTATGGTCGAGTCATGAATCGAAGAACTATTTTAAGTTACGCATGCCAAGCTAGCTAATCGTACGTTATAATGGACGATATATTGGAGACTATACATGATTAGGAGGAAGAGTATCACTAGCATGATGAAAGTAGGGTTTAGCATTTTGGAATAAGTCTTGTATTGATATGTTAATAAATATATCATCCGGATACGTTGACACACATGTTTCAGCCTTTCAGGTCAATCTCAATTCAAGAATTAAATTCTAAGTTCACATTCTAGTAGTTCTACATCATATAATTGACTCTCAATTTATAACATTGAAGGTAAGTTAGTAGAATTTTGTTATATGTGAAATATTACTACGATTTGTATTATATGAAGGTGGAAATTAAGAAGAGACATACAATATTGCAACTATGACTTAGGTTTCCCTTTTATGTTTCCTTCGTTTGAATCGGAGCTTTTACTCTTGTCGCGTACCTTTCCTCCTCTGGCGAAAGTACTTTGAACCCAAACAAACAAATCACCTTACGAGAAAAATTCAATTCTCCTCCCCTAAACAATCAAACCGAAAGACCAAAACAATTGGGTGGCCCTCCGGCCCCCTCATCCATTTTTTTTTCAAAAACAAACAGCTAGCATGTAAGAAAAAAGTGTTTTTAGCATCCAAACAGACCACAAACAGTTTCAGATCCTATCAAACTCAGCGTTTGAGTCTCCAACCAGAAAAGACAAACCACCAAATAACTTTCGAAAATCCTCACGCGCCGCTGCTGTATCTGGGTCAGACATTTCCACTCCAAAACACTCTCTTCGAGTCTGACTCTCTTTCTTTAGTTTCTTATTAGACCTATATGTAAAGCTCACAACACCCCACGAGCTTAATTACATATTCACATCTCCATCTTCACCTTCTCCCTCCATTATTCCTCTATCCTCTGTCTCTCTGCAACTCACTACACTTCAATTATATCTCTCTCTTCTCTCTAGCAACTATCATTCCACTCACTCATCACTGCTCTCTTCAACATCTTGAATCTTCCTTCACATGGCACTCGAAACTCTGCTCCTCAGGGTTAAGACCGCCATCTCCCACAGCTTCGATGCAGTACGTCACACCTCCTCAACGCCGCACCACAACACCGCAAAGCCGTCACGTAAATCAACAAACGTCGGCGTTTTGGCATTCGAGATCGCCGGCCTTATGTCGAAGCTCCTCCATCTCTGGCAGTCGTTATCCGACAAGAACATGATCCGCCTCCACAACGAGTCCATAAATCTCGAAGGAGTCCGCAAAATCGTCTCAAACGACGACGCTTTCCTCCTCAGCCTCGCCTGCTCCGAGCTCGTCGAGAATCTTAGGTTTCTGGCCAAGTCCGTCGCCAGAATCAGCCACAAATGCAACGACGCCAATCTAAGAAGCTTTGACCGCTTGTTCAACGATTTCGCCAACTCGGGCCGGGACCCTTACAACTGGGTCATCAACTCGAAAGATATGGAATCAAAGAACAACAAGAAGCTTGACAGGTACGTCAACCTCACGGCGCAGCTGTACAGAGAAATGGACGAGCTCTCCGCACTGGAAAGTTCATTGAGGAAGGCCTTCAGAAGCGAAGAGTACGACGCGTCGCTGAGCAAAGAGCAAAAGGTGTTGGATCTGCAGCAGAAGATAGTGTGGCAGAGACAGGAGATAAAGTATCTGAAAGACAGGTCTCTCTGGAATCGAAGTTTCGAGACTGTGACTTGGATTCTGGCCAGGTCCATTTTCACTATTCTCGCAAGGACAAAGCTGGTGTTCGGCATAGGACAACCTTCTTCTTTGCCTCGCAGCCTCTCAGCTTCGGCCACTGTCCACCCTTCTGATCAAGGTACGGCGTGTCGTTTCGTTTCTGGCCCATTGGTACGGGGCGCAAAACCACTAGAAGATTTTGATGAAGAGAGTACTATTGTTAAAGATGATTATTCTTCGGGTAACGGATTCTTCGAGTCCAACTCGAAGTTACTAAAGCCGCCGCCCAGTACTCTAGGCGCAGCGGCTTTGGCGCTTCACTATGCTAATTTGATCATAGTCATGGAGAAGATGATCAAGTTTCCACAAATGGTTGGGGTTGATGCTAGGGATGATCTATATACAATGTTGCCGAGTAGTGTACGGTCGGCGTTACGAGCTCGGTTGAGAGGGGTGGGGTTCTCGGCGAGTGATCCGGTGCTTGCCGGAGAGTGGAGGGAGGCGTTGGGGAGGATCCTAGGGTGGTTGTCACCGCTGGCGCATAATATGATAAAGTGGCAAAGTGAGAGGAGCTTTGAGCAACAAAATATGGTGCCCAAAACAAATGTGATGCTTTTGCAGACTTTGTTTTTTGCAAACAAGGACAAGACGGAAGCTGCCATAACTGAGCTGCTAGTGGGATTGAACTATATTTGCAGGTTTGAGAGGGAGATGACCGCTAAGGCATTGTTTGAGTGCAACAATTCCATTAATGGGTTGCTTAATTTGCAGAGTTCTAGCTAGACAATTAGGAAGACAAACATTTTTCTTTTTTGGAGCGTTTCACATTTTGGATTTCAGTTTCGATTTCTGAAATTTTATCATATCGTTGATTTTCAATTTGAACTGCGTTTCAGATCATTGAGAGGGTTTGTTTTGTATCTAACCCTTTTCTGTAAATCATAAATAAATAGATATAAATGTAAATGATTTGCTTCCTCAGAAATTTGCCAAGAAAAACAAGCAGGGACTTCTATTATAATTCATGCATGATCTTCTACCCATAAAGAATTAGTCCAAATCTTTTTAGATAATTAGTTGTTTGCCTTGTAGCATTTGTTTGTTTGGTTACAAGCAGTTATATGAGAATCTTGGACACTATTATATAGTTCTATCATTATTATGGGGTAAGAGTGTAGGTTCTTTTTCAATTAAATTTCTAATCAGTTTATTATAATAAGGTGGGTATTATAACCAGCATATGCACATTAATATAGAATGATCTGGTTAGTATAATAGAAGACACATAAAAATATAATGCTCTAATCGGTCTATATCTGATCATTATGATTGGTATTAGTTTATCATAGATCATAAGCCGATTTACAAAAGTTATTAATTGTTCATAATTTGTGAATAAACTAGAATGATGGATCTACCATAAGCCGATTTACAAATATGGATCTACCATATTTGCTCTATGTTCTTTGCTATATATATATATATATATATAGATCATATCCAGAGCGATGCCTCGCTTTGAAATTTCAGAGCGAGGTTAGGGTTTAGGTAGGGGTGGGCGCGGTGCGGTTCGGATCGGTTTAAGGCCCAAACCGCAACCAAACCGCTTTTTTCGGTTGGCCTATATATCAAACCGCAACCGCATTACAAAAGGGATGAACCGATTATTTCGGTTACACCATTTTTCGGTGCGGTGCGGGTCGGTTTCGGTTTGGACCGATTTATTAATTTCAACTAGAAAGAGAGGGTCAAAACCATGCTTATATTTACCTAACAGTTTCAATAAGGCATAAATAAATTTTGAATGCATTTAGAGTCCACACAAATCTGCAAATGTCACCTAAATATCAAGCAACTTGCAGAAAGACCATATTTGAACACTTAACAAACCCATATATTGATATATATATATATATATATATATATATATATATATATATATATATATATATTTATATCAATAATCAAGCAAACATAGCAACTTATTACAAACTGAAA
The DNA here is from genome assembly GCF_958449725.1 of Rosa rugosa. Lineage (NCBI taxonomy): Eukaryota > Viridiplantae > Streptophyta > Magnoliopsida > Rosales > Rosaceae > Rosa > Rosa rugosa. Next base: position 50,112,830 of record NC_084825.1, read on the forward strand.
ACCTAAATAAAAATGGATTTCTTATAAATTAAAAACCAACATTTCCATCAACAGAGAAATAAATCAATAATAAATAAATAAAATGTAATTAAAACAAATTCGGTGCGGGTCGGTTTAAATCGGGCGGTTTATGACCCGAAACCGCAACCGAACCGCTTTTATGCGGTTCGGTGCGGTGTGACCATGTAACGACACCGTTTTAGTTCGGTGCGGTTACCGAACCGCTTTTTCGGTGCGGTTACCGAACCGCTTTTTCGGTGCGGTTCGGGTCGGTAACCGCATTTTCGGTACAAAGTGCCCACCCCTAGGTTTAGGGTCACTTTTCGGTCGCATATCCACATCTCGACCGTTCAGTTTTTATGTACTAATGTATAGATCATCTCTGTAAAATTTCAGCCAAATTGATAGTCGTTAAGGCATTGATAACTGCCTTAAAGCTAGTACGGTTCAGGTTGGACATATTCAGTTCGTCCATTGGTTTAAGCGAGTTAGATACCTTAAAGATCATCAATTTGGCTGAAATTTTGCAGAGATGATCTATACATTAGTACCTAAAAACTGAATAAATGTCAACTCCATTAATAAAAAGAAAGATTACAAAAGACAGATGTAGAAACTACATCATAAATGAAAAGTACGAAAATAAAACAATGAACATAAAACCTAGCAAAGATACGATTGGATGCAAAAATGCATCTGAGGACGCATCGGGTGTAAACCGTGCTATGTGAAAAGTTACTAATAGTATGACCGACCATAAAAGGGCAATCTTCTATCAAAGTAACCGGTGATATGACCGACCAAGCAGATTCCTCGTACATCTTACATCGAAAAGAGAACAATCTTCCACCTAAGTTATCGATAGTGTGACCGACCACTAAAGGGCAATCTTCTAACAATGTACCTGATGATGTGACCATCCAAACATCTTCCACGTAAAAAGTACACCAAACAGAGATCAATCTTCCACCAAAGTGACCTATGAAACAAAAAGATGAAATCCAAATGAAAATCAACCTCAAAGCCCACATCCAGGCCCAGTACCAAGTCCAAATCCAGACCCGACCCTTGATCCAGATCCAGACCCAGCACCAGCTCCAAAACTGGATCCGACCCGGATCCCAAATCCGGATCTTTGGACCAATCTGCACCATGCCGTCGCGCAGCGTCTTCAGCCCAGAAAAGCTTCCGACCAGCGGCTTAACATCCGGCGATCTGTCGCCTTCCGCACGCCTCCAGATGTCGCCCATATCAGCCTTCCAGACGCAAATCCAGGTCCGCCGTACATGACCACGACCAGGGATGAGGTTCCCTGCCTCCATTGCTGGCTGACAACCGCTCGACCTGCTCACCACCGCGTCCACCGTACTACCCCTATCCACCACCAGAATCGGAAAGCTATTCCACCATCCGATCCTCCAATGGCTTCGAGAATCACAGTAGTAACTCCGCCGCAAGGAAAAGAAACGGGGCAAACAACCTTCAATTCGCCGCTATGCCAGATCCCCACCACGCCACCGGAGTCACCCAAATCCTCCATATTCATGGAGGAAGTTTCAGAAGCAGACCGCGAGGAAGGCCGCTCTCAACCCTAGCAGAGCGTTAGGTTCTATTTTTTCTTAAAAAAATGGTGTGTGTATATATATATATATATATATATATATTTTTTTTTTTGAATTGGGGTTTGGCTCAGCCCCACGCCTATTATTTATATTATTGAACAAATTTTGCTACACCGCCGGGGGGAGGACGTAATACCTGAACCCCGAGCAAGCATAGTAGCGTTACAATTATCCTCATAGAGAACATCATGTATAAAAGCAAGAACCTCATCTAAACAAAGATCCACAACATGATCTAAACTAGCAAAGTGTGCCAACCTATTCGCTACACTATTTGCTTCACAATAAACATGTCGAATTCTAATCCAATCAAAAACATGTAATTAATCCTTACAATCATCTAAAATCCGACTAACCTCAGAGTTATCCTCCGAGCAGTAGCTAGGATAGCACAGTCGGCTTTGAGTTATTTGTTATATTCCTTATCTTTCGAAAAAAATAGGGGCATACGTACTAGCTTATCCTTTCACTAACTTCTGACTATTAATCTTACGTACATATCTTGGCTAGCTCCTGCAAATGCCAATGCCAATGGGACACTTGAACTAATTAGGTAATGGGAATCAACTTAACCATCATTTAGATTCCCACTCAAACACCAGATTAATCTATTGCCAAAAAAAGAAACATCAGATTAATCTAGCCCTTAATCTTAGCTTTATTGTGACATTTTTATGTATTCGTCATTATTTTTAATAACAATTTCAACTATCTAAAATTTATTTTATCTCGCCTTCAAAAAAAAAAAAAAAAATTTCTTTTATGTGTTTTGGGCCCAGCAAATACCATAGAATAGGTTGATGCAATTGATCAATCATGTAAATCCAGAAGGTCCTTCATGATCACCTGAGTATATATAAACTAACCACTCGCATGTGAACATGTGAGAAGCTGATCAGCCTGAGTCCCTTGCCTTTCGGCAGGCCTGTATAGCCATGCCAGTACTAAAAACCAAACAGATAGACAACAAGAGTATCGTGAGGATTATAAACAGATAACAAGTCTTTTGTTCCTGTCCAGTATAGTATTCCGGCCAGTTGTTTATTTTATAGTTTCAACAGCTTTTTCTCTCTGAATTTGTTATCACATTACCATTTATCGTTTGTGTGATCTCTACGGTAGAACTGATTAGAGCTAAAATATAATTAAATACAACAAGCGAACACATGAAAATTAAAATTTGGGTTCCATCATGATACAGCTAAACGAGTGTTAAATTCTTTGATTTTTTTTTTTTTTTTGAAAGGGGTGCAACACAAATTCTTTGAATTTAGCTTAGGTGGTGAGATGGGTTAGAAATTACCGAATAGGTTAGTAGTACTAGACTAAAAACACTACTTTTTAACGTTAATCTTGGGCCCAATTGTATTTTGGGCGTTCATACAAATAGGAAGAGAGCTATGCCGAGATGCGGAGGCGCGTGGCTTCACTCTCTACTCTGATTACCATCGTTTCATAAGTTACATGAAAGTCGAGTCTTCTCAGAGGTCACTATGAAATGCACTTGAGATCTTAGTTCATCGATATTGTAACGTCAAGTCTCTCAGATCACAATACAGACAGACCTGCCTTGTTCCGATTCCGCTTCAATCCCAACAAATCCAAAATTGAAACAAGCAAGCTAGTATAGTGCACAAATATAATTAGTTGATCTAGTTTTAGTTCATGATCATGCATAGAGAGATAAAAACTGAAACAGAATGAAAAGTATTGGATCCAAGAAGCACTTACATGGAAGTTTATACGGATCACTGATTAACTGAATCCAAATTCAAGAAGCGCTTTCTGTAAATGAATGCAAACAGTGCAGTGTGATAGACCATAGACCAAAGTATGAATGGACACCAGCAGCTCCTCTGGCCAAAAGTAGCTTTGCACTTTCCTAGAAGTCACTGAAACGAACACCACACAACATAAACCGCGAGTAAATGCAATTTACCTACAATAATTGAAGGCTAGTGTTTCACCCGGCGACACCAAAGTTGCCGTTTTACCATGTCTAAGTTAAGATGAAAATTTTTAACATTACCGTGAACGATTTCCATTTCTATTCTATATTATTATTAAGAAAAGAGAGTTTCTAAATTTTCATACCCAAGATCTAGAATTTTGACAGAAAAGACCCTAGAAGATTAATCAACTTTGAGAATTAATTAAATCATAAGGATAATTAAGACATTTACAAAATATATTTTTATTAAAAAAATAAATAAATAAAGTATATGCTGTTAAAAAAAAAAACTGAAATTGGGAGAGAATTGAGTCGTACTTTCATTAATAATATGGGCCTCTATATATAAAGGATTACAAAATATGGAATCAGAGTTGTACAAGGAACGATAATCGTACAATTAATCGGATATCTATGAATATTTCCAAGAATATCTCTAATTCAAAACCTTATTACAACTATGTCAAATAACCTAGAGTTTGGGGCAGACACATATTCTGGATTTACTTGAACACTCCTCCTTGTGTCGCCCAAACGTGGTGCTCCTCTCATCGCCTCATTAAAAATCTTGCCGAGTAACAAAAACTCAGTGGGACAAAAATAACATCGGTCGAATGGGAAAAAGAACACAACACACCCTTTACGTTTCGAGACCATACATGTAGACATCTCCCTTTGATGTCTGCATCTCCCCCTGATGACCACGGTCATGGGAGTTCAGATAACTTCCGCAAACGATGCTATCAACATGTTTCTTGAAAGTGGAATTTAGGCAATGACTTAGTGAGCAAGTCTGCTACACTGTCCTCAGATCGAACCTAGTTCACTTTGATCTTGAGGAGAGTCTGTTGTTGCTGATTATGCTTGGTGTTGTCGCTTTTGATGTAGCCTTGCTTCATTTGTTCAAAACAAGCAGCAATATCCTAAATGCTCATAGGTTCATCTGTGGTAGACTTCAAACCACAATTGTTCGAACATGTGTAACTATGGATCCAATCCATATACATTCACGAACCACTTCATGAAGAGAAATAATCTCTGCATTGTTCGAAGATATAGCGACTAGGGTCTATTCTGTAGACCTCCAAGATATTAAGGTCTTTACCCATGGTGAACACTTAACCAATTTGGGAATGACCTTTGTGTGGATCAGAGAGATACCCAATATCAGCAAAACCTTCCAAAACACATGCATGTCGTTTTGGGATGGGGATAATGGACGCAGGTCAATGTTGGCGGCATTCCTGGTGTGTGATGGGTCGAGATCCATCATCTCTCTGTAGGGATAGAACAAGCCCATATCAATCTTACATCTTAAGTACCGAAAGATATCTTTTACACCAATCCAATGGCGTCGCGTTGGCGCAAAACTATATCTAGCTAACAAGTTCATTGCAAATGAGATGTCCGATCTTGCACATTGAGCTAAGTACAATAATGCGCCTATTGTACTTAAGCATGACACTTTTGCCTTTAGCATGTCTTCGTCATCATCCTTTGAACGAAGAGGATTCTTTTCAGGATCAAGACTACGGACGATCATGGGGGTGCTTGAAGGCTTGACATTGTCAAAATGCCTAAGCATCTATCAACACGATGCTCAAGTTCCAAACCGAGACATAATCATGTTCTCCCAAAATCCTTCATCTCAAAATCGGATTTCAAATGTTCAGCGGTTTCCCTTAACTCTTTAAGGGCTTCCAATGAAGATCATGTCCAACATGAACCGCGATAGAATCCGAAACTTGTTATGGAAACGCATGGGCATATTCCTTCCCATGCGTTTAGTCATTTTAGTGAGCGTTTCAACCTCTTTGTAAAACGCACTCTGTGGTCTAGAGCCACTTGACTTGGGTAAATGAAGTTCACCATGAACCTTCATGTATATTCCGTATCTAGATCCCATAGAGATACGTAGTGATCACATTCGTAAGCTGCATGTCAGTTATTCGGAAACTACCAAACTGACAGGGTAGTGGAGTGCAATGACATCCATTGCGAGAGAATATGTCTCATCACGCTTTCTAACAAAGACCCATTAGTCAACAGGTTTTATGTCAGGAGGTGTTGGCATCACTGGCTCAAAAACCTTCATCTTCGTTAGAGAATCCAACTTAACCTGGATCGCATCTTTCCATTTAGGCCAAATTTCTCTACGTTGGCACTTATTCATCAACGGAGTGTGGTTTGATATCATTGGACTCAACAAACTCATGCGCAACGAAATGCGCAACTACATCATCAATTATGATGGAGTTTCTATCCCACGTCTCATGTACACTAGTGTAATTTTCAAAGAGCTCTATATTCTCAAGAATAGGTTCTGACGTTGAGGCGTCCTCCAACGATAACCATAATCCGGAAGATTCTCATGTGACGGATTTTGAGTCTTGATGATCAAAGGATTGGAATGTGCCAAAGTATTCTTCGAACCCATGGGCCTCCCACGCATCCTAGCTGGGGCCATGGCCTATAAGGACAGAGTGCCACTCTCTTTGGCGTTGGCGCCATGCCTACCTCCGTGTAGGGTGGCGCTACGTCCTCTTGTAGAGACGTCCTTCCTTGCAGGCATATTTGCAGCAGATGTGTGATCTCGTCACTTTAACAAGGATCGAGATGAGACATAGTGGGGACAGACCACGACAATTCCTGTCCTTTCTGTTGAAAATTCATGTTCTTATCTCCCCCTAACGACGGCAAGATTGTTTCATCAAAGTGACAATCCACAAGACATGCGGTAAAGAGATCGCCTAGCAAGGGCATTAAGTGGTAAATGATTGTTGGAATCTCAAATCTAATGTAGTTGCTCATTCGTCTGTAAGGACCCATCATAGTACGCTGTGGCGGCGCAACTGGCACATAAATGACTCATTCAAATGTGCGTAAGCACGAAATACTTGTACCCAGTCACTAGCTGTAACGCAGAGATACATTGAGTGGCGGTGGGTCGTAGACGAATTAGCATAGCTGCATGCGATATTGCATAACCCCAAGCAGATATAAGGAGATTGGCGCGCATTACCAATTTTCGAGCTATCATCGTAGTCGTTTTCGAGAGACCATTTGGGTGTGTTCATGGGAATATGATGTCCAACATCAGTCTCATTGCAATAACCATCGAAAGTCTTCGATGTAAACTCTCTAGCATCGTCAAATCCAATTGACTGAATATGATGATCCGGGGAGTGAGCCCGTTGTCATATGATATGTGCTAGGAGTATAGCATAAACTACATTACAAGTAGACAATGGCACAACACGTGACCAGCGTGTTTGCTTGTCAGCCAACATTATGAGATATTTAAACGTCCGCAAGTTGGTTGAACTAGTCCACAGAATCCCCATAGATTCTATGTAAGAACAGAATGAGTATTTTCATATCCTTTGCATAAGACAGTCTCAGTCCTAACTTCCCTAAGGAACAGGCTTTGTAAAACGAGCGAGAGGCTTTAGAAGCAACCAATGAGGATTTTTGTTGGACATGAGTGTCTGAAACGCTATTTGAAGCAAAGTTGGTGATTGCAGCATCACCTAGGGCGCCATCACCATGATGGACACCATCCATGACATCATGGATATGGACTGTGCCAGCCCTAGGCTGATGGTGGACAGAGCTGACGCCAGAGGCAGCGGCGGACGTCACACTTAGTCCAGAAATCAACTTTTGATTCATGCTTCATTTCTCTCGAGAGAATGGATGTCCGTGTGAAGTCTTTAGTAGACGGATCATCATGTTATGACTAGGATGACCTATCCTGTTGTGACAAAGCCAATATGTGTCTAAATCCAAGAGATCTTCTCTCATAACTTTGTTGGATTTAATAGATTGAATAGTGACATAGAGTCCACTAGAGAGACACATAAACTTCTATAAGATGCGCCTTTGTTCGCAATCGTTAGATGTATTGCAAAGGAAATCATTTCTGTTCTCTACATGCGCGTTTGCATAGAATCTGTTGGCTATTCATAGGTGCGATTTGCCCTAGGAGCGTAGAGAGTTTTTGTGACAGTAATCAAGGTGCCATTTGGCAAGGGGAACTTGGGTTATTCCATGTCCTTGAATTAATACTGATGGCCCAACCAACGTAGTCACAAAGTAATATGTTCAGAATCAAAATTGAGTCATAATGAAAAGAACTCGAAATTTTATTCATAAGCCAATGAAGTACATCATTGTCTCTTAACCATTAGGAGAATCTAATCCAAATGCTAGCTAATGCAAAACAAAGGTAGTAGTTTGACTTCTTTCGGTAACTCCAAAAATAAATATGACCAAGTGAGTAGAGAGATGTCGGTGGAGCAAAGCTCGCTTAAGTACCACTTATCTCAAAACCTTCCTAGACATCATACTCATTTTGGATGAGCCTATGTGAAGAAAAACCAAACCAATGACATTTACTACAAAATACATGGCAATTGCCTATTACATCTCTTGGAAAAATAAAGACTTAAACAGATTTGAAGTCTTCAACCCTTCACTCTAGATCATCTTCTTGATCTTCTTGTTCCACATAGTGAGCTTCTCTTGCTTCACAATATACTTTGTAGGCGGTGACAATATTTTCACGAGCTCTACAAATGTGTGCCCAATGACCGAACAATCCACATCGAGAACAAACATATATGTGCTTAGAGTCCATTGATTGAGGCACTTTGAAAGCGTCATTTGGATGGCTCTTAGTGTTGGTGGCGCCACCAACATGGCCATAGGCGTTGCCTCCCTTTCTCTTTCCACATTGACCTCTTTGGTTCCGTGTCGGCCTATTTTGGCGGTTAACTTCCGCATTAGAGTGAGAATATGGACCAGAACGTCTAGAATTGTCCCTAGACTTAGGGTTTTGCTCTTGGCTCTCTCCCTCAAGGGCGCGACTATAATTGGACTCCGTAATATGCTCTGTTCCCATGGGTCTCGAATTATAATTCTTCACAAGGATTTTGTCATGCTTTTCAGCGACATTCATAGCTCTAATGAACTCATGAAACCTTGTGATCCGTCCTGCAGTAACATCGATTTAATAGGTCTTTGCAACCATCAAAGCAGAGACGAGGAAGGTAGAGAGAGTCCTCTCAATCAACATCGCATCTGTGATATCTTTTCCATAGAATTTCATCAAGGATTTAATGCGAAGTGCTTATGAGTTGTAGTCAAGAGCTGTCTTGAAATCACATAAGTGGAGGCTATGCCATCTCACTTCTAGGTCAGTTAGCAGGGAGTCATGGACGTTGCCAAATCTTTCTTCGAGTGAGACCCACAACCGTCTAGGGTCTTCTTCATTCATATACTCGTACTGGAGCGAATCATCCATATGACGAGTCATTAGGATGATGGCTTTTGCCTTATTTGCCTCTAAGGCTGCTTTATTTGCTTCCAAAGCTTGAGCTTGCTTAACAGTTAGCACGTCTTGGTTAGGCTCGAGAATCGTATCCATGATTCTATCAGTCTTGAGATGCTGGTGAATATCACGAACCCACTTGTGATATCCAGAGCCAGTTGTTCCCAATAGAGCAAAGTCCAGTTTGTTCAGGTTACTCATCCTGAAAAAGAACAAGAAATTAGGGTTAGTTTCGGAGTGAAAAAGGCTACCACGAAAACAATAGAATTTCTGAGAGTAGTTGCTTCCAAGAAATTAGGGATTTCTGAGCGTAATCGCTTCCAAGAAATTCAATTCCAAGAGGTATTGGATTAGATCGAAACAATGACGTAAGTGGTCGATCATAAATTCTCTACAAACTCTAAGTTTGGAGATCTCAACAAGTTCCAAGCTTGGAGTGAGCACGAACCCCCACAGTTAGGCTTAATTAGGTCTCCCCTATGATGAAGAAAGGGGGGTAGAAGAAGGGAGTTTGCAAGTCCCCAAGAAAAGAAGAGAATAACAATAAAAAACTTCAAAAACGGGAACTAAAAGAGCCTTGAAAACATACCTCAAAAAGTGTCAAAAATTTGCCGGAAATGTGCTGGAAAAGTCGCTGGAATTTGGTAGCCAGAGATTGGCCAGCGGTGATCGCTGGCCGGAGCTGCTGCAGGGCTGCTGTGGGGCAGCTCGCAGCGCTTGCAGGGCTTGTGCGGGGGCTGTCGGCAGATGTCGGTAAGGGCCTGCTAGGTGCTTGCGGGGGCTGTCAGCAGATGTTGGCAAGGGCCTGTTGCGAGGCCCGCGCGCAAGCTGTCGAGGGCTAGCGAGGCTAGCTAGCGAGATCTGCTGTCAGGATGTGCAGAGGGTGAGCGAAGGTTGCGCGGGGGCTGCGCAGGGTTGGAGCAAGGCTAACCTAACCGGTTCAGGGGCTTCCGACGGCCGGTTCAGCATCTTTCTTCCCAGTTCTTGGGCTTCTGTTTCCGATTCCGGATTTATGGAATCTAGGCGCTACTTCAGGCCAAATTTGGTGGTAGATGATGATCATTAAGGCGGAGAATCGGGAAGGGATTGTTTTCTGATTCCTAGGACTAATTCGGTAGCTTTCCCACCGGTTCCGGTGGTTCCACCGCCGGTTCTGGGCTCCTGGGATCGAGAGCTTCAAGGTGGGTGGCGGGGGCCGAAAGGGTTTCAAGGTTTTGTATTCGGATTTAGTGTTTTGGCTATTAGGTTTTAGGGTTAGGGCTTCGTACTGATAACGTGTTTAAGAAAAACTAAAATTGGGAGAAAATTGAGTCGTACTTTCATTGATAATAGTGGCCTATTTATATAGAGGATTACAAGACATAAAATCAGAGTTGTACAAGGAAAGATAATCGTACAATTAATCGGATATCTATGAATATCTCCGATAATATCTCTAATTCAAAACCCTATTACAACTAGGTCAAGTAACCTAGAGTTTGGGCCAGACACATATTCTGGATTTACTTGAACATCTACAACCCACTTCTCTCTCCCCATTATTTTTTCTTTGCAATAACTAACTCTTTTCTTTTTTATTTTCTGAAGAAAAAAAAAAAAAAAAGTTGCACATGCTTTGCATGTGTGAAGAAATGCTAGTATGAAATTGAAAGAGCAATTATCTTTTCCTTTTTTGCGTAAACTTTTCAAAAGCTGGAATTTGCAAAAGGTCAAAATTGCGGATACTACATTACCCCTTAACTTTGTGTTACTTGAGCTATAAAGCTCATAAACAATTTCAGTTTTTTTTTTTAGAATACATAAACAAATGAGTGTTTCTATTGGGACCTCCAAATCTGCTCAGTTGACCTCACTCTATTATGAATTATTAAATGACATATATAACCTCTTATAAAATGACTATTAAGGACAATAATTATACCAAAAAAAATTATATTTAATTTCTCTATACTTTCCAATTCAATAATATTATATTACATTCTTTATTATTTTCCTTATCTATTTTTATTTTCCAATTTCACTACATACTCATTAACACATTTATATATATTTAATAAGAATTAAAACTATAATCAAGATCATGTGACATCAAAGTTCCTATCATCATATAGGTTGAACGCATATTGGTGAGGGATAACAAAAGAAATCATATTATGACCTAAATCCTAGTCTATCTATTATATTTGAAAAAAAAGAAAAAAAAAAGAAAGAAAGAGCTAGCCGTAAAAAGAAAATCTAAAAAACTATTAAATAATTAATCATGAGGTACAGAAAATAGAGAAAATAATTAAACATTAAGAAAAATTACTCTTCATTTTTTTTTGCACATCTACAAGAGAAAAAAAAAGTTAAAAAAAAAAAACAATTCTTTTTTATTAAAAATTAATTTTTAAAGCCCAATACCTTGTGTTTTTCTTTTTTATTGGATAAGAGATTTATGTAATCTAGTTAAGGAATGAGTATGTAATTAATAGTTTGTTTGCAAATTATATGAGTGAGGTTATTTCAGGAACTTGAGTGAGGTTTAGTGAGTAAATTTAGTATTTGAAAATTTAATAAGAGGTGTAAAAAGTAATGAGGTCAAGTGAGTAAATTTGGAGGTTCCAATAGAAAAACTCTAAACAAATTCAGTTGATTATATGCAAAAAGGGAGTTTTGAATTTTTACAGTACATAATTTGTTTATATTAATAAGAGAACTATTTCTATTGATCATCATTATAGTTCAAACAGCGCGGCATATGTACTTTTTAAGAGTAATACAAGAGCGATGAGTAGTTACACGTTATCTGCTTTTAATTATTTAATTATATTTATAACTGCAATCACATTGCACATACAATGCGTGTAATCTATCTAGTTAAGTGAACAACATATTCCAAATGCATGCAAGCATTGCTGCATTAGGGAAATTAAACAAAAGGCAATGGCAGGTTGAACCATATGGCATTTAAGTGACTAACTAATGCAGGTTATGCAGCTTGTAATGAACTTAATGGCATCTTGCATATGATATAGTCATATAGATAGTGAAGCCCCGCGTCTATTGCTTCTTCTTTTTTCTTTTTCTTTTTTGTCAACTCTATTGCTTCTTCTTTGACATGCATAAGATTGTACCGCAGAAAGGGCGGACCTAGAAATTTCGACGAGTAAAATAAATACTTCTTCCTAGACAACTTACGGTAAAAAGGGTTTACCACTAAATTTTCATCTTTTGGAACCCTAAATTATGACTCTTGATACAAAATCTTCATTGTTTTAAACGATGTTTTGAAATGGTTCATATGCTTCGACCGTGAAAGACACTCAATCTGCTAAAGAAGGTTTCTGTTTTCTTTTTCCTCTGTTGTGTTGTAAAAAATGAGACGGAATTTCTGTAAAATTAAAACAAAATAATATGGTAATATCTTGAGAAATAAAAAAATATATAGATAAGGAAATGAAATAAAGTAAGAAAATAATATAATATATAGGTTTTATATAGGAAAAACTTATCAAGTCGAGGCGTGCAAGCGCACTGTCCTAAGAGAAGATTCGTCCCCTACTGCACAGGGTTGAATGACGAACTTCCCCCAAGATACAACAACTCTTCGAGCTTCGTCGTGCAGCTAAGAAGCCCCATTGAACCTTAATCACCCGTGCATTCAAAACGGTGTATATTTAAAATAGATATATGTATAATATGGAAGAGGAATTTAGGTGGATAGGGTGTTGTGCTAGAGTGGTTGCATGATGGTGGAGTGTCTTTTCTTCTCATGATATCCCTCATATGTATCCGACCATCTCGACATTTCATATCTGACAATATGTCCAACCACACATGCCTTCCAACCATGCCTTCCAACTCTAGCCATGTACCCTTATATAGGCCACACTAACCATACCATCAATAGCCTCATTAACCATATAACGGTCAAATAATAATCATATATTTGAAACATAAAACCGTTAAACCATAAATAGAGTAATAAACACAAAATGAAAATAACTCCCAAAATAAATAATGAAATAAATAAAATACATTTTAATTTTAAATCATAAAATTGAACTAGTCAATGTTATTCCAAGATATAGGACAAGAAGATCTCAATGTTGTAACTTGGTTGAATTACACATAAATATTATAAGACGATTTAGTAAATTTGTTGTTAATGTAGTAATTTTGATTCAATTAAATTCTGGTTTAACTAGATGAACATACCATAATTTTGATTCAAATATAATTTGGGTTGATTGGCGCCATTAATTAACGCGTATGACAGTTATAAGCTAAATAATTCAAACTCTTTTGTATTAGAAAACAAGGTTATGATCTTCTCAAAAAAAAAAAAAAAAAAAAAAAAACAAGGTTATGAACCACTATTGTGCTGGAGTCTTTATACCATGCAGTCATTATACCCTGTATTCATCGATATCTTTGCTTGTTAATGGCCAGAAAATAGAGTTCCTAATTTCCCTCTGAAGAGAATCTGTGAAGGTTTTCTTCAATCCAATGACCACGATCTTTTGCAGCTTTGAATATAACACATCAAAAAACAGAAAGGCGAAGAACTAAATCCCCTGCTAATTGCTCTGTCTCTAGTCTCTACTAATCTTATTCCTTGAGTTATAATGTCTATAAACATGTGTGTATCTAATCTGGGAAAGTGTGTGCCAGAAATTTTTTACAGACATTCATCTTGCTGAAATAAGGAATAAAAGACATTCAAATGATAAAATACAGAAATCAACACATCGTCAGCAAATTAACAACTGCAGAAAGAAGAAATTCAATTGAAGAAAAGATTGCAAACACTATAACTAAAGTTACCAATATCATATTATCCTCTCTCGTAATTTGTCAATACCATGCATCGATTTTCTATAACAGGTTTGATTATCTAAGGTTCATTCTAAACCCTATACTTTAACTTGTCAGCCTGGCAAATTGGGTTTTGCTCGGCCAAAAGCTCTCGTCCAGGTTTCTTGTAATTCACACTACATGAGTGGTAAGGATACTTATGCTTCGTACAAAACACCCCACCACAGCGGCATTTTAACGTCATCATTTCCACCAGGTTAAGTTTCTTCTTGCAGCTCTCGTTCTGGCACTTATTCTTTGTCGCACCACATGGCTGATCAGTAGTTGTAGCAGTTGACAACGACTCGCTAGCAGAAACAGTGACGTCTAGGGTTTTTTTCACTGAAGCCACCACGGCCGGCGCTGCAGTAGGCTTAGCAAGAAGCTGTTCTTTCAGATACTCTGTGTAGCACTTTGAGCACATATTCTTGTTTGCCGAAGTCCCAAAGAAACCGCAACCTTTTACACACAGTGGTGAAGGACAGTCCATGTTTGTTGGCGAGTCCGTACTTTTGCTTCTGAATTGATTCTCCTTCTTCTTTGATCTTCGTTCGTAACTTTAAAGAGCACGTACAAAATTTCTGGGAGACTTGATGTGGGGTGTGAGCGATTTATATAGGCAAGGGTGGATCGTAGTGTAAGATTTGGATAAGGACGTAGTATTAATTCATGATCCTATAAGGATTGGGTGACAAGTCCTAAACGCTTCTCTCTTTTCTCTTGGTCGGTGGATTTATGCTGATTCCTAACCAAGTTTGGAAATGAATCAAAATTAAAGAAACCTTTGAACAATCCAGAACAATCTAGGTAGTTATCACTTGAAATTCATATAATTAAGAAAGATCGATGGATTTTGTAAACAAATAATTTGATTGCCTTATTCATCCAGAAAAATAAATTGAAGTTTAATCAAACTTGTTTTACCAACTACACTAATTCAACTTGTAATAAGCTAATGGCATTCAACTTAGCAGTAGTACTCTAGTTTGGAAAGGTTTCCTAGGTCGGTGCACGTGGTTATACATGGATTCCTGACCATTTTAGAAAATTATTTGAAAAACCATCAGTCAAAATCAGATGTAAAATGATCCGGACATCCGGTGTTCTAGTCGAGCGTAACAATCCAGAATTTTCAATATACATGCATGCAAGTTATTACAAATTTATAATATTCATACACGAGATGTAGTCGTTTCTATGGGACTACTATTGAGAAATACGACCCATTGATGTATTGGTTGTAAAAGTCGAATGAACTCTAACTCGGTAGCAAATCTAGTGAACAAATCCACAAGAACTTATGGGAGTTAGTAGTTTGTCTCTTAGTTGCTGTGAAGGACTCTAATTGTTGACACAAGATTATATAGGAAACTACAAAATTGCAGTAGTGAGGAAGAAGAGCAGGTGTGCCTAATCTACTCGATTAGGCGAAACATGTTACAGTCAGCAAAAAAAATATTAGTTGAAGTTTCTAACCCACCCACATATTCACAATATAAGCAAACACTGCAAACCTATTTACGTTGCATCTGCTAGTAGAGAAGCAAGTTATGGCAACCTTCAACAAGAAGCAGGTAAGGGTACCACCTTCAGTACCATTTCTTTGGGAAGAAAGGCCAGGAATACCAAAAAAAGACTGGAAACCAACGGTTTCTTCAAACAGTGCAGCTCCAACCCCTCCAGTCAAGCTTATTGCATCGGTCCCATTCATATGGGAAGAAAAGCCCGGAACCCCACTACCGTATTTCGCGGAATCGTCATCAGAATCAGCAATGCCTAAACCCATGATGCTCATCACTTACCCATCACCTCCAATATGCTCCCAGCACAATGATCATGGCGCCGAAGATTACAGTGATGGCAGTAATGGAAATGATGATGGAGAAGATGATATACAAAGTGTGTTCAAACTGGACATGGAAGCATTTGATTTTGAAACAGATGATTCATTTAGCTCGGCTCCTTCTCTCCTAGCAAACTGTCTTGTTTCATCATTGGCAATTTCCACTGCTGTTCCAGCGCCAGAAGATAAGAGTGATCAGACAGAGACAGACACACCTTCCTCACCATTGTCAGAAGCAGGCAGCAGTACAAGCAGTTATGCAACTGGAGCTTCGAGCCTGGTGGGTGGTGCTTTTTTGGAATGCCTTTTTCCACTGCTTCCTGCCAAAGCTGGATTCCTTGAAAAGGTTGGCCAATCAGACAACCACACTCTAACTCCACAAGGATCAAAGACTAAATACTTTGATCGTGAATTTAATGGTAGCGTCATTCTGAGGCCAAGAACACTCGGAGAGCTGATGCTGATGAGCCGAAAGAGTAGTTACAGGAGGAAAGCTGTTCAAATGAGGAAACAGAATCTATCAAAGGTAAATTTCATCCTTGCATCTACTTTCACCTTCTTTGTTTCCTCAACATATATTTAGTTGCCAAGCTACTACAGCATTACATGAACTCTAGGTAGGATTTCATAAACACCAGTATCTTGCCTAAATGAACCAATGCAGGAACTCATGATGAAGAATGCTTACGGATGCTGCATCTTTGGAACTGGCAGCAGGATGATAGAAGGATTACATAGCAAGAGGAAGAACTTACTTAGACTTCTGATGTGAAGAAGTAGCGCTGCTTAAAAGATTAAACAACTTGCAGTCACCATGTATTCAGTCCTCCGTATGATTTTAAGTTTCACTTTTGGCTCGAGTAAAAAGATGAATTCAAGAACTAAGCCCGCTATGTACCGAATTTCAAATTATGTGAATATATAAAGAGACTAAGAGAGCTATGCTCGGATGTCTATTTAACTTCAAAATCAGATCTCTAATTATCCATCCACAGCATCTACCTCTTCAGGCTATATCAGCTACTTCTATAAGCAACACCATAAACATTCAAACAGCGTCACTACACAAACAAAAAATTTCAACTGGAAGATTTAATTGTTTCAGTAACTTTTCGGATTCGATCTATAACTACAGGAACATCCTCAGGCATCAAGCTGGTAAAACAACACCTGAACCATCCTGGTTCTATGCAGTGGCAGGCTGACCCAGGAGTCACGTTGATCTTGGCAATGTTCAGCAGGTTATCCCATAATTCGAGTTCCCCTTTCTCACCATAGGAGGGAATTAACCCACTCATATCGGCCCAACAGTATAAACCAGCACTGCTCTTTGCACACTTGATTCCTAATTGTTGCAAACCATCCACAAATAAATCGTACATGTGTTGTATCCTCCTTTTGTTGATGTCTAGGTATTCCTGGATGAATCCAGTATCCAAGAGCATTGAAATAATAAGGCGCTGTGTCGGAGCAGAAATGGGAGAAAATCTTGTTAACCTTTTTGCAGCGGCCAGAACACTATCATTATATGAATATATAACCCCAATCCTAAAGCCCGGAATAGATAGGTCCTTTGATAACCCATATATTATGTGAACTCTGTTCTTCTCAAAATCTTCTGTCTCAACAATTTCTGCCATGCTCACAAACTCCTCGCTTCCATACATAGACCCAGCAAAGATCTCATCAGAGATAATATGGATGTTCTTCTCTTGGGCAAAGTCTAGAAGACTGCACAGTGTTTCCCTTGAAACTAAATTGCCAACAGGATTCGAAGGGTTAGAAATTAAAATTCCCTGTACTTTCACCCCTCGTTTTCTAGCCTGACTGTATGCTTGTTCAAGAACGGTTATATTTAAAGTGAAGTTGTCAGTGCTGCGACAGTGAACGGGAATAAGCTCCACTCCTGTTCGCCATCTCAAATCCCTGTCAAAACTGCACATTGGTTTGCAAATTAAATACCATACAAGATTTGTGCAAATAATCATTACATCAGAATCGATTCTCCCATATTCTTATCATTATTAAGCTCAACCGTGAGAAAAACAAATCTTACCCCGGATAATACGGGGTAGGAACAAGAAATGCATTTCCATGGTCTGCTAAGCAGAAACTCAATATCTCAACTGCCGGGGTTGCACCAGCTGTTAACACTAGTTGCGACGGATCAAATGGCACTGATCTTCGCATCACCTGGGACATAAAATTAGCCATAGCCTGCAACCACCACAACAATCAACCCCATTAGAAATTCGAAACAAGCACAACTCTCCCGAAATACAACAATCATCTCTGAAGTTTCCAAGTCACAAAACTCAATAAAATCTCATTAAATAATCAACTATTTGTTACTTAAGAGTCAATCACCACCAAGTAGGTCACAGTTTTGAGGATTCACTCTCAACAAAATGTAGCATCAAACATTACAGATTAGTAAACGAACCAAGCAACGTATCACAAATTTGGTAGTACTACATTCTTACTAAAGCATTCATCATACCACTTTCAGCTCAGTAAATCCATCAAACGGCTGGTACGCCGCAATCCCGGCAATGCTCAAATCACCACCGTTGGTTCCCAATATCGATTCCGTCCAATTCTCCGACACCCATCTCTCAATCAAATCAAAACACAGCTGCAATCACAGAAAGAACAAAATTTAATAAAAAAATTTAAATTTATCGTAAAGTTTCATACTTACTGACCCTATTTTCAGACAATCCGAGCTGAATAACCCCATTCGGATTATCCACACTATGATACGGGTCCTCCAGAACCCTATCCAGCCCGATATAATACGGCGACTCGTTGGGCTTGGCAATCGGGTCGGCCCGGGAGGAGACCCGGACCCGGCCGATAGATCCGCGGCCGGACAGGCTGGAGCGCGACGAGGATCGGTGGAGCTCGGGGAGGTTGGAGGAGGAGGGAGAAGGCGGGTCCGGGTCGGGTTGGGAGGGACGGTGACGTTTGAGGTAGAGCTGGAGGAAGTAGAAGAGAGCGCAGGGGATGAGAGAGCCGAGGATGAGGCCTCCGCGGCCTTGGACGACGCCTTGGAGAGGGACGATGAGTCTCATGGCGGTGGTGGATGCGGCGGGCTTTTCGTCGTTGTTGTCGTCGGAGGAGGTTTCGGGTTTGCGGGTTCGGGTCATGGGTTTGGGGAATGTGTGGTGGCGCCGGATGAGTAGGTTGGAGAGAGTGAGAGTGGCTTGAGTGGGAGGGAAGTGTCTGTTTTGTTGTTGCGGAGGCAATAGATTTTGTCGTTTGGGCCAAGTGTATGAACTTGGGCCTAGGGTGGGCTCACCCCCAGGTTTCACATTTTCTATTTACATTTCAGGTTCTCTATTATTTATTTATTAATTATTGCCGACAAACTTTTGTCATTATGTTTTCTAAGAGATCTTCTAAATGAATGGCAATGATGACATGCATCTTGAAATTTTAAAATATTAACTAAAATTTAAAACACTCATCCAACCGTTCATTTAAAAATCTTCACTTGATCCTTATTCTAAGATCCTCATTAAAAGCTCTACATTAGGTATTTTATTGCCGATCGATGAAATTTCATCAATATAAATTATTTCATTTGTACAACTTTAGTGACGCGTATTTTGCCCCCTAGGTGTTTCATTTTGCATACGACATTTCATCCGTAAAGGTAGTTTGCAATGAAATTTCGTCGTTATAAACATTTTCATATACACTTTCGCCGCTATAAGTATTTTGACAACGAATATCATTATTATTGATATTTTTGCCGATGAAAGATTCAATGATAAAGATATTACTATATGTAAAATTTGACTGATAACATTTCGTGGGTGGTTTTCTGACAAGGAATCAATTTACAGCTCTATACATAGGCGTTCCTTAGTTCGGACTGGATAACTGAACAATGTGTAAGTTTCATATATGCCACACCTTGGCCTTAACTTGTAACTAAAGAGAACATCCGTTACATGCTCAACAACCCGATAATGCTAGCTTTTCATTCCACGTCTGAAAGCTTCAGGCATGTCAACAAATCTAAGAGTTCTTAGATCTCTCAAGTGTTGGATTCCAGAGGGAACTTCCTTCAGTTGTGGTGAAGGCCCAAGTTGCAGCTCTTGGAGAAGAGGCATAACTCCATTGTCAATAATCAGTGAATTTAGTCCCTCCAAGTGCCTGAGTTTTAGCACCTTTAGTTTCTGAAATCCTCCACCCTCAAAATGCAGCTGTACACCATCATATGCCTTGTATGAGATTCCAAGCTCCAACAATTTGGGCAGATTTTGAAGGGCTTTTAGTGGATCATCTCTTAACCTTGACCAGAAAATCCTCAACTTGACTAGATGCTCTAACTTAGAAATCCAACTCGGTAACTTCTCTAGATGCCCCTTCAAGTAGAGAAACCGAATGGATTCTGGTGGAGTTGAAGTGTACTGTACATCGAGGACTGCATCCTCGCTCATTGCGCATACTTCTAGAGATTCAAGGTGGTTCATGTTTTCAATAGAAGCACAAAGAGCCTGTCCATCTTCACTTCTCAAATTTTTTAGGCCTAACTTTCTCAGCTGCCTTAACTTTTTTAGTTCTTGAATTAGCCTGATCCCTCCATGGTTTGCATCCACATGGTATAGCTTTTGCAAAGCTAGCAAGCACCCTACACCATCATTTATCTTCACTCCACGTTCATAACTCATGCTGAAGTCTATCTCGCTGTCACAATAGCAGGCCAAAATATGTCTCAACTTAAGAAGCTTATTGAGCTTTGCTGGTATTTCACACACAAGAGACTGTTTTAGATCCAGGGTTTCTAAATTTTGCAGCTTAGCTATGGATTTTGGCAGCAGCTTCACCTTTGTATTACGTAGGCTTAAGTACCTCAAGTAGTATAAACTCCCCACATACTTAGGAAGATGATGTATTGGAGCATCTGCAAAATCCAATACCTTCAGAAGCTTAAAGTTCGCACTGATTGTATTGAGAAACGAGTACTTGGGCAATTCATCTTGGTTGAAAGTAAAAACAGAACGAATATGAGACTGTTCGATGCTTATGCTTCCCAAAGCATCAGAGAGGCTGCTGTCTATGGAGAGGCGTCGAGTGGTTGGAGTAAAAGTAGACTCATCTTCTGATAACATGTGACAGAAGCTCGAATCCAATGCCTTTTTAAGGAGGACTTCACGCAAGAGGTCATGAACTCGGCAGCTTCTGGCTTTTCCATCAATGTAAACTTTTGATACTTGAACCAGGCTTCTATGGATCAGCACAGTCAAATATCCCTCTGCAACCTCCTCCAATGTCTTCCCCTTGGTCACTTTCACAAAGCCTTCAGCTATCCACAATCGGACTAGTCTTATGCAGCTAATAGAGTAATCCTCAGGAAATATGCCAAAGTATAAAACACAGGATTTGAGGTAATATGGTAGATGATGATATCTGAAGGATAAGATTCTTGTGAGGCTTGAGAGATGGGGATTACTTTCCAACTCTGAGCTGAGGCTGTTGTACAACTTTTTCCATTCAGAAAAAACTTTAACTTTGGCTGACAGAAGAGCACCTAGAGAAACAATTGCCAAAGGTAACCCTTCACATTTTTTAACCATTTTAAGAGACAACCCCTCCAACTCTGGAGGACATTTACCCTCCAATTGATCAAATTGAAATGCCTTTCTACAAAATAATTCCCATGCCTTGTCTGGAGGTAGAGGTTGCAAATAATGAACATGAACAAAACTAGACTTTTTGCAAAAATCAGCAATATCTTTAATCCGGGTAGTGATCATTATTCTTCCGCCTTTATCATTATCCGGTAAAGCATGTTCTATAGCCCCCCAGAAATCAACATTCCACACATCATCGAACACAACCACATACCTCTTTTGCTCTAAATATTCTCTTTATTTTCTTATTAGGGACTCCTCATCCATTGCATCAACCCCGTCAGGGATATACTCCGGCCTCTCCTTGTAGAATTGCATTATCATCATCCTCAAAACATCCTCAATCTTGTATAACTGTGACACTGTAATCCAAGCATAGCAGTCAAAGTGCTCTATCACCAATTGGTTATCATAGACTTTCTTGGCAAGGGTGGTCTTACCAAGTCCTCCCATGCCAACCGCTGATATCACAGCACGCGTTGACGATGATGATGATGATGATGATGATGCTGCTCCTCCTTGTACAAACCAAGTAATCAGCTCATCTCTGGCAGATTCAAAACCCACAACTTCGGCTTCCTCAATGAAAAGGGAAGCCAGTCGAGGGTCATGCCACCGCCGCAAGTTAATAGTCGTTTCACCATTGCTTTGTCCTTGATCAGTCGAATTAAAGTCATATCTTTCACTTCTAGCCTTAACATCACTAACCAATGTCTTCATACCCTCGATTTTCAAAGCCATCTCCTCCTCTGGTTTCATTTTCTGCACGAACCAAGTAACTTTTCGGAGAAGACCAAGGAATCCACGTTCTTGATCATGCTTCTTCGTGATGCGTAGCAAATATTCATCAATGACATCTTCTATGTGATAAGCTGCTTCCCTTACTTGTTTAACCCAAGTTGCGCTGCTTTCATTGATATTGATCACCTCCCCTTCTCTTGCTGCCTTTGCATATGCATCCCTCAAGAATGATCGAATGCTCTCGAGCTCATCCCGGATGCAAGAAATTTCCTTGTGTACATCTCTCGAGATTTTTGCTTCTGTGGTGACGAGAAATGAAATTAACTTATATCGATCACAAAGCATACAACTGATTCCGCCATTTCCTTTTGGCGCCTTGTTCAAAAGTAAGCTGTATATATGAGGAGATCCAGAACTCTAATGAATCAAATCTGTCTCTTTTCTTTGTGTAAGGATGCAATTAATGACAACTTTTTGGTTGCTATATGCCTATATATCAGGCTATCAGCTATGTTGACACAAGGAAATTTCAACCCCGTCTTTTTCATGATTCTTGCCTTCTGGGTCAGGTTTCATTTTCGTTGATTAATTCAAAGGGGTGGAACTTCTGACTCTGAAAATGCCATTTTGCAATCATTATCTCACCTACTTCGATGGGGACAATGTTGCTAGGCATGCCTGCGCTAGTGGGCCTCTGAATCTTTCTCTTGCATTGACTTTGGGCCTGGACACACTTGGGCCTGGTTTATTTGTTTTTTATATGTTTGTTTCAGTTTGTTCTACTTTATGTTGGTTAGTATTTTACTATTTTTGCGCTATATGAGAGCAATAAGTCATACATTAGTAATGTAGGGAGAGTCGAGTTTTTTGCCTGTGTGTGCACTTAAAGTGCCTTGTCTGTTTTGGGTAGGCGGAAAATTCATTGCTTTGTTAAATGGTCGCAACCTCCTAGTGGCAGGATGAGACTAAATGTCGTCGGATTTATCCTCTCGCAACAACATAGTAGGAAAACTGGGTTATTGGTAATTATGCTACGTTGTAATCATGTTACATATCGAATTATCCTTCCGTTATGTCACCACTATATCAAAGAAAATAGAGTAGCCAGTAGAGCACTCTTTGCTAGTTGGTGCCTGGTTGAATACTTTTTTTTTCAGTAGAGACTCCTGATATTATTTTATGATGTTCTCTAGATACTTATTGTAATATGGGGTTTAGGCTCAATGTCCCCCCTGTATTCGACAATTTCATTAGTTACGGCCTGAGGCCAGCAACACCATTCCTTTATTTAAAAAAAAAAAAAAAATTCAACAAATGTCTCAAGCAAACTAAACTGCTAGATATATTTAAGAACGTGAATAAAGATTTTATAGGAATTAGGAAGTATCATGACAATGTACGTAAAACATGACATAGATCATTTAGGAACAAGTGAGAAAGAGAGGAATTCTAAAGCACTAATCGTACAAAGTTTATTTGCTATATATGATTGTATCGACATTCCATAATGTAAGTTGTATATTGTCCGACTCAAGGGCGGATCTACCCAAATTTTCAGGTATAGAATATACACTACGGGCATGTTTACTTACTTGGAATGAGAGTGAATGATTACGGGGTAAAAGTATTCCCGCGTTTACTAACACATAAAGGAATCAGAATGATTGCGGATAAAAGTATTCATGCGTTTACTAACACATGAAGGAATTAGAATGGATGTAGGTCCCACCACTTTATAAGGAATCGATTCCTGAATACTCAGGAATTTGATTACGAAGGGGGAGATAAATTTAGGAATCAACTCCTCCGGAATCAATACCGATTGCTTTCTTCTCCCATTCCAGTTGTCTCCGATTCATGATTAGTTCCCATTCCAAGTAAGTAAACGTGTCATACATGTATTAGATAGTTGATTAGAGATTAACTTTGGGGTTTCTTTTTTCTTTGTTCATTTTTCTTTTATATCAGGGGTTGCGCTAAATTCTCTTATTACTTTTATAAAAAATAAAACAATCCAGCCCACTTCAGTTTTAAATCCTGAATCCGCCACTGATTCAACTCCAAATCTCATGTACTAGTATATCGGGTATTCATTCACAGCAGTAAAAAACCACAATACCGATTGCTGCATTGAATGGTTGAAATAAAAAAGGACAGTTACGAAAAAGGAAACAACTTTGTACAAGGAATGTCGAAATTAATTTCTTGGCTACTATAGGTAACTAAGTTACTAATTTCTGACAAAAAATTAAAAAAAGGTAACTAAGTAACTAATGAAATTAAATTTCCATTTTGGCGCGTAGCTGGCACTGCACTGGAGGGGGTTGTGGCATATCAGTTCAAAAATTTTGGACCCTTTGTTCTCAAACTTCGGCGCTAAAAAAACAACACCTAGCTTCATCCTCAACCTTTCTCCTCCTCCCTTTTGTCTTCATCTCTTTCCTTTCTTTGCTTCTTTAAACCAGCTTCGAGATTTTCGCCGTCAACAATTCAAAACCAAAACTTTCACTTCTTCCCTCATAAAATCCCAATTAGGGTTTTTCCCAGTTCATTTCTATATCTACGTAACATTAAGTTTCTCTCCCTCTCGGATTTCCCGGGAAACTTTTTTTGAAGCCGAGAGGGGGGAAATCCTAGTCTCATAAATGTTGTTTTTGCTTAGTCAATGGTTTCGTGTCCGATTTCGATAGAGGGAAAATCAAAATGTCCTCTTCATCACGAGGAATATAGGGTGGCAACCTTTTGGAATGTCAAAGTAATTCGATTTTGACATTGCAATTCGCTTGTTACTTTGCCTGAGACGGTGTTCGGGGGCATAGAAAGAGAGATATGGACGACGAAGAAATGGTGGAGTTTGTTAAGGAGGCTTTCGAGGGTGAAGAAATTGACATGGATTATGAGTTCGACGCGCCTAGGTTCTATGATTTTACAACGCTTGAAACCGATTGGGAGGCTGAAGTGGCTGAAGATTGGTTCAGATACGCCGGAAGTTATCCTTCGTCTCGTAAGCAATTTACAGAGCTTGTTAAATATTTGATCACATTTCTAGAAATGGAATTGGATGATTTTGAATCACTAGCAATATCCTATTGTCTGTTCTTGACAAAAAGAAAATAGGCATGCATGCATTGAGTTATAAATGCTGGTTAGTGGCAAAGCTTTGTAATTTAAGGATTTTTTATATTGGTTCTTTAGTTTGAACTGTATGGAACTCTAACCCAGGTCTTATGCTTCTCAATCTAGAGAGGTAACACTGTTACTCGTAGTGCTATACAAAGTGAGACATTAATGTTTCTATGTGATTATTTGAACATTTCAGCTTTTATAGTGAGATTGTTGAATTGGCACAAGGGCAATTCTCTTGAGGAAACAGCAAACACCTCTGTGGAATTCAAAGATGTCGAATGCATTAAATGTGCTAGCATCGAGTCGAAGAATAACATGGAAGCTGAGGGTTCTTCAATAGAAGATGATAGTAACAGAGGTACATTAAAATTTACTAATATCAACTACTAAGTACAGCATTACAATCTGATACAACTCATTTTTATTTCTTTGCCATATTCTATCTTGGCCGGGGAAGAATTTTATTTGATTCGAATCCGTTGGTTTTGACATCATTTGTTCTTGTTTCTTTTATTCATTTTCTTTGTTACATATAAGAAGCTTAAGTTTTCATATTTCTAACAGGAGTAAAATGCGTAAATAAAATGGATCAAGATACTCCAAAAGCTAAAACCAAGTCCTCGGTCAAGTCACCATCCATATCAAGGAGTTCAACTTTGATGAAACCCACAGCGAGTCAATTAGCCAAGCAAAAACAGCGTCGTCATGAAGTTCGACAATCTCACTCCAATCGATTATCGAGGAGGTGTTGATCTTTTTCTTTACTTCATCTTCTTTGGAAGAAAAAAAAAAATAATAATTAATTAAGCCGCTGCCTTGGACAGAAAGTGGCTGAAGCATGTTTTGTTTCATTTCCTAGACACTTGTAAATACTGTAACTTGAATTCAATGATGGTTTATTTGCGGTATATCCTTCATTCTTATTGTTGGTGTTTGTGTTTCTTTTCTTCCATTTTCATTTCTTAATTCCATAGGCTTGAGAAGAAGCTAGGGAAAGTCGCGGAGAATTCACCGAGTTCTCCATTATTCGTTAGTGTAGCAACTAAAAGACAGAAGTTGGAGGCTGGCTATGTGCGGAAGGTACACTTACTTTACTTTTGAAATTCAGTGGCTCATCATACTTGGAATATGAATTTTTCTAGTGTTCTCTATAATTTTTTGTGAAACAGTTTTCTCAACTTAAGCATCAACCTCTTTGGTTACACAAGTCGCCAAAAAAGGTAATTTGCATAGCTCATCAACTGTTTCTTCATCTTGATCTAAATCTGGTTCTGGTTCTGGTTCAACCATGGTTTCTACACTATACCTTGTCGAACGAAATAGTCGTTATCAACGTTTTATCTATGTCAACAATTATTTGTGGTTTTGTGCAGGTTGGAACTGCTGTAACGTCACCAAATGGTAGACCTAAAGTCACCATTCCTAGAGAACCAAACTTGGAAACAGCACAAAGGGCACAAAGACGTAGGTACATTCACTTCTAGCTGGATTTTGGTAAAATATTGTTCACTATAGATGTTCGATACACGAATCTCTGATGTGAAAGAAATATGCACTTTGGTTTTCAGGTATAAGACTATTGCGAAAGATGGAGAACAAGCAAAAGTAACTGTCTATTCCCTTAACGATCCTTTAGCAGAAACGTTTGTGCTTCAAGTCAATAGTCTTTAGAAAGAAAATGAAAATTTTCATTTTCATAGATTTGGAAGACTGAAAAATTGTACAGTTCTATGATCTTTCAGTTCACTGATATCTTTTGCAGATTATCAAGGAGCCTCCATGGACCCTGCCTAAGAAGAGCACACCACAAGCAAAAGAATTTCAAGTACTCATATAACATTTTATTCTTTTTCTTACTACAATATATCCGCTTCACGATATTCGTAACACTTCTTTAATTCGTTGCTATCAGGTGTTCTATTTCAGGACATCACAAAGAGCTAAGCAAAGCACAGTTGATAATGTAACCCTTCAAATTTTGTTCCTTCCTTCATCAGGATGTACAACTTTCTGTTTCTACTCACATGTCCAATTAATCTTGTCATTTCAGGTGACAAACACACCGATTTCTAGTTGTTTATCACCAACTGAAGCCACAGAGATTAAAGGGTAATTATTTCTAAGCTAAACTTAGAAATTGTATGTATCATATCTTGTGTCAATTGTATGGAATGATGTTGTTACTTCTTCACAGACCAAACTCTGTCTCTGCCAAAAGTGATAAATGCAAAGTACTCTCTCTTAAAAATAAGGTAATATCAGTCTATCCACTTCTGCAGCTTTGTATTAATCTTTCTCTGCAACCATTAAACCATGTTGTGCGTGATGCAGACATTGTCAAGTAAGGAAGGAACTGGTGCTATCCCAAATATCAAACAGGAAAGCAGACTACCAAGTCCAAGGGTATTAGTTACTTCTTCCTCTTTAATTTTTGGACTGATTTTCTTTTTCCATGGTCATTTGTTTTCATTAATTATAGTCTTAATACCATGCTTTCACTTGCCCCTAGGAATTAAAGTTTGACAAGAGGTTTATGAAGGAGCCACCAACAGATTTATTCAGCAAGGTACTTTCTATCTGATCTACATTTTGGAAAGAACAATTTTAAATGCTAATAAATAGGTTGTTCATTGTTGCACCTAAAAATAAATTCATTAATCAATTGATTCAATTCATGTATTGTTTTGAAATCTATTTCAGCTCTCACTTGCACCTGAAGCCCATCATAATGCAAATCCTGAGCTTAAAACTGCCTATGCCTGCTAAGGTTAGAACATGTTCTATGGAGCTCAGAAGCTTTACGTTTTTCGTTATTTGTTAGTTTACACATGGTTTGTTTTGTTATGTGAATTAAGGTCCTAAATTTATTCAAAGATATTGGACTTGTTCGGTGAAAAGTGACGGGAGGATCCTTGAAAAATAACCAACTACATAAGCAGAAATCTCCAATCTGAATGTTAGCATAATAGCATTGCATCATTTGAAGTTGGTTGGTTTATGTGGTGCAGTTACATTGTGCTTGACCCTCAGTCTTGTAGGCATGTAACTAGAAGTTCACAATGTTCTGAAAATGTGAGGGGGAAAAAAAAGGAACTTTTGCAATTGCAATGCAAACCTTTTTCTTGTGGCTGTTTTCAACTTTTGATTATCTTTATTCACTTTTACCCTACCTTGACTGGATTAACCGATTAAAGACTCGTGAAATTAATTTTTTTTTCTCATGTTTTGTATGTAATCCTAAACAATGATACCTAAAACGCAAGTTGAACTTAAAAGTCTGTTTTTCTTTCTTATGTTTAGTGTGCAATCAAGCAAATGACACATAGGACAACGGAGCAGGAATGAAATAACCCTTCTACTTTGTTTGATAATCTCCCATGGAAAAACCCTCAGTATTTTCTACATTTTACATAAAAAGGGCCGACAAGAGGTGCTTGTTGGCTCCAAGTGCATTTGGGTACCAGACATCTCAACCAGTTCAATTTCCCCAGGTTTTGCTTGAATAAATTCAACGGTGTAGGTCTCAAATCTGAAGGGTCAAATGACATGGACAAGTTAACCCTCAATATTTGATGTTTCTCTCAGTCCACAGTGAATGCTCTCTGAGCAAATCATAAATTCTCGTGAACCTGTTAAAAGCCTGGACACTATCAACCAAATCTTTCCCCAAATCTTTTGTGGATGTTTTTCTTGGCATTGATTCAAATAAATAAAACAAAGTGGTATCAAAAAAGCATAGCCTGACGACACCAGGGGTTTTCACCTTTTCCCATGAGCTAATAGTATTTTAACAAAATATATCCTTACAGCAGAAACTACCAACTTTTTTCAGATTTGCTTATATCATCCTTACAAAAGCAAACTGTTCACTTTCTACCTCCCAAAAGCGACAATAACCCATATATTCACCTACTGGCCAGTAACTGCAGAGAGTTTTTTACCCCATCTGAACCAAAATTCGGGCATCTTCCCCATTTGAAGTTTTCAACAGTTACAAAACACAGGAGACTGTAAAACTACTTAGAGTGTGTTCTTGGATATAACCTCACCAAACCGAAGAAACCATTGAGCATCAGATGAATGACTTTCTTGCCGAACAGGCTTCTGCTGTTGCACTTTTGGTTGTTGTTGTTCCTTGTTAACCGCAAACTTATCATAGTCGATACCCTTTGAAAGAGGCTTCTTTGAGTGATGTAAAGGTAGGAGGGAGACCAAAACCCTTGCAACTTCATGCATTGTTGGCCTCTCAGTGGGGTTTCGCTTGGTGCACAGCAGGGCGAGTTGAAAAGTTTTCTTGACATGAGTTATATCCATGCAGGTGACAGAAACTTCAGGGTCAACAGTCTCCATTACTGTATTGTTATCTGCCTTGGACAATATCTGAGAAGAACACAACATCCTTGTGTTAAAAGCAGAGTCAAGAGAAAAAGACAAATGAACCAACTTGCAAGTAAAGCTAACCACAGTACTATCTAACTAAAAGGTGAATGTTTCTTTTAGTTCCCTACTAGGCTGATTTGTACAGTTATAACCTTCTACCCTTGGTTACAAAGCATAAAAGCTAACTTAGAAACTTGGAATACTCTAGAAAACATACCAGATGATGCAAGTTAGACTCCTTGTCCACAGCCTTCTTCCCAGTCAGTAGCTCAAGAAGCACAATGCCAAAGCTATATACATCAGATTTTTCATTGAGCCGAGAAGTCCTAGCATATTCTGGATCGATGTAACCAATTGTTCCCAGAACATAAGTCGATGCATGGGTATCCGCACTGGGGATGGATTTTGCAATTCCAAAATCAGAGAGATGAGCTTCAAAATTCTCATCCAGCAGGATATTAGAGGATTTCACATCCCTGTGAATAATGCGGGGGTTGCAGTCATGGTGAAGATAAGCAAGTCCTTGAGCTGCTCCAACTGCTATTTTCAAACGTGTTTCCCAATCAAGTTTAACCTTTTTCGATGGTCCTGCATTGCAATTAGCAAACATTGAGTAATTGGCAACTTAACAGCTTCTTATATCTACAACTTCTACAAGAAACAGACAATCAGGACAGTTAAGTTGTGGTAACTAACCATGAAGCATATCCCACAGAGACCCGTTCTCCATGTAGTCATAGAAGAGGAGATTGCCCAAGGGAGACAGTGAATACCCATGCAAACTGACTAAATTTCTATGCTTGATACTGCCAATGGTTTCAAGTTCCGTCTCAAACTCCCTCCAGTTGTGTGGATACCGGTTGTAGAGTCGCTTGATTGCCATTGGTCGGGAATTTTTCAGTACACACTTGTACACTGTGCTAGAAGCACCATACCCTATGATATACTTCTCATTTAGATTCTCAGTGATTCTCATTATATCATCAAAGCTGTGTATAGCCATATCCATGTGAAGGATTACAAGTTTAGCAGGACCTGTAAACAATAGTGAATCTTCCTTAGATTCATTTGTTAAAACACAAACAGAAGAATTAAGCAAATCAAATAAACATAGGATATACATGCCTTGTCCGTTCTTGGTAGATCCCATCAATAACTGCTTTGGTTGGTTGGACTTGTAAATCGCAACTATTACCATGGATAATAATGTGATGAAGCCTAACGCCATACAGACAACTGCTGCTCGGGAGAATACAGCTGAAAGCAGAAATAAGCAGTTTTTGTTAATAATTTGGAAAGTCCAGATGATTACCAATATTTCATCATCACACAGCAAGTTGAAAAATAAGATATTTTTACCCCTGGACTTGGGGGCAACGGGTCTGCAGATCGATCCCAACCAGTCACTGCACAACAGCGGGTTTGCAATGAAGCTGAAAAAACCACATCGATAATTAGAAGAATAAACATAGAACACATAAATTAAACTGTTCTTCCCCTGATCCTATCCCATTTTCCCCCATACCTGTTTGGTGAAAAACGTGAAAAGTTCCTCATGGGAGGTACAATGCCCGACAGATTGTTGTATGAAAAATTCCTACAAATATTGATAAAACAACATTCAGGAAAATTAGAAAATACATGGACAAGCACAGAAAAGAGTAGAGACAAACTCACAAGGTCTCAAGGCTGAAACAGTTGGTTAGCTGATCAGGTATCTTTCCACGCAAGTTGTTGTTATTAAGCAACCTACCAAAGAGAGCCGACACAGAACAAAATTAACATCGCAATAAATGATATAACTTAGATATAATACAAAATCAATGTAGTACGGAACTTACAATGCCGCAAGGTTTTGCAACTGACCCAATTCTGAGGGAATGCTCCCAGAGAGATTGTTGAATGACATATCACTGTCAACATACATGCACAAAGTCAAAAGCAAATTAGAATCTGCAAACTTCAGCCAAATTACAAACAAGTTCTTATAAAACGCACATGATTTGAACACTCCTGAGGTCCCCAAATTCTGCAGGCAAAGGACCATCAAGATGATTCCCACTCAAATTCCTGCAGGTAAATATATGTATGAAGATGTCAGGAGATAGTGTTAACAAATTTCAATTGTAGAACCATATACAGCATACTGAATACTCTTAGAAGTAAACTTACAAAGTCAGGAGGTGCTCAAGATTGCCAACAGAAGCAGGAACAGGGCCAGAGAAATTGTTGCTGGACAAATCCCTGAAAGGAAACAAAACAGACAGTTAATCCCTCATCAAAAGATGGAGGTGATGCACATGAGCTATGGATTATAAGTCTATCAGTAAGATACACGTATACTTACAAAGTGTCAAGATTGATGATGTGTCCCAACTCAAGATTAATTCTACCACTGAAGGCATTTGCTGACAAATTCCTGAGGGTCCAATCAATTTAATTTATCAACTGACAAGAAAGTTCAATTGAACCACAAGTGAAAGACAGAATTCAAAACACTGGAACTCACAGATAGGTCAAGCTCTGCAGATTTTTCAATGCTAAAGGAATGGATCCTGTCAAGCGGTTTCCATGAACGTTGCTAAACAATCAATCACAAGAAAATCTATCAGTATGCATAAACCTATGGTGCTCTGTAAACTTGGACAGGTAGTGGAATAAGATATCCTACAATTGGTTCAAGGCAGTGCAGGAACCGATGTCATGTGGGATGGGACCTTCCAGATCATTGTTGGCAAGATTCCTGACACATCACGCAAATTATAAATGTGAAGGTATTATTAAAAAATACAAAGGAACAGGAACACTGGCACAATATTACTCACAATTCAAACAACTGGTTCAGCTTCCCAAGCTCACCAGGAATTCTACCAACCAGATTGTTGTCATTTAATTGCCTGCAGAGATAATAAGCAAAGAGACTTCTTACACAGAATAAAGCATGGCACCAATGAGTTTGTATCAGTAAAACATTGCATCAATGGGTTTATAACAGATGAGGCAACTCACAAATAGCTAAGCTTTGACATATTGCCAAGTTCAGGAGGAATTGTCCCAGTCAACTTGTTACCATGCAGGTATCTGGAATAACAAACAATTGTGTTCAGATATAGAACTGAAGCATTACTGATGAACCTTTCACACAAAGGAAGCAAACTTACAGTTTCCCAGTGTATGATAAATTGCCTAGTATCGGTGGAATTGGCCCAACAAGTTCATTCTCACTTAAATCCCTGGAAAACAAGAATGAAATTATAAACTCCTTTAACTCTTGCAAAAATCAACTGGAGTTGAAAGTATTCAAAATTAGAACAAATCACTTACAAAACAGCAAGAGCCTGCATTAAACCAATAACCTCAGGAATCTTTCCAGTCAGTCTATTCCCTTGTAGCGACCTAACAAAATGCACCATAAACATGCTTTAACAGCTGAACTCCACCAACACTACACTACACTAACAGTCCAAAGAAATTGAACTTACAGGGTAGCCACTTGTAAAAATCCAATGTTATATGGAATCCCACCAGTGATCTGATTGTATGATATGTCCCTACAATTCCCAACATAAACAAATATTAAGCAACCAACAGCTAAAAGCTTCTTTTAAGTTCATGGGAGATTTGGGGAAATTCAAACTTTTTCAATTTTACAAATTTTCTTACAGGATCTCAAAGCTTGTACAGTTGCCAATGTTGTCGGGGATCGGGCCAGTCAGGTTATTGCCTCTAACATCACTGAGCATAAAAGGAAACTTCAATACCAACAGAAACACAAAAAGAACACAAAGAAACCAAAACTGGTTGAAATACAGGAGGAAAATACTTACAAGTACCACAGACCAGTTAATTGACACATATCAGGGGACAGAGCTCCAGTCAAAGAGTTGCCTCGCAATCCACTGTAAAGTCAAATTCCAACCAAGAGAATCAGAAATATAGAGGACTTTTAACAAATACAGTAAAGTAACTACAAAACAAAGGGTTGTGAATAATCTACTGAATCAAAAACAAATGAAAGCAAGAACAAATGCAATACACAGAAATTCATGGAATAATTGTTTCAAGTACTCACAGGTACTGCAAAACTTCATTCCAATAGATTAGCCTTGGTATCTCACCAGTGAGCTGGTTCCGAGCAAGATCACTGCAAACATAACAGCATCAAAGCAGAAAAATGAAACTCATCAGTCCCAAATAGAAAGGAATACCAACAGCCAAAAGCCAGTTCTCGGAGAGAGTTTTTAACATAAATGTGAAATTCAGGTGATTAAAAGCAGGAGACTTACAGAGTTTTAAGGTTTGGAATTTGGGTAAGAGTTGTAGGGATAGGACCAGTCAACTGATTGTTCTTCAAATTACTGCATTATCAAACCAAATGTTTCAAAGAATTTCTGAGGCATGCATCCTACAGAAAGAAAATTTATGATTAAACACTTACAAAACCTCAAGCTTCTTAAGCTTTGAAACCGAGAAGGGTATGTCTCCAGACAGATTATTGTCAGACAAATCCCTGCATTTCAACACAGAATTAGCAAAACCAAAATGGAAAACAAGTTAAAGGACAAACAAGGAACGTCAACATGAAGGAGATGTCTTACAGATATATAAGAGAAGCACAGTTGCCAATCTCATCCGGGATTTGACCAGTTAGCTTATTCCCCTGCAAGTCTCTACAATTCGCAAATAAACAAGGAGTCATCAAACCACTTCAGGACTATTACACTATGAACCAAAAAAAAAAAAAACGAAAACAGACAGAAAACATACATGGATTCCAAGTTTCCCAAATCTCCAAGGGCTGGCGAAATCTCCCCGCCCAGATTCAAACTGGACAAATTCCTAAAACAAACAAACCCATACACACATATTTCAGTATAAAGTGAATTACTGTAGGAGATCATCAACAGTATTAACGCAGACAAAGAACAGTTTTAGAGAGAGGAGAGAGAAACTCACAAGGAGGCCACAGAGAGGCTGACATTGTCACAGAATACTCCACGCCAAGAACAGAAATCTTCGTCATGAGCATCATTCCAGTCCAGTAAAACATTGGCTACATTGCTGAACGAGGCCTTGATTGCCATCAAGGCTTTCCCTGTGAACCCCATCATTATACAATCATTATAATATGCAACCGGTATTAAATAATACCCCAGTAACCCAGCCACAGATTATAAAAATGAATTATATCCATTCAATAGTAACAAGATTAGGATTAAAAAAAAAAAAAGTAGAGAACTCTAAGTTCACTTCAACACTGCTTAAAAATTTGCAAGAAATTTAGGGAAAAAAATGCACCAGGGAAGAAACTAAACTTCAAAAACCAACCAAAGAACCAGAGAGCCCACATTAGGAAAAGGCATGAATTTTTGGAAAATAAAGAAAAATGCATTACAGCCGTTCATTTCACTATGCTTAAATCCAGCTACTGGTTACAAAAATGAGACAAAATCACTCAAAAAAGGTAACAAATTTAGAATTAAACAATAGCCTAGACCTCTCTATACAACCGAAAAGACTTCAGAAATATAAAAAAAAAAAAAAATTTCACCAGGGAAGTATCTGAACTTAGGAAACAAACCAAAGTAGAAGAAGCTCAAGTAACAGAGACAACCCAAATAAGTAAAAACCATAAAACTTTCGGAAAAACACATTGCAGCTCTTCATTTCCAGAAAGCCTCAACGTTTTGAGCTAAAAACACAATACTGACTACATTCAAAAACGGAAAAAAAAAACCCAAAAGTCCAAAAACAAATTACACCTCTCCATTTCTGGTTTGTTTCTTAAAATCCTAAACATTTTGGCCTATAAAACACAAAAACTGGACACTTTCAAAAATGGAAACCCAAAACACAGAAGCATAGTATCACCCACCTTCATCGTTCAGTGACGAAGCAAGAGGAAAAAGCAGAAACAGAGACAACCCAAACCACAACTTCTTCCTCCATTTCAAAACCACCCTCTCCTCCATTAACAGAGCCAAACACAAAGAGAACAAAAACAAGAAAGAAGAGAAAATGTGGGGGGGGGGGGGGGAGTGAAATGCTCAAAAGGCAAATGAGCTCAGCATTTTTGAAGTGTCCTCACACATTATAAGCACCCTCAAGAGAGAGAAGAGTGAGTGAAGTGAACAGACGTTTGGCGTGAAGCAGAAGGCAAGGACTGAAGCTCTAGCGTTATGAAGAGAGAGAAAGAAAGACCGAAGTCTCGGGCTTTAAGAAAACTGAGAGAGAAGGGGTCCCCAAACGGCGGTGAAGCGACGTTAAGTCTTTGGAAAATAAAAGAAAACTGGCACGGCCGTCATTCGTACCCGGACGTTTTCCAAAGCTCGCAGCTTTTTCGACACCTATTCAAGTCCCTCCCCCTCCATTATTATTTTTATATTTACTACACACTCTCTAGTACAGACACAGATTACCAATCTGCCCCGTCCTTTGTCACCACCATCACCATCGGCGCGTGCGGGGGGGGGGGGACGCGCCGTGAGAGTGACAGTGCAGTCCGGTTTGGTTTCAACTTTGAAGGACCGAAAGTGGAAGAGAGAGTTGCCATTCTGGGCTTGTTTGCTTGTAACGAGGAGTTTGGGTACTTCTTTTTCTATTTAGTTTGAATGGTCTTGTTGGTGTTGCACTGTTGCTTGTCTCTTTGTCCTACATTTCATTTTGCACAAATTTGTGAATGGTTTTTTGAACTTTCTTTTTTCTTTCTAATTTCCCTCAAGAACTTAGACCTATGGTAAAATGCTTTTTGGCATTTTTGATTGCATTGCCTCTTTTGCGCAACGAGACCAGCTTCAGAAATCAGAAGTGACTAAGAAATCCCACAAAATCTTTGCTACACTTGATTGATATGGTCCTCCTTCCAATGCAATCTCTTTTATGAAGAAAATTAAAATAATTTAGCAATGATGTAGATGTGAATGACCCAAAATCAATCATGGAAATTTTGGACTGGTGATGATGCTCATGTCAACGATAAACGCCAAGGCAATATTAAGGTGCGCGTGGAGTCACTAATCACGTACGTTTGTAACCAAGGCAAGAATATCGAATGGGACTTTACAAATATTCTATTTTTCCGATTTACGAAGAACAATGATAGATAAACCCAGAAATTTTTATCGATTAAAAAATAATATGCATGCATGAAAGGGTTTTAGAAGGCGACAGAGTATGCAGCTTTGCAGCGTTTGAAAATTAACAGGCTTCGCTTCGTTTAAAGCTGGCCATGCTAATGCCATATTTCTGTTTCTATTTCTCTTAGCACTATTTTAATTTACTGGGATTGACACCAGCTATTATTCTATGGTTTAAGATCCAAAAATATTTCCTTAATATTCTTCTGGGTTTGGAGATTACCCGTGGGGTAATCGGTTGTAAATTCCTTTTCTGACCAATACTCATGGGGACAATTTTGTGATTTCACTTGACAACACCATCTTCTTTAGTGACAGGGACAAATGCAAAACCCAACCGATTATCCAAGCTGGTATTAATCACAAAGGCGAAGAGCTTTATAGAGAGAGCCCCAAATAATAAAAGGAACACATGGCTTAGGCTGTGGGAAACCCTAGGAATCCTAATGAGCAATGACCAATGAAATAGCAGAGAGAGAGGAGAGGGTGACAGCTAAGGCTAAGCATCATAGGTAGAGCCAGAGAGGACCGTCTGAGAGACTACAGAGCCTAAAAGCTAAGAAAAGAAACAAGACCGGCGGGTCAGTCGCCGGTGACCCGCCGTCAGCAATTGTACCAACCGGCGTGAGCCTTTGCGGGACCCACCACCCCAAGGCTATCTTTGTCCCGTTGTGCCATTTAGTATATTTTGGTTTTTTGGGGTTTTGGGACCTCCCTCGATGTTTTCTAACTTTGTTTCCACAGAAACTAGACTGGGGTTCAAATTTGGTTTCTGCGTAGTGGGCCTGGCTGGAATAGACTTGATTTGGCTAGTTAGCTACTTAATTTAGGAGAGGAAGGGGAAGGTGTTTCTGACTTCTGAGTTTGAAAACAATGTCCGTTCTCTTTGCTCATTGATTCATTAGCATTTAGTTTTAAGCAATGTGTTGAACCTATTCTTGAAAGGGTTTGCCACATGAGTCCTACATTTTTCACAACCTAAGGGATAAGGTGTTGTAGGCTTATAGCTCATTTTGCATAACCTAAGTGATACTCGATTAGGGAACTTGAGAGGTGATTTTATACCTAATGTCCGCCAAGAAAATCACTCAGCTATGACATTTGAGTCATGGAAATTTGACCTAAGGATGCACAATGTAATTAGTTTTTACCGGAATCTTAAAAGCAGAGCATTGCTAAGTGTTCGGACTCATCAAAATAACGCTTGAACATTCTAGTGACATTACGTTTTAATATCCTCGAATTCTATCGCGTAGTGGTTGGTAACTTTAGTTGCGTCCGTAAGGTTTATTTTGAGAGGGTTAAAATGTGAAATTAGAAAGAAAGAGAAATCCTGGGCATAAATAATGTACACAAAATTAGGAAAATAATAGTTTGAAACTTGCAAGCAAAGCAAGAAGGGTTGGTCAACCATACACTCAAATCAGTCAACATAATGAAACTAAAAGCTCTGATGCAAGGCACAAAGAGAAGGTACGGGACCATGAAACTCTGGTAGGGGCAATAATAAAGAAGGGGGCTGGGGGGATTGATCACACCCATCATAAGACACGTGATCTTCAACTTTCCCCCCTACAATAGTACAATTATAGGTCTCGTCCTTTCTATTCTATCCATCAATTATATTTCATGCCAAATTTTTACTTATACTATGATCCGATGTTGACATTTTTATTGATTACATTATTGAGTGACTTTACTACAAAACTGAGGGGTCACAGTAATGTATAATGGAGCAGAAAACTTACTCACCCAATAGGTTTAGGATCATAATTCAATGTAGCATGTGTATCTATCCTTCAGTGGTCCTATTTCCCATGTTACACCTATACACATTTAGTAGCGCAATGTAGCATACACCTACTTAAAAGCAAACAAGTAATCACATATGCTGCATTCATACAACCATACAACCTCGCCTCTCTTTATCTGTTCGGTTGGCAAATTGTAGTTATATTGATTAAGAGCATTTTGACCATACCCGATATCTAAATTTGAGCTACACGGCCAAATATGGAGATCAAGAATCATCTTTCGTGGATAGTCATCCAATGCTACATAATTAAGAGCTTGTGGTAAATGCAATAAGAATTGTATCCGCTCTGCATGAAACAGTAATGACTACACAAGAATTATGTGCAGGAAACCTGTTTTGTGTTCTCAAGGGCGTAATAGTCAGCTGCTTAAATGCATTACTCAATTGAGTGAAGAACCTGTTCTAATATAATAAGTGAAGGTTCTTCACACAAATGAGTAATGGGTGAAGAAAGTGAGAACCTCTTTTAACATCATAAGTGCAGTCGGACTGAGAAAAAACAGCATAATAAGTGAAGAAGATGTATGAAGGTTTGGGAGT
Organism: Rosa rugosa; assembly: GCF_958449725.1. Taxonomy (NCBI): domain Eukaryota; kingdom Viridiplantae; phylum Streptophyta; class Magnoliopsida; order Rosales; family Rosaceae; genus Rosa; species Rosa rugosa. The sequence continues at coordinate 50,151,801 of NC_084825.1, forward strand.
AGATATGGCATATTGATGCAAAGTTCTGGTCCACATATTTGCAGTGTAATTTAGATGACAGTGATGTGATCGTAGAAGTACAACACAGAAATTGAGCGAGATAGCAATTCACATCTTAGCATGCAGGGTCTTCAGAAATGAGCTAAACAGAGAAGTTCAACATTCAGGATGACAACTGAAGGATATGTATCAGTTCGATTAACAAAACCTAGAACAAAAAAATGGCAAAAAAACACTTCAACCTTCCCTACTGCTGTTACTGGACTGGGTCAGCATTGTGCCACCCCTTGGTACACGGAGGGATGCTCACAAACTCGTCAAATTCCTTTACATGAACGTCACAGCACTTCCACTGCAAAATTAGAAGACAGATATTATTGGAATTGTAGACATATGCACCGAATATATGACTGAATCAACTATGCAGTAACTCACCCCTCTCACTCGGTCATGGAAAACAGCAGGCCCCGGGTGGTAATTGCATGCCGTCTCATGGTTATCCCTCTCTTTGAAAGTTTGACCACAACCTTTATTTTTGCAGATTTGGGGCTGGTTTATGTCAATAATCTTTTTCAGCGGAGCAGAAGTGCCTTGATCATTTGTAATGCTTTCTGTAAGTGGCGTTGTGGCTACATTTACAGGCTTTGAATTCATTTCTTTGGCTTGTGAACCTGGAAAAGGCACAACTTGCTTCAGCCTAAAATGTAAAAAATAATTCCTAAGAAGACGGATAAGTCGTGCAAGGTGGAGCTTTATCATCAACCAAATAGAAGTAAATACATTACGTAAGGTATCTCGGAAAAAAAAATGATGTAAATTAGGGAATCAGCACAGATGGGGAACGACCCAAACAATCAGAAAAATACTTGAAGAGAATGAAAAGAGTTTAGATCAGACGATAACATAACATTTGATTCAAGAAGATAAAAACCTCATCAAAACCCAAACCCCCAAAACATATCTGTGTTTTGCCTCTTCTTAGATGTCAAAACCTGAAAAGTGGAATGTTAACTATTTTCCGCAGACCCCCAGCAATGTAAATAGAATATGCCATCATTGCATCAAATTCAACAAACCACCTAAAATTCATTTACAAGGAACTCTATTGCAGTTCTTTAACCCATTTCTTCAAACATCCATATCAATATGTCACTGATATCAGGACTTCATAAACTATAACATTCTTATTTTTCACCAAAAGTCACAACTAGAAATCACTATTACAATCTCTCCTAGTTGTCATACTTAAAAGCGTTCTAAATAGCCAGACTGTACCATGTCCATGAAAAAACCAATCAATCTCCTGACACACACCAAGCTTGAACAATTCAGACTAAAGCAAAACACAACCAAATGAACATACCATGCTCTGAACAGAAGAAACCCTGTTGGCACCTAGAGCAGGATTGTTTTGCTGACGCATCAGACGCAGGAGCTGACGTAGAAACAGGCGTCTTAGGTTTCGCCTTTGCCAAAACAGGTTTCTCTGTTGTGTGTTTACCTGTCTTGCATCTTCATTCGACCCAAAAAAAAAAAAGTAAAGAAAGGAAGGAATAGGAAAGTTAGAAACCTAAACGCACAATCAACTGAAAGGGATCTCAAGAATCACATAATTCCAAGAGAAAATTAGCACTTACCCTTCTAATTCTAAAAATAAGCTGAAATCATGACTTCTTTTCTTGCAACAACTCCACTCTTTAATCCCATCATGAAATATAGGCTGGAAAATAAAGATTTATTGCTTCACTTATGGTATCGAACTAAAAGAAAATAACAGAGCAAATCCAACAAAATCAATGGGCGTATTCGTATACTTACTCCCTGACGAATTGAAGACGCCCATGCGATCAAACCAAGCCCAAACATGCAAAAGAACAACCAGAATTAAATTATAACAAACAAGATTTCACAAAGCACAACTAAAAGTTGCGCAATCTATGACAACAATGACAACCTCCATGTTACATTACACAATGTGCATCGGTTTCAATTGAATCATATAACGAACTTCAACACAAAAATAGATTCATAAAAGCAAAACAAGCCAAATTTCCGACTCCATTTAAACCATAAAAGCCAGTCAGTGAGCTCATTCTTCAAATTACATCACAGAGATTTACTTCAAGATATAGATTGAAGTAAGTGGCGTATCCACCAGCTGAAATAAGCGTGTGTAGCTCTAATTACAAAATTGAACTTGAATTTCAATTAGGGATTCTTTCTCAAACAAAAGCCTGAAACCTCGAAATCGCAAATGACTGCTAGCGAAACCATAAATTATTAAAAAAAAAAAAAAAAAAAAAAAAACGAGTTGGGAGGAAGGGAGAGAGAGTACCGCATCGTGGTATTGGCAAGAACCTTCGGGATTGTTGTCTTCGGAAAACGTGGCGTCGCAGCCGATTCGCTGGCATTTAAGAAGAGCTGCCGGCTGGCCCTCCATTCTCTCTCTGTGTACGAATCTGTCTCTCGAGGAAGGAGAAGGAGAAGAAGAAGACTGAAAAAGAAAGACCGGCAAGTGAGTCCAACCGAAGCTCAAAACAGATTCGCCCACTTTGATTTTTCTTTTTCTTTTCGAAATTTCTCGAGAAGTTGCGCCCTGGTCTCGGCTATTGACTTTCCCGTCAAATTGTGGGAGTCAATGGGCTTAATTAATTTCAATTACGGGCTGGGGTCCCCGGTCACATGGGTTTTTTTGGATGAAAACCCAGTCCAGTGTAATGAGCTACAACTTGATCATTATTTGGTCAAAGAACCACTCTCTGTACTACATCTCATTTCGGGTCGAAATTTTTGAGTTCTGTCAATTCTAGAGTTATTCAAAAACTATGATTTGAAGGTGAGAAAATTTTAGTGAGAAAACAAAAACGGTCATTTTAGCCAAAAGACTGTTATAGACTTATAGTCCACAGTTTTGAAGAAAAAGTCATGGCCCCAGACAATTTTTTTTTTTTTTTTTTTAACAGAAAATTTCAAGATTGGGAAGAGTTGGAAAAGTATATGACTTGTTCGGTATGCTAATCTTGCTAGCACGAGCACCGGTTAGCACTTGCATGAGCTAGGTCTAGGCATCATTAGTCTCGCTAATCATAGTTAGCAATTTTTGCTTACTCTCTCATAGGATAAATGCAGTAGAACAAATTTACAGAAAGATGCTGCAGGGTAAACGATGTTTGGTATTAATTATCCATCAAAATTTGATTCTGAAGTTCATCTTTCGCAGGATACAATTTCTTAACTCTAGTATATGCCGTAACTTTCTCCAAACAGACTAGCATTCACACTTGAAGAAGAGCCCTAGGAATCATATTTACAAGCTGCTAAACGAGTCAAAAATATAGCTATGCACACAGATACTCCGAGAATGATAACTCCAAGCTAACTGAATATCCGGACATCAGTCACCTGCAACCTTTATAACAGAATTGGCAGTGAGCTCGAGACCTGATATTCACAAATCATACAGCTGAATCGTATAGCAACGATCAGAGACTTGATAGGCGGAAGAGGTCACAATACTCTGGTGTGTACTTCAATCATCGCAACTTTCTCCTGTGAAAGTGGGGAAAATGAAAGCTAAGACTCAAGGTTTGGATAGCTTCCAGAAACAAATTATACTTATAGGTGGTATAAGTGTATCCAGCCCACAGCAGACAACAATTCAATTTAAAAGAGGGATTATAAGAACCCTAGATAATATTACTTATAGTTCAAACTTGAAAGGTATACCGTCCTTGCAAGTGTGTGTCAGCGTGTCAGCATGCATATATGTGCTTCAGAGAGGGGAAAAGATAGAGACCTCATTATGTGTGGTGCCTTCAGGAGGAAACCAGTGCATAAGAACTCCCAAATTCATTATGGCAGGAGTCAGCTTAAACAAGAGAGGAGTTGTGACCTGTAGAACATCAATTTCTGGGTAAGTATATTGAGAGAGAGATCCAGTTTGCATGAAAATTGAATATAAAATTACCAGGCTAAGTGCTGTTGTTCCGAGAAGAAGCAGGTACATCTTCCCCTGTAGAATTTTTTTTATGTTGAAAAGAAAAACAACAATAACTAAATGAGATGAAATCAAGGCAAGAAAAATGAATGGATCCTATTCATTGCAAACTGATTGCCACATTTGGAATATACAATATTGAATCTGCAGTGTACGAAATAAAAATAATCAAATTTCAAATTGCATCTTAAAAATGAAAAGCTTTAACTTCTCAATGTTGGAGTGCATATTAACACAAAGTATCTTCTTAAAGTTTCTTTCAAGTACAAATATCTTCTTAGAGTTCTTATGTTGCAAAAATATTGTCATGAACTTCATTTCATCATTCAGCACTATTAACAGCTAGGTCTTCAAACCAAAACCTAGTGGTAAAATTTTATGATTCACCAAAATTCTATGCTTTTCAAGAAAACCAAATTACAGCGGTACATATGCAAATGTTGAATATACCCTGACTGGCCAAGAGAGCAAGAAGTTACCTCAATTAGATGAAGATTTGAGGCCCGGCTTAAAAGGACAAAAGCAAATTCTCCAATTTGAGCAAGCGAGACTCCAACCTATAAAAAGTAATCAAATCTAGATATTAGGACTTGTTAAATAAGTTTGTCAGAGACATATAAGATGTGAAAATCTTACATGAACTTACCATAAATGATGTCTTAAAGCTGTATCCAAAGGCCTTAGTAACTATAGTAACAACAGCAGTCTTTACCACTATAACTAGAATCACAGATGCTAGAAGTATGTCCACGTGGCTCCACAGGAAATGTACATGTATGAGCATTCCAATACTTGAAAGGAAGAGAGCTGCAAATAGGTTACGAATTGGCTCCACCTAAAATTCAGAGAAACATCATGTTCAACATCATAGTTCCCTACATCTGTTTTTTTTTTTTTTTTTTTTTTATCGGTACATATTTTCTCTGTTTTTTTTTTCTCCAAAAGGGATCAATAAAGTATTTATTTTAGGTAACAAGTAAAAACGCCGAGAGTACCTGATCTAAAGTATGTTGTGCAAAGTCAGTGGTTGATATCATAATTCCAGCCACAAATGAACCCAACTCAAGGCTAAGGCCCAGCTTATCACTGCACTGAAAGGATTACAGGAGATTCACAAGTATTAAAACAGCGTTGAGAACTACAAATATGTAGCAAGATCGCTATATTAGAACCATGCTACTTTTCTTACATCCAAATCTGCATGCTCGAAAAGTGGCATTTCATTATCTTAATGTTAAAAGGAGGCTAGTTTATACTTTATAGTGTCAAGAAATAAATTTTTAGACCATATTATATACTTCAAAAAATAGCATGATGAGCAGTCATTAGCTTTGATAAATACAAGAACAAAATAGTTCACTTACCCAAGCAGATAACAAGCAGAAAGCCACAACAGCCAGCTGATAAAGCTCATTTGTCTGCTTCAGAATAAGAATCATAAAAGAACAAATGAAGTTATAGTCGATCCAGATTCCAGAAGGTAACTAGCCCGCTCCAATAGAAAAGCAATACTTACTTGAGAGGACAACTTCATCATCAATTTAAGAAAGCGAGGAACAAACGACCAACAAAATACAGATGAGGCGGCAAGATATAATGATAAGACTAGCACCCTGAAGTAAAAACAAAATACAAGTTTATGATATGCAACAAGCTTGTTGTCAGTTTGTTGCGCAGTATATTACACAGATAATAAGAAAAATAAACTGAGTAAACTTGATCAAGGCAAGCAAACATGACAAAACAGATTCACACTTTCATTATGGCATCAAAACAAGGATGGAATAGAAACAATAAAAGACGGTAAGAAAAGAAAAAATGCAATCAAAGAAGGCAACAAAGCAGACTTACAACTTCCCCACAGATACCATCCCTTGGAAAACACCGCTATGACCACCCAAAACTGGGAGCAAAGCAAACAGTAAACCAACAGCACAATCCTGAAATAACCACAGTGATATAATGAATGGATATGCTCCGCATACAGCATTATTATGTAAAACTCGGTTATCAAGAAATTTAGCATTCAAGTTTTCACAGTTCAAAACCTACCTGGAAAATTAGCGTCCCAATTGTAACTTGACCATGAAGAGCACTATTACTATTCCTTTCTGCTAGAAATTTCACCACCTGATAAAAGGGAATACGAAAGAAATGAGGTTTATTCAAAATTCAGAAAGCAGCAATGAAGGAAGAAAAGTGACAATGTAATTAAGGGTCAGAAACATACCACTGCTGTTGATGACATTGACAGGAAGGAACCAACAAAAATCCCCTCAGACAACTTTGCTCCACATAACTGCAAAATTAGCAAAAGGGAAGCACAGTGTTCATTTTGACAGGAATTAACATCTTGTAAGAAAAACCAAATAATAAGACTGAGTATGCTAATACTATACCCCAGCAGTTATTCCACACAAGAACATAAATGTTATGATTTGAAGAAGCCCTCCAAGAACAGCTACAGGGCCCACAACTTTCAACTGCATTAATGAAAAGTTAAAAAGCCTCCCTACACAGAGGGTATTCTCCTCCTCTCCCTCAGGACATGTGTAGAATATAATCCTTTACAAACTTTCAGCAAAACTAAATGATGTTAAATTTCCAAAGCCATACATACCTTAGCCAAAGAAAACTCCAACCCTAGAGCAAAAAGAAGAAATACAACACCAAATTGTGCAACAGTTTCTACCTGTAGCAAAAGATGAAAGGATTACAAAAAAAAACGTTACCAGAGGTGTGATCGCAGGTAAGCTTGACATAAAAGTAACACAGAGATTTCCAAGAAAGTGAATAATAGTTCTGTTCTGCTCTTATTCTTTTATATTAGACTATGAATGACAAATTGTCACTTCAATATGGATAAAGGGCATCAAATGCGGTGTAAGTTAAAGAAGGAGCAACCCTTTGGCACTTTGACTTTCTAAATTTTACCATAGTTGATATTTGAATCCATGGCTTAAAATCCCGATACATTTTGAAAGCATTTATAGTTTAAGAGGAGAAAAAAGAAAAGGTGTTCAATCTCCTAAACAGAAGCAAGAGGCATCATTTAATAAACTGGTTCTTTTTTATAAGATTAATATACGATGTGCATAACACTTTCTCCAAGATCATAACTATATTTCCATGAAAATGACAATCATTGGAGCTACAATATTGTGGGAAGAATAAAAGTAGGTAGGTGCGGGAAATTTATATAGAAACTATAACTCTCATATCAACAAAGAATAGAAATTGTAACTGATCCCACTTCACACCAACGTACCTGTACCATTTCACTGATGAACATGAGACCCCCTGGTCCAATGAGAGACCCCGCAAGAAGATAGCCCACAATCACCTATCATATAGGCATAAATCAGAAAAATATAACCACAGTTGTATCATATGAATAAGTTAACGAGACGTAGCCGCATTTTATTAATGTTGCCATGCAGATAAGCACCAAGCTACAAATGAGTGAAAATTATCAATAAGTGGAAATTAGAGACTAAGATTTAAAAACAAACCGGTTGCCCCAAACAAGAAAACACAATTCCCCCAATGGCAGCAGAAACTATGATAACCACCAAATCAGAAATTAACCTGTAAAAGTGTCAAGTGTCAACCATATATAATTTGTACCAAGAAGTAAAATCAAAACTTAGAAACTAACCAACATCTAGTTTGTCATACAAAAACAAAAGATGATGGCTATTTGGGGAAACATTAGGTTTTTCAGGTATTGCAAGAACCATAAAGGAATATCAAATTAACCAACAACTAAGATGTTTTTCTCCATCTCTGGTGATGCATTAGTATTACCATTGGAAATTTGTGTTGCAATCAATAACCAAAGCTCAGTTCCAGAATTATTTATGTATAGCACAATCAGGAAAGGACTATTTAACGATACCTCAAATCTACTTGAAGTACTGGATATTTGGATTTCTTGTTCGACATCACGAACACATTGTCCTATCAGTAAACAAGTAAAATAAGCTAACAGGTTTAAACAGAAACTTAAACAATTACTACTGAGAATCTCTGCCAAAGCTCTCAACATAAAAAAAGATCATTTGTAACAACTATCAAAGTACCTTTTTGTCAATCAAGGTTGTTGTTTCCTCAGAGTCTTCATTCTCCAGGGAAAAAACACCTTGAAACTGATAAGATTTTGTGCCGCTGAATAACCAAAACAAACTAGTCAGTATACATTACTACAAGTCCATAACAAAGTAAAATCGCATCTCATTCCGTTATAAATTTAACATGTTGTCACAACACAATCATCTTGTCATTGAAAGACTATTACAACATTCACGTACTTAGTCTCCTGAGTATCATTTTTATTGCCCTTCTCATGAGTGATCTTAGCTACAGTCTCCAGTACCGCCTGAAATACAGAACCACCACCTCTTCAACATAATGATATCGATGAAAGAAGAAAATAGTAAAAATCACAGAATTAAAATCAATTCAATTAATACGTTCAAGATTTACAGAAATGGTACACAGACCAAATTCTTGCATTTTGATACGAGAGGCTCATAAGAATAACAAAAAACTTACTTGTTGATCAGCCACACTACTGTTAAAGCTGCTTTTATCAGATCCTAATAAAAATTTAAACCAAACAAAATGTTAGCTAGAGCATATGAAACCACATAATCCAGGAACAAAAATAATGCATCAATTACTAACATCAAAAGCATATTGTAAACTATAAGCAGCTGCGTTTAACTAAAAAAAAAAAAGCTACTAATAATCCGCTTAGTTCTTCAACCACAACCTCACTCAACTCCTCTAACCTAAACTGAATCAATTCAGATTTTCAATTTCAAACCAGAAGCCACAATATACGCACAATGTAAGCTAAAACCGAAGAGAAAATCGGAAGAAGTGACCTTCGGGCTGATCGTTATCGGAGAACTCTTTCTCGAGAACCCGATCGAACATTTTGGCGATGGTGCCGTCGTTACTTTCCGGTGCGGAAGAGTTCACCATAGTCCCGTAGAACCTCTCCCTCATTTCCTTGTCGGATCTCACCGCGGACGAAACCCTCGAGTGAATCAAAAGCATGGCAACGCAATAACAGAACCCGAACCCGAACCCGATGGACCGGGTTCGTTTTCTCTTCGCCATGGGAAATGTGGCCGGGGAATCGAATCGCCGCCGACTCGAATTTAGGGTTTGAGAGGAATTGAATTGAATTGAATTGAATTGAATTTGAATTTGAATGCGTGAGAAAAAAGGAAGGCCTTCCCTTTTTTTTTGCTTTCGCAGGTTCGCTCTCTCCTCCTTCCTTTTTGTCCGCGATTTGTTGATTTGGGGACTTTTAGTTGTGTTCAGGCGGGATCAATACATCACGTGACCGTATGATATGAACGCGGGGAACCTATTACAGCGGGGGTAATGTTGTCTTTTCAAAGCCTTTTATAAAGGGGAATAATCCATGTGGTCGTTTACCTTTCTTTTCCACGCACGAGTATTTTTTTTTTTTTTTTCTTACGACTTATAAATGAAATTTTTTTATTGAGCTTTTTTTTTTTTTTTTTGAGAATGTCATTTATTTTAGAGAAAAATTCAGCTACCGTTCCTAAATTATTCTGCCAAGACCAATTTAATACCAGAACTCTCAAAAGTATCAATGTGATACCCAAAGACTTATATTGACATCAACGTGATACTTTCGTCCAAAATCCGTGAAAGCTCTGTCTATTTGCTGACGTGGCAAGCACGTGGGTCCCATATGATACTTTTATTAAGAGTAGAATAGTGTTTCACTACTAACTAATTAAAAAAAAGAAAAATGGATCAGCACCGTAGCCACTACACACTCCTCTCGACTCTCATTTTCCCCAAATCACCTGAGATAGAGAGGCAATTGCAATGTCGGACTTCATCCCCGACGAGATGATCCTCCAAATTCGCCGAATCCCACTTCGAATCGGCCCATATGAACCAAACCCTAACTTGCTCACTCCTCCTCTTAATCTCTACCAAAACCCCCCAGCTCGAATCCCTAGAACTAGACTGGCTTCCCTTTGGAGACTGTACTTCCGCCGTAAAGCTTGCCTCCCCTTTAACCCGACCCGACTGCAATGGGCTCTTCTGCGCATGTCTTCGTTACAGCGAATACCATATCTGGAATCCATCAATTGGAGACTACTAGCCATTACCTTTCCCTCCTTTCCCTTCCAGCGAGATTGGCCTTAAACATCATGGATTTGGGTACGTCTCTACCACCAAAGACTACAAGCTCATCGTGTCCGCTAATTATGGTGACCTTGTTATGGACATGAATGTATGATGATTTTATATGACCACAGTCTACTTTCGCTTGGGATGGGGAAAGAGATTGGAAGTTTGGAAATAGAAAACTGGATCAGATCCCTGAAGAAAATTGGATCGATCGGCTTCGCCGGCTCTGGTAGTCACCCAAAGTTAAGACATTGTTTGTTCTTGTTTTCTCAATTTGAATTGGATTAGAAGTTATCAAATTGCTGCATTTACATGTAATGTGAGATTCTTGATGTTGATCAATGAAAGTAATATCATTTCAGTTTTTCAGATAGAAAAAAAAAATTAACAAAAGAAAAGGGTAAATTGGTCATTTACCTTTTTTTTGGGATCCACGTGCTTGCCACGTCATCAAATAGATAGCCGTCATGGACTTTGGACGGAAGTATCACGTTGATGTTAATATAAGTCTTTGGGTATCACATTGATACTTTTGAGAGTTCATGTATCAAATTGGCTTTGACAAAATAATTTATGGACGGTAGCTGAATTTTTCTCTTTTTCTTAATCTTATCAACTCACTACTAATCTTCATTTCGCGAGATTTTGCAATTATGGATTGGTGTTGTGGGCTGAATTTATACACAAACTCTTTAGGGGAATTACATGAGGCAAACTAGTTGGAGTTTAATTTCATTCCTATCATCGATCAATTGGAGCATTCATAATTGATATATGTTTATTCTTCCTTAATGCAACTATCATTGTGTTTGTGCTTGTTATGATGAAATATTAAATACGTGTTTGCTTACCATGGGCATCTCATGATTGGTGTTCTTTAAATTCTGCATATATAGTCGTATATAACCACCTCGATAATGATTGTCCAAAACATTACATTATACTTGTAACTAGCAATAGTTCATCATTACAATTTATATTGGTTGGAATTATGGGTTTCAAGTATATGATTGGAATGGAGGGTTTGGGAAATCATTATATATTTTTCGTCCTCATTTTAAGAGAGAGCTACTAGTTATAACTTATAAGTTACCCATCAATGAAAGCCACAATTATAAGAGTCGTATGTTAAGCTCAATCGCTGACAGAATTTAATAAGCTTTCATTAAAGAACTTACATAAAATTATAGATATTTAGCAATTTCAAGCTCCTACCATTAGTGATAATATATTTTGGTTCGACTAAAACTAAATTTCAGTACTGAATTTATAGTATAGAATTTCAGAGGTTTTCTTTGTTGAAAAGATGTAAATGCTAATAATTTAATAAAATTACATATAGACAACCTACACGTGACACGAGCTATCAGAAGATGCATTACATATTTACGGCATTACGTAATTTGTTATATTAATTTTTTGTCAAATATTGATAAAAAAATGTCCAAACTCCTATCATATTGGGTTGAAGTCCTTAAACAGTAAATTCAAAAGCCCAAAGCCCAGAACACCAATGTATCGACGTGTCTCACCCACCGTCCACCCAACTGTCAATGACTCAATGGAGTGTGGCATCCACAGTCTTCACTATATCCTATAAAAATCTCATCTTCACCACCAAATCGATCCCCTCAACAAACCCAGAAACTCCCACAGACCTATTTCAATGGCGTCGACTATCACCACTACCGCTCTGGTTTCTTCCTGCTACACCAAATCGTCAAGCCCCTGTTCGCATCTCAGCAGCACAAGAGCCACAACCTTCGGAGCTCACCGCTTCGCCTACCCTTCCGGCGTAAATTTCAGCCGGAGGCCGAAGACAAGCGCGGTGGTGAGAGCGGAGGTTCAGCCGATTAACCCAGAGATTAGGAAGACTGAGGCGAAGGTTGTGGACTCTGTTGTGGTCACTGAGCTCGCTAAGCCCCTCACTGCATACTGCCGGTAAATTTTTAGCTCAGTGTAGTTAATTTAGTTCTATGATTATATTAGGTCTGGAAAGATTTAATCTTTGGAGATGAAATGGGGTATGTGATTGAATTGTGAAGGGGATAATTAACAATTAGGCATTTGTTGTAGTGGTTTTCGATTTTGAAGAGTAATTCTTGAAGTTGGTTTTAGCGTTTCTAGCTCAAAATTTAGTGCCAAGACTTGCATTGGTGGATTTGATTAAATGTTGTTACTTTTTATTGTCTGATTATGGAAAAATCAAATTTTGGAGAAGAAGTACTTTATTTGGTTTCACAATTAGCTATTGATGCCTTTGATGTGGTGCTTTTTCTACTAGAAGAGCTCTCTTTGAACTTAGTCTGGGAAGTTCTAGCCGTAAATTAGTGTTAGTATTGGCATTGCTCAATCATGAATTTGGAACAAACTGGGTCATTGTAATATCAGCATTATCTTGCTTAATGTCATGGATTGTCTGCTGAATTTTGTGGTTTTTTTGTATGTATAGGTGTTGGAGGTCAGGGACTTTCCCCTTGTGCGATGGAAGCCATGTGAAGCATAATAAAGCTACTGGTGACAATGTCGGGCCATTGCTCTTGAAGAAGGAGTAAAGCTTTAGAATTCAGTAGAGGTGCTCGGATATTGAAATGAAAAATCGACAGTTCTTAGAGGCACTAGTTTGAAAACCTATTCGAGGGTCATCTCCTAGAGTATGAGATGGCTATGACAATGCATCATTTGAAATATGTTGTCAAGTATTTGTTTGAGATTTTGAATAGAGATCTAAACAGCTTTCTTTATGTGTTTTTAAGTGATTTAGTTGTTTATATTTCAAATGGCAACTTAGCAATTTGACCCTCTGCTTGTTCACTGGCCGCTTCTATGGTTATATCCAGATGAAAATATTTTCTGCTATACTTTTAAGCAACTACATATTCAATCTCAATGACAAGAAACAATTTGTCAAATACAAGGCGATGGTCACGCTCTATATCAATAAAGGCCTTCATGTTCGTGCCTTTCCAAGAGTTTGAGCATGCAAGTAAGTTATATTAGACATCTTCATGTTCTTGTTTTAAACATCTTTCACAATTGATGTTAATCATTGAACATGAAAGAGGCTAGCCTTTTCAGAATCATGTAATTTTGTTCTTGCTTCTTTGATGCATTAAACTTGTGGTCAACAACTTGTAGTTGATGAGCATTGTCCGTTACTAAATCAAGGTATAGGCATCATTTTGGTAAGTTGTAGAGTGTTGGAGAGGAAAGATCCCACATTGGAAAAGTGACAAATAAAATATAAGTTATAAGTCGGTGGCTCTTACCCAATTGTACCGAGGTATTTTGTGAACCCAACACCTATCGGGTGGTTAAGTTGAGACAATATCGGTACAATGGTGGGCCACGAGTCACACTTGTCGCTGTTTAACATGGTATCAGAGCGGATCCCTCTCCAATTACGTCTCCAATTATCATGGGCCCGAATTTGGGTTCCTTATATTGCCATCGGAAAAATTCCGATCTGATTGTTACCAAGTGTCCGATGTGGGCCTTGGATTGTATTGACCAAGTCTCTGATATGAGGCTTGTGTCCCAATTTCCAAAGTGGGAATTGGATTAATTAATTTCACGTGCTAACCTAGAGCGTGGCTCTTACCCAACTGTACCAAAATCTTTCTAGTCCTTCTTGCAAAATTAGGTCAATGTGCCCTGCGTAGAAGAGTACAAAGCTTGTCGCCAACTTATTTAGAGTTCAAAGTACTCATTATTAACAATTCTTAGGTTCACCCTTAGGGTGAATGAGCAAATTTACCCTCTCTTGCGATTAACGCATTGTAACTTTATAATTTTCTAATCCAACCATTCATGTTGTATAACGTAATATAAAGATTAGTTCTGTAAAAAATCAATCAAATTGAAGACCTTTTAGTTATTCATTTCTATGAAATACACCTAGTAGTAGTAAGTGTTGTTAGAATCATCTATTTGTTTGATTCAATTAGATAATTAAACAATTTCCGGATTGATTTTTTACAGATATGATCTTTAAAGGATTATTTAAGATATAGACCGTTGGATTATAAATTTATTAAGTAAAAATATGTTAATCGACAACGGGGGTGAATATGCTCATTCACCCTAGGGGTGAACCTAAGAATTGTTCCATTATTAATCAGGTGCTTGTCACACTAGTTAAGAGAACAAGTAATTCCCTCTTAAATCATGAATTAATCAAAGGCTATTGCTACGCCCAATAGCTTTAAAAATAAAAATTGTTTCACCAAGTCGTTTGGTGAAAGAAAGAAAATTGCAAATTGAAATCCCTAACCCTAAGGGTGGTCGAAAATTGGGAATCAAAAGAGAAGCAGCGGCAGCAGCGAGCAGGTTTCAGAAATAATCCGGAGAAACTACCACTTTAGCACCAGTTATGGGGAAGAAAGAGAAAGAAAGGACACGAGTGAGGGAATTTCACACAGAAAGCTTGCAAAAGGAAATGGTTTTTCGTGGTGGCTTGGGCTTCAAAACAGAACACTATAAAACATGGCCATCATGGTTACCAAATCTTCTCCTGTAACAGGGGACGAAGAGGTTGACGAAAGTTCTACTCATCTCGCAGGAATGTGCTTCTGGAATCGACTATTGCTATACCAAAACAGCCTTAAAATAAAAAAAAATAGTTACACCAAGCCGTTTGGTGAAACTGGCTTATTATAAAGTAGTAATGAACTTTAAGCCCTTTTCTACCGCTAATGATTAAGAAACAATGATTAAGGCAAACCACTATCGTAATTAAACAAGCAAAAAGAATACTAGGCTATGCATAATCAATTCAAAAGCCAAAGCAAAATATAGTAATGATAATCTCTTTGATCACCGCTATGCTAAACTCTGTACTTAAAATTTGCTTTCATACCAGTTTGTCCCAGATTCTAAAACCACTAAATAGGACTTGGAATTTTTCCACGGTCCATATTTGGCTTAAAACTTGGTCAAAACAATCCGTATAAGACAAGCAAATTACACCAGAGTACACGTTGAAATAAAGCGATTTTTCAGAGTTATGTGTTGAAAATTAAGGTAAAAGAGGATCTCAGTTAGTTTATTAATTGATAGTACGGTGGAGTTTATAGAGAAGTCTGCTATGTAAAATGACTCGACAAAATAATAAATTTCTTTGTATAATTCTATATTAATGAGTTGTCTAAAACCCAAGATCACATCAATCCATTTCTAAATACACATGATTAGGATCTAAACTACTATTGTTCGAGTTAACACTCGTCATATTTTCAAAGCTTTCATTAGTTGTTAGATCTCATGCATCCCCATTATTCTAATCGACTAAGGTGCTTCCGTGTAAGGCGGTCCAATCTTAGGTGTTTAGGTCTTTAATAGAAAATGCTTAACATTCAATTTAGGAGTTGACAAAACCTTCGAAAATTGTCCAATCCGAGTTTGTTTATAGGTTAAATTCAGATTGCAACCACGAATAGGAAACATGGGTGGGACTTGGAAGATGCATATATGGTGCCATAGCCACATTGAGACAACCAGAAATTGTGCTGGTTCATCATGGAGATGCCATTTGATGGAGTACGATATAAATTTTTGTTACAAATTTTGAATAAATAATATTTTTTAAAATTGTTTAGACCGTTAATTATGATGCAAGAATGACACACTATCCAAGCAATTAAAAATGCAAATTTTCAGGTGGATTTTGGTTTATGGGAAAATTTAGCACAGATTTCTATATTTCACTTTTGCTAACATTAAATAAATAAATCTTAAACCCCAAATTTTTGAAGTTTGATAAGCTCCATGATCAAATTTTGAAGTCTGATTCTGCTGTCCTTGTACAGCTTACGCAAGCTTCAAACTGCCCTACATCCCCTTGGCTCTATGCTTGATGGCCAAATTTTAGAATGTTAAGCTGCTAACTCACATCTTTAGGGAAGGCAATATGACTGCGGATGCCCTTGCCAAAAATAGCCTTGATCATGAGCTTGGACTGATCACCTTTGACAATCCCCCTATTCATGCTGCCCAAGCTTTCTTAGATGATCTGTCTGCAGTAACTAGAGCTAGGAGGACTGGTTTTTGTTCCAGTTCTTAGTTTCTTTTGTTGTTTTGTTTGGGCCTTTTAGGCCTCGCTTGTAACCAACAAAAAAAGAAAGAAAAAAAAAAGTCTTTTTTTTTTTCTAATTTATAAGTGAAAAGTTTTGAGTTTAGCTTAAAAACAATCCGTTATTATGGAAAAATCAATCAATTTTGGTTGTCGTATGTAAAACAACCTTAGCACGTGTTCCAAAAAAATCATGGTCTCACTATTTTTCTTAATAATTTAATGAGTAGCTTTATGGAAATTATTTGATTCCCAACTTCAAGTAATCGTACGCAAATTATTTGTGCTAGTCGCTAGGGCTGGGCTCGGGTCGGGTCGGGCCCGAAAATCAGTGAGACCGAGACCGAACCCGAAACTGTCGGTTCGGGCCGGTTCGGGCTTTTTGTAAATTGAAAACCGACAAGAACCGAACCGATTCGGGCCGGTTCGGGTTTCGGGCTTTTATTTAACAAATAGCATCTCTACAATTTGACTCTGATTGATGGACATTGACCTTAATTTTGCCGGACTGGTTCTACTATCAAGCCAGCTGGCCATAACCTGCACTTCAAGTATTTATAATATCATAAATATCCATCGTTATCATATCCAGCATTAAATTTTCATTTGAAAATACCAAAACTTCACTTCTGTACGTCATCACAAACATAGTATATACGTACACACAACTACACAAGCATTCTGCATTGCTGAATAGAAGTATGTGCTAGATGCCTAAATAGAAGTTACCACAATATCAAATATATTACGAAAGAATGAAAAACGCATCGAGACTAAGAGTGTTGGACAGAACCTAGCTTTGAACTTCAGAATCATCAAAAAGTCTACAAGTTTCAGTTCAAAAAAGCCACATAAAGAGTTTTACACCTACTGCCCTTACCTCAAGTTCAACAAATACTTCAGGACGTGAGCCTACTTCACCAAGAACTTGCCCAACTAATCTATCCGCACGTGTCAAGGTGGGATCCATAGTTGTTCCAACCCCTATGAGACCACCTGGAACCGCGAATTGCAACTCGTTCTGCTCACTGCTCAGCATACAGCGAGACTATTCTCGAATATATAGGTGTGCACTTGATGTTTCCACTCTCATCTCTCACAATAATATATAGGACGAACCTCAATAAACTGATTCACTTTCAAAACACCCTGCCGAGATCAAATGTCAATATATGCACGGAACTAACGAACTGTCAAGAATGTAGACAAGACAAGCATATAAGACTCACGCACTTTCCCACTACCCATAACTCCACCAACAAAGTAGACAAGCATATCAAGCAAGAACAGGGTTTTAAAAACAGAAAAACAATTACTGAGGCTGGAATGCACTTTCCGGCAAGCCGTTCACGGCGTGGTGGAACCGTGGAAGTCTCGCAGACTGAAGTTGCCGCTTGGACTAGGCATATACACGATCTTGAGCTGCAAAAACGACATGTCAGTTTCAGACTCTCAGAGACAATAAATCAAACAGCTTCTGTGCATTATATGCTTACCTGATCGAAAGAGTTGATCGAATTGTTGAAGATGAAGCAAAGGCCTATCGGATCTCGGAGCGGCTCGGAGTTGCGCCAAGTCGGCGACGGCGAAATCGCGTAGAGATTAGCGAGCTGTAACAGCGACTGTGACGAAAAATTGAGCAGCCAAACGCCCAAACGCGCACGGATCGTGTTTTTGACTTTTGTTTCGATTTAAGCAGAAATTGAAGGGTGAGGGAGGAGAGACTGAGAGAGAGAGATCGACAACTCAGAGAAGGGTGAGGGAGGGACTGAGAGAGTGAAAGGAAGATTTCAGATTTCAGATTTCAGTGAAGGCCGCCTATCGGATCTGGGTTTAGGATGAAATTTGGGGCTTAGACTAAGATGGACAGATAGAGGGAGGCTGAGGTCGAGTTAGTCGACTGGAGGAGACGAGGAGTGTAGCCTTTAGGGTTGTTGTTTTTTTTTTTTTTTTTTTAATATTTAACTTATTATTATAACACCCAATCATGGACTGACATGTGGCAACTGCTACAGTAGTCGGGTCGGTTCGGGCTTTCGGGCCCTGAAAATATGAAACCCGAGACCGAACCGATTACATGAATTCGGGTCGGGCTTTAGACCGAACCGAAAATTTCAATTCTAAACCCGAACCGAATCGGGCTTTTTTACTCGGTTCGGGTCGGGCCCTCGGTCTTTCGGGTCCGGACGCCCACCCCTACTAGTCGCATACAACTAGACGAGATTTTTGCAAGATTGGGTCAACATTAAATGATGGAGAACTATGAAATATGTTTAAGCCTCGTTTGGTTCACATAATTAAAGTATTGGGAAATAAAACTTAATCATTTCTTGTATTTGGGATGCCATGAAAGGATATACTTTTCTCAATGAAAAATAAGGAGGAAAGTTCTTCCATACCTCAAAGAATTTATTTTTCCTCTTTCTTTAAATACATTTATTACTCTCATTTTATTATTTTATTACATTAATTATATATATTTTTTAATTTTCCTTATGTTATCAAATATGGAAATAAAAAATATATGAGAAATTTATTTCTCATCCCATGAGAAAAATAAACCTCAACCCAAACAAGGTCTTACAGTGCAAGCTAATTTTTGTACTATATTTTGACCAACTTTGTCTGTATTTCTTCATTTTTTTTAAACAAAAATAGTCTTCATTTTATTATTTTTTAAACCAAACCGTAACATTTTTTTTTCTCATAAAATAAGATTTTTTTTTTTTTCTTGCTCAAAACTCATAGGCCCCATTTGGATGGCAGGAAATCATGGTATGAAATTGGAATTAATATAATTTTCTATTTAGATGTGGTGTTTGGTTGTAATTAGATATTGGAAAGGAAATAAAAAATGAGATTTGACTGGAAATTGACTCCCTCTTAAAGCCTGAATAGAATTACATAGTCAGGGGTGGTATTCTAATTCCATTTCCCACTATCAAAGGCAAAATTTGGCTAAGAATAGTACTCTTCATGCTAAAGGAATGTGCACCCTTCATGATCCTCCAGCCTTGATAGTCCTATTAGATGATATTATTGGAGCTCCTAGAGCTAGGAGTTTCAATGCCAGCGATGCTGGCTAGTTTTCTTTTTTTTCGTTGTTTTATGGGTTGTTTGCCCCTTTTGGAACAAAAAAGAAGAAGAAGCCAAAATTACATAAATTACTCCTCTAAACAATTTATATTCCCCCACCAATATTTCTTATAAGTTGATGTTATATTTGTACTTTAATTAGTACAATGACGTTAATGAAAATTATAATTTTATCAAACACCAATATTCGAATATTGGTGGGGGAATATAAATTTGCATTAAAGTACAAATATAACTTACCAAACACTACAATAAGAATGACTTACCAATATTCCCCCACCAATATTCTTATCGATATGGAATGGAATAAGTTTTGGTAAGTCATAAGAATGTTGGTGGGGGAATATTGGGGGAATTAATTTCTTATGACTTACCAAACACTACAATAAGAATGAGAAATTAATTCAAAAATTTAATTTCCAATAATGTTCTAAACACCTACGTGAAAATACCAAAACCTATTCCATTCCATATCTATCTAAAAAAGAAAATAAATTATTTTCCTATTTTGACATTTCTGTCAACCAAACGGGGTATAATTGCATGCAAACTCCATGTAAATTTAAAATTGTTTTGTAGAGTAATTAACCTCCAAAGAATGACTACATTTTGTCGGCAGCTACAGTCCCCCAACACCTACTAGAGACCAAAAAGGGCCCAAAACTCCCCATCGCTCCAGCTCCCCATATATAGTCAATTCTCAACGTCATCTCTCTACGCGCCAAATTAGCTGTGTAATACATAGTTAGAATTCAAAAACGATGGCGTTCCTTCCAGGTGTTTTCACCTCCGTAATCAGCGCACCTCTCACGCTTTGCATGTGCCCTTCCCTCACCGGCTCGGAACCTCTCACTCTTGTAACGATTCCATTTTCACCTAACACAATTTAGAATCGAAAAAATAAAATTAACAGGCAGATGACATATTGAACCACATCGATGTTTATCTTAAAAATTATTGTATGAGCGATAAAAAGAAAAAAAAAATAATGAAATCAATGAACAATTGTGACTCAACCCAGTAAAGAAATCAATGATTTTCAATCTACAATTTTAACAGTCAAATGAACCACATTAATATTGAATATTTTAAATATCGTTTGATGAGTGATAAAAAGAAGAAAAATATCAAAATCAACGATTTGTAGACATTCAATAACAGTAGCGGCTCAACCCAGTAAAAGAAATCAATCTACTATGTTAACAGTCAAATGACATGTTAAACCACATTGATGTTAAATGTCTTAAGATTATCAAATGAGCGACAAAAAGAGAAAAATGCCGAAATTAAGGATCCGTAAGCATTCAACAACAGTTGTGGCTCAACCCGATAAAAAGAAATAAATTATTTTCAATCTACAATCTACGATGATAACAGAATTTTAAGGAAGGTGAGAATATGTAGCAAAATTAAGAGGTAAACAGGCCTGGACTTACTGGCAAAGCTAGTTCAAAGATATTTAAAGCCACGTGTCAGTTGATTACAAGTTTACGCACTGTCGGTTCTGGGAAGCAGCCGGTAATCCCACAGCACACGTGGCATTTCCTCAGCTCCCGCTTCAGTCCATCGCCTTCATCCAACAGCTCTTAACAAAACCCCTCTGCTCGCCGACCCCCAATAAAAACAACGACCACCACTTTCCCACATCCCTCTCTCCCATACAACCCCTCCCATCACCAACCCTACCATTTTTTCCGGTCAATAACTCGCCGGAGTTTTCACCAATGCTATCCATTCCGGAACAACCGTTGCCGGTACTCCAACAAAAACGGCCCAAAAGCCCAGAACCGCTCAACTTACTCAGTTCGCTCAAGCAGCTCATCCACCACCCCCGGACATGGCTACTCATGGCCATACTTTCCCTCCAAGTCATACTCCTCTTTTCTCTCGGCACCCGCCGTTTCTCCCGCCAAGACCTCCCTCCGCCGTATGGTTCTGTTGCTGGATCAATAGTCCTACCCGAACAGCAGGAAGAACAAGACGAATGCTGTTCGGGTCGGGTTTTCGTCTACGACTTACCGAATACTCTCAATCAAGAGATTCTACAAAACTGCGACAACCTCAATCCGTGGAGCTCGCGCTGCGACGCGCTGGCGAACGACGGGTTCGGCCAGCCGGCCAACGGGATCGCCGGAGTCGTGCCGGAGAATCTTGCTCCGGCGTGGTACTGGACCGACCAGTTCGTATCGGAGGTGATTTTCCACAACCGGATCATGCACCACAAGTGCCGGGTCATGGAGCCGGAAAATGCCACGGCGTTTTACATCCCCTTCTACGTCGGTCTCGCCGTCGGGAAGTACTTATGGTCCAACTCCTCCACCGCGCAAGACCGCGATCGCCACTGCGAAACGATGCTGAGCTGGGTCCAGGACCAGCCGTACTACAAGAGATCCAACGGCTGGGATCACTTCATCACCATGGGCCGGATCACCTGGGACTTCCGCCGCTCCAAGGTCCCGGAATGGGGCTCCGGCTGCATTTACAAGCCCGGGATGCGTAACATCACGCGCCTCCTCATCGAGCGGAACCCCTGGGACTACTTCGACGTCGGTGTTCCCTACCCCACCGGATTCCACCCCAGAACTGACGCTGACGTCACGGAGTGGCAGGGCTTCGTCAGGAACCGGAACAGAACCACGCTCTTCTGCTTCGCGGGAGCCAAGCGCAGCCTTATCAGGAACGATTTCCGAGGACTGTTACTGAGTCACTGCCAGAACGAGTCGGACTCGTGCCGGGTCGTGGACTGCGGCGGGTCCAAATGCTCCAACGGCACGTCGGCGATTCTCGAGACGTTTCTCGACTCGGATTTCTGCCTCCAGCCGAGAGGGGATAGCTTCACCCGGAGGTCGATTTTTGACTGCATGGTGGCCGGTTCGATCCCGGTTTTTTTCTGGAAGCGGACCGCGTATTTCCAGTACGAGTGGTTTTTACCAGGCGAACCGGATAGTTACTCGGTTTTCATCGACCGGAACGCCGTAAAAAACGGGACGGCCTCGATAAAAAACGTGCTCGCCGGTTACAGTAGAGAAGAGGTGAGAAAAATGCGGGAGAAAGTCATCGATTACATTCCGAATTTTCTGTATGCAAAACCCCAGGAAGGGTTGGAGACGGTAAAAGACGCTTTTGACATTGCCCTTGAAGGTGTGTTGAGGAGGTTCAAGGAGCAAGGAGAGTGGGGGTTCAAGTGGAAATGACGGGTAAATGAGGAAAGTAAATTATTTCATTTATTTTTTTATTACTATGTGGCATATATAAATTGGGGTTAGGTAAGGGTTCCCATACTGCAGGGGAAAAGCTGTTATGGGCAGATGGGAAAAGCTGCTAGCGGTTATATTAGTTACTACAGGTTTTTTGTTTTTGGTAAAGAGAAAAGATAGTACTATTTTTTTTAGTTACTGTGAATTTTCATTTCTGTTGAGACTGGGTTTGATAGGTAGTGTAGTTGTGAATGTGATGATTCACTTATTCAGTGCCACACATTGGTGTGGTCCTTAAATTGCTCGGTTAGGTTTGGAGGGACATGCCCTATGTGATATGGACTTGTGTCTTTCCTTTTTCTTTTGTAACATGTATAGCATGCATTATAGAAAGTTGAATAATGAAGGTGATAGAAATTTACCCAATAAAATGAAATAAGAATTTTATGTGTTTTGATCATCTGGGTTGTTTTGTAGTGTTTCGAGTATTGAGATTTCAAAATTCGGTAGTGTAATTAGTGTGTGAATTTTAGAGAATGCCGAGTGTTTGGTAAAGTATCTAAACACCAATTATAGGAGGAGAAGTGGGTCAATTGTTGATATTCATCCAAAATATGATTAATTTGCTAGAATAGAATAGCTGAAGAAAACAAGATGACGAATGGCTAATAAATTTGCATAGTTGGGCAGCTTGATAGTGAATTTGCATCTAAATGGTGGATGGTGCTTTTAAGATGATAAAGAAGCGCAAATGGGCCAAAGTCTTTTCGTGTTGTAGGGTTCTAGGTAAAAAAATAAGGGGGGGAAAAGGAGAAATAAAGGGAGGAAAATGAATGGAATCTTACTATCTTTTTGTCCTGTTAGTGCGAAATTATGGTAAGGCGCGACCTTCCAAGCCAACGAACCTATGGTCGCCAAGCTACAAAATCGGACCAGAGGGGTTGATTGAAGAAATATTCTAGCCTTATATCATGTGTAGTCATTGTACTCAATTGTAGTAATTGGAGGACTTCTACCATATTGAACGTTTGAAAATATATTCGAACACTAATGTTGAACGTGATATTTTATTTACAATTTTAGCGTGTAGTATCACATCGCACCAAGTCTCAACAATGAACCTAGCGTGTGTAACAATTTATAAGATATTATCACTTGAGCACCAATTAAAACAACTTTGTGAACAGGGACTGAGCAAACCCCAAAACATTGTATAGCTAAACAAGCAAACCCTAGGGTTTAAGCAGAGAGGTCGACAACGGCGGATCCGATCCTCTTGTCAGATCTAGCAAAGGAGGGGTATCTCGTCGCAGGAGAGGACGTAAGGGGAGGCAGGACTGCGGCTTGGTGTTTCGCCTGGGCTGCAGCGGAGGAGTGGGCACGATTCGGGTTCAGCGACGGCGGTTTTGGGCTCGAGATCGTAAGGCTTTGAGTCGACGTGAATCGGGGTTTTTTGGCCGTGGAGATCGTCGCTTGGTCAACAGGTACGGCTTCTGCGGTTGAAGGTGGTTTGCGGGTCAGACTTACCGGCTGGTTGAGGTCGCTTGGAGGCGGGCGGTGCGGTGATTGGAGCCTGATGCCCTGGTGGCAAGGACAGCCGCTGGAGGGCCTCTACGAGGCGACGGAGGATGGGCAGCTGAGTGTTGAGGCTGCTGCTCTTTGGGCTTGGGTTCGGGCTTGGGTCTCTGGACCTGGGCTCAAACTTGGGTTGATGGGCTTTTTATTGTGGGCCCGTAGGGAGGGTGCAATGGAGGCTAGGGCTGCTGTTCTCTTTACCTGGGCATGGGCTTGGGCTTTTGGGCCTGGACTTGAATTTGGGTTGATGGGCTCTTTTCCATCTGCTCGGATTTGGGCTTGGTCTTTGGAGCCTGGGCTTGAGCTCAAGCTTGGTATGGTTGCGTTTGTTGCAAATGCTTCGGATAAGAAGAGCAAGACCAACCTGTTGCCGAGGTTGTTGGCTCCCGAAGAGGCCGAGGATGGTGCTGGCTCCAACCCTACGGGGAAGGAGGTAGCATTTTTCTAGGTCTCTGCTGTTTAGACATCTGGTTACAAGCCTTCTAAAGTTGGAGTAATCTCTATGAGCTTTTTCTAAGATGTTTCTACTTGTATTTGTACCACAATCGCGTGCTGACAGATTAGACTAGATGAATGATTTTTCCTTAGAATAGCGAGGTTTGTCTTGCTTGCTTAGGCTTGCTATCCAGCGAGCGTCCCTTTAGACTTTAATGAGTTTAGTTCGGCTTAGATAGGTTATCTGGATTTTCAGATTTTCTTATGTAAGTTCTGTTAGACTCTGGCCTGTATTCATGGCTTAATTACTAATGAAATCATTCCTATTCAAAAAAAAAAAAAAAAAAAACAACTTTGTGAACCAAATTATCATACGTGGTTAATTGGATTATCAAATTATTACCCTTTTGACAATTGACTATAGTTTAACATTTGATTTTAACCTACCATACAATTCGGCAACGTGTTTTAACATTTAATTTTAACCATTAAAACAATCTCGTTAGTTTAAAATGATCAATCACATCTCCCCAAGTAAGATTGAACATCCGACCTGCAAGTCTACTATAGTCTCGTCTACGCTACATTAATGTACCGATATATCAAGTAAACTAGTTCGATACAAAGGTAGACTAATTTGAGATTAAGTCAAACTAGTATACTTATGCATAGATTTAATTTATTTCCATATCAAATAGAGTCTATTTATAACTAGCCCCTTAAAATGTGTTCCGCACATGTCAATTGGTTTTTATTTTTTATTTTTTTAAATTAAATAGTTACATCAATTTTCTCTCTTGATTTTGGGAAGCTTCTCCTTTTTTCAAGGGAGGTATTGCAATTTTTTCAAATATGATATAGTCAACAGACTATTCTTATCCTCATATAGAAATAATTTAACCATTCTCTCAAGAATTGACTTAATTATATAAAATATTAAGACTAAATTCAATTTACCCCCTCCAACTTAGGGGTAAAACATCAAGTCAGTCCCTAAATTTTTTTTTTAATCAAGAACATCCCTAAACTTCCAAATTACATCAACCTAGTCCAAAATTTGACTTTGACTCGAAAGATGACGTCATGTGCTGAGTTGGAGCCGACATAGGGGCCCACTTTTCTGATTTTAAACACCCAAAGAAGGGCAAAACAGACATTTCTAATTTAATCTAATTTCTAATTTTTTAAATTATTTTTTCTCTTCATTTTCTCTCTTTTCTTCTCTCTCTCTTGCGCTCTCTCTCTCTCCAGATTCTCTCTCTTCCTCTCTGCAATTTCTTCTCTCTCTCTCGCCCTCCTCCTCCTCCTGCTTTCCTCTACACCCGCCTCTACCACTCCCATTCCCACCACTTCAACTACCGCCACCAAACCCCCATCTCCCAAAACGACGACGTTTCCCTCTCCAACCCCCTCATCTCTGAGGTAATCACCGCCGCCGTCACCACCATCCTCTTTAACAAGGTCCCAACTCCTCCTCCTTCAATAATCAGTTTTCCATACCTATCGTTATCCTTGGCTAAAGACACCAGCGACGCCGCCGCTTCGGATCAGTCTTCGAGTGAACCGGTGTGGAGAATAACGATCTGCTCCCAAATGAGGCCAAGAATGGGTTCGTTGGCCGCTATTGGAGGCAGGCCCAAGTACCCATCTTCCAGGATATCCGTCGGAGCCGAGACTCTGAGTGGCCATGACACGTCGCTGATCTAATTCTCGAGCTGCGACGACATTTTCCGGAACTGCGCCGCTGTAGCAGACCCGCCAGCTTCTCCGTCTTCGATTTCACCTCCGCGCAGTCCTGCTTCGACGAGCTGTCCTCGTCTGTCGCCTTGGTCACTTGGTCCGCCAGCTGGCCTAGTATCGCAGGTGACCAATTTGGGTGTAGAGAGAAGAAAGCAGGGGTCGTGGGTGCCTAGAGAAGATTTATGGGTGCTTACGGCGGCGGCGCGTGGGTTACTTTCGAGCATACCCCTATGCCGGTGAATCGGGAGAGAGAGCGAGGCGGGTGTAGAGGAAAGCAGGAGGAGGATGAGGGCGGGAGAGAGAGAAGAAATTGCAGAGAGGAAGAGAGAGAATCGAGAGAGAGAGAGAGAGAGAGAGAGAGAGAGAGAGCGCAAGAGAGAGAGAAGAAAAGAGAGAAAATGAAGAGAAAAAATAATTTAAAAAATTAGAAATTAGATTAAATTAGAAATGTCCGTTTTGCCCTTCTTTGGGTGTTTAAAATCAGAAAAGTGGGCCCCTATGTCGGCTCCAACTCAGCACATGACGTCATCTTTCGAGTCAAAGTCAAATTTTGGACTAGGTTGATGTAATTTGGAAGTTTAGGGACGTTCTTGATTAAAAAAAAAAAGGGAAATTACTGGTCCCCCCTTTAACTTTTGGTGCGTCGACAGTTCAGTCCCTGTTATTCCAATTTTAACAGATAACTCCCCAAACATTCAAATTTCATACAATTTGATCCAAAATTACCATTTTACTCCTCACTTATTTTTTTTATATATCTAATACACACACACACACACACATATATCTACATATATATATATATACATATATATATATACACACACACACACACACACACATTATATATACACACACACATATGTATAAAATTATACATATATTTATATATCTACATATACATATACATATACATACATATATATATATAGATATACACACATTAGATATATAAAAGTTGTGAATTTTTTTTATAATATGAAACATAAACATAGTATATAGACTTACCAAATACGTAAACACATTATATATATATATATATATATATATATATATATATATATATATGTATGTATATGTACACACACACATATATACATATAAATATATATAAAAAGAGAGAGAGAAGAATAAAAATACACACACACACACGCATATACATACATACATACATATATACTCACACACACACACACACACATATATATATATATAAAGAGAGAGAGAAGAATAAAATATATATATACACACACACACATATATATATACATATGTATAAAAGAGAGAGAGAAGAATAAAAAAAAAAACAAAAAAAAATAAGTGAGGGGTAAAATGGTAATTTTGGATCAAATTGTGTGAAATTTGAATGTTTGGGGAGTTATCTGTTAAAATTGGAATAACAGGGACTGAACTGTCGACGCACCAAAAGTTAAAGAGGGGACCAGTAATTTTCCCAAAAAAAAATTTAGGGACTGACTTGATGTTTACCCCTAAGTTGGAGGGGGTAAACTGAATTTAGTCCAAAATATTATAACAACATAAGCTAGGAAGCTACCTAGATGGGCCAAACTAGCATATGTTCCTCTTAACAACTCTTTGATGTTTCTTCTTCCAAACTTTTTCTTGAATAGGGATTGGTCTGCCATTTGCAACTGCTGGTCAACTGGCCCATACAAACTAAATACGTATTGGACAAGCTACACTATTTGCTGTCTCTGGCCTCCCAATTTTCCACGCTTCTCAAAGCCTAATTTGTATCCAACACTGCTATTGGTCCACACATTGCTTAAAAAAAAAAAATTAAATTAAATTAAATTTCCAAATAAAGACGCACTCGTCCTCTTTGTCTTCACAGCCATAAATATCTTCCTCCTCTCTCTTCCAATGGCTCTTTGACTCCTCTGCAAAAATGATCAAAGCGTTCGCTTTTCTTCTGCTCCTAGTCGACTTCGTCTCCACGCCTTCACAAGCCAAATTAAGCATCCTGCAACCCCAACCTGCCGCAGGCTTCAACGTCAGCCATGTACAGGTACACCAATCCGCCAAAAAGAAAACGCTAATCTCAATCTTCGTTTTTCGTTGAAATTTTCATTGATAGCTTCATTCTTTTTTGTTCATGAAAAAAAGAGTGCCGGGAGTTGCTCTTATACGGTTGATATAACCACCAGCTGCTCCTCAACGAGGTACACAAGGGATCAAATCAGTATCTCATTCGGGGATGTTTATGGCAACCAGGTTTGTCTCTCTGATTACTCATAATTGTGCATATTAATTTGATTTATATTAGACCCTATAGAAGATTGAATATGAAATTTCGATAGGATAAACCCCTGAAATTTGATCCCATGCTTATTGAAATTGAAACCTAAGTATTGGTAATTACTGGGATTTTCTATCGGTGGCTATGAAAGTCAGTATGGAGAACCAATGGAATGATTATACTATTTTTCGGACCCTTCTTACAGCTTATAGTAGTGCGAGATATGAGGGAGTGTAGCTCCCTACATTCGTGGTCTATGAGTTTGAATTCTCGATTTTATCCTCTTATGATATGTCTTGTTGCGAAAAAAAAGGCATTGTGAGTTTGGTAGAATGATGCAACTAAATTTAGTTTTATTTTTGCTACAGATTTATGCTCCGCGACTAGACGATCCATCCTCGAGAACGTTTGAGAGTTGTTCTACGGACACATTTGAGATATATGGACCCTGTGCATACCAAATCTGCTATGTCTATCTTTACAGAACAGGACCAGATGGTTGGAAACCGGAGAGTGTGAAAATCTATAGTCATAATTCCAGGGCTGTTTCGTTCTACTACAATACCTTCATTCCCAGTGACATTTGGTATGGATTCAACTTGTGCCAGAATGCTTCCTCTTCACACCGGCAATCTGCTTATGGATGGTTTATATATGTTTTAGTTGGGCTTCTTGTGTCGCTTCTCTTGTAGTTTTGCACTTGCCATAGGTATAATGGCTCCTAGAGGTTTTCTAGTCTCTAGTGTTAGTATTGTAGGAAGAAACATTTGTCTTTCACCTGTGGATTAGATACGATCATTAAACCTACATTTCATATTGACATTGAATGATCTTAATTCTGAGCACATATATATATATTTTTTAGGAGAAATTGTCAACTCTTTATTCAATACTTAAACGAAATTACAATCAGAAGAAAGTACATTAAGAATAAAATTTGGGGGAATGTTTTCCCAAACTAAAGAAGATCTAGACAGAGAAGCAAAATAAGCTAAACAGTGAGCCACACAATTGGTTTGACGATAAGCATGCTTGAACATAGAACCTGAAATGAAATTCAACCCTTCTATGATGTCATCATACACACGACCCAATTGGGAAGTATGGGGAATGACAGCCTGCTTAGTAGCATTAGCAAGAGTTAAAGAATCCGTCTCAAACACTACCGGAGATAACCCTTTATCTCGTACAAACTTCACAGCTGCTCTACTAGCAAGAGCCTCCACATGTTCTGCAGAATAAACATCCTCCAGAGCTTGACAGAAACCCCCAACACAAGTACCAACAACATCTCTGACAACAATACCAATACCTCCACTAGAACTAGAGCTTGAAAAAGCCCCGTCCATATTCACCTTTAACCAACCTTGAGCAGGAGGTTTCCACCTACAACTCCCCCTCTCAATCCTAGGCAATGACCTCCTATAGAACTGGAAGTCAGTAAGCCTAGCATCTAAGCTGAAAAGCACATCACCTTCCCGGGCCTCTACCTGTTCCCAAACTCTATGATTCCTCTCCTTCCAAGCACCCCATATGAAAAATAATATTTTACACCACCCTTCTTTTGAAAGCTTCTTGAAACAAAAGTTCAACCAATCAAATAAAGTACGATCAATTGCAGTTACCTCATAACAAACTCGCTTGAGCTCCTCCTCCGACTCCAATAAAGTCTTCGTAAAAGGACATAAACGGCACAAATGATCCGAGGACTCATTCCCCATCCCACACAGCACACACAAATAGGACTCAATTTGTACCAATCTGTCAACCGCAGACAATATGTTTTGAAGCACCTTCCATATTCAAATTCGAGCAGTTCCAGGAATACAAGCTTGCCATTCATCTTTCCAAACCTTTGAAATAACTGCTGCACCCCCACCATTTGCATGTTGTAGTCCCAAGAAGAGTTTACAAGCACTTTTTACAATAAATTGGCCTTTTGGGTCAAGATGCCACACTCTTCTATCATTCAAATTTCGTTATGAGAGTACTAGAGACTTCACAAGTGCCACATCTTGAGGAACAAAGAGCTGCTGCACCTTATTCATATCCCACCTCCCTGGAGCTAAAAGGAGATCCTCTATAAGCAAAGTGACGTCCACACCAATTGCCCGAGGCACCAGAACAAAAGGATAGGCATTGGGAAGCCACGGATCCATCCACACTCGAACCCCAGCACCATTACCGATCTGCCACCTCATTCCTTGCTTTAGCAGATCCTTAGTACCCATAATGCTCCGCCAAGAAAAAGAAGGAGAACTATGATCGGGTGCCTAAAAAAAATCACAATCCGGAAAATACCTGGCTTTGTACATTTTGGCAATAAGAGAATCTGGATTCTGTAAAACCCGTTATCCCTGCTTTGCTAACATTGCTTTATTGAAAGCATGAAGATCACGGAAACCAAGGCCCCCTTCCTCCTTAGGTAAAGAAAGAGTATCCCAAGAGCGCCAATGAATTTTTCTTTTATCCTCCGTACTCCCCCACCAAAATTTGGCACACATCTGCTGCAAATCATCACAAAAATTCTTTGTGAGTTCAAAGCAACTCATAGCATATGTAGGGAGTGATTGAGCAACCACCCTAATGAGAATATCTTTTCCAGCCCCAGTCAAGCATTTCCCTTGCCAACCATCCAACTTTTTCCCAAGCCGTTCTTTAATATACTGGAAGGTTGCAGTTTTAGCTCTCCCAACATATGTAGGTAGCCCTAAATATTTTTCGTGGGACTCCACCACCACCACCACATTCAACAACTCTGCAATCTCACCCTGTAAAGCTTCTGTAACATTTTTACTAAAAGTAACAGAACTCTTAGAAAAATTTACCTTCTGACCAGACGCCATCTCATAAATTCGAAGCACATCTTTAATTTGATTACAAGCTTCAACAGAGGCTTGAGCATAAAGCATACTGTCATCCGCAAAGAGCAGGTGATTAATCTGAGGAGCTTCAGGACAGATAGCTATACCCGGTAATGTTTCCATCGCTGCCCTCTGGTGCAACAATGCAGAAAAGCCCTCAGCACCCAATAAAAATAAGTAGGGGGAGAGAGGATCCCCCTGTCTCAACCCTCTAGAAGGTATCACATAGCCTCGTGGCTTACCGCCAAAAAGAAAAGAGTAGCGTATTGTAGATATACACTGCATAATAATATCAATCCACTGTTGTGCAAACCCAAGACGCTCCATCACCTTCCGCAAAAACATCCACTCCATTCTATCATACGCCTTACTAAGATCAGGTTTCAGTGCCATCACCCCATCCTGACCACCCCTCTTATTGTGAATATAGTGAACTACCTCATTAGCAGCAAGAACATTATCAGTAAGAGAAAAATTTTCAAACAGTACCCGAAGTTAGGCCGACTCCTAACTTCAATACCCGACTATGCAAAACTATCACTTTGGTACCCCAAGTTTTAATCCCGACCCAAGAACGGTACACACCGTTCATGACGGCATTAAAAGCCCAGCCACGTGGCAATAAATGAGGGGCAATTTTGTCTCTTCGTTAACTCCCGCCAATCATAACTAGTCGCTGATCCTGTTGCAATTTCCCGCCAAATTAAAATTCCCTCCAAAAACAGAGCATATGAAGTGTGATTAGCTCCAGATGACAACTGATTTCCTCCAACTTGATTCACAAAAGACAAACAACAAATTACCAGAACCAGAAAGGATAAAGCAAATCCAAATACTTCCATAGGCATATATTCATCATAAACATGTCCAAACCACTGAGCACCCATCTATTACAACAAAATGCTTACAAGAAGCAATTAACAAGGCATTTTTTAATGTTCTATCTAAGCAAAAGTAAATGCCATCAGAAAAACAGTTGGGTACACAAAAACAAAAACAGTGGGTTCCAAAAGCATTCTTCAATCTTCCTAATCGCCTCAGTACTTCCAATTGGCCTTCTTACTTCCAGTTCTAGAGGCAGTGCTAGAAGTAGACTCTTGTCTAGGGTTCTTTGGGAATTTGATTCTTCTTGCTGGGGATTTGAACATTTTTCCTGAAAAGAGAGGCCTGGAGGAGGCTCCAGGTTGCTGATTTACCTGAAAACGACAATTCCAAAACATTCAGAAATGGTAGCTTACTAATCAAATTCAACTGCAGACCACAACAAACACAAACTATACCTGTGTCTGCTGAACATTATTGGTGGAATTTTGTGATGGCATTACATTGAAGTGATCAACATTCACAGGTCCACTAATAGTCTCAGAATTAACCTGTGATGGCTCTGCAGGAGCTGGAACCTCAACATCCTCCATTGAAACCTGGTGTTGTTGCTGATGATTCTGAGGAGCTTCAACATTTTGAGCTTGGGGCTGCTGCTGCTGCTGATTCACAGCCCCCCTTATTCCGTTGAGCTTGGGGTTGCTGCTG
This sequence comes from Rosa rugosa, assembly GCF_958449725.1. Taxonomy (NCBI): domain Eukaryota; kingdom Viridiplantae; phylum Streptophyta; class Magnoliopsida; order Rosales; family Rosaceae; genus Rosa; species Rosa rugosa. The sequence goes on from NC_084825.1 coordinate 50,184,751, forward strand.
TTGATTGACAGCTCCCCCATTCCCCTGCATTTGCTCATTCTCCACATTCCCCTGCATTTGACACAATATACATTATAATCTATATTCCTGGGCCTATAATTCATAAAAATGGTCGATGAAAGCTAATGTAATACCTGATTCCTTCTTAAACAGGTTCTAACATTGTGCCCCTTTTTGTGGCATCTGCCACACTTCACTTGAGAGTAGTAACTTCTTGGTAATTTCTCAGTACCAGCAGGAGGTTCTTCTTCACCTACACAAATGATTATGCAGTTAGCCATGAATACAAAGTTTACACATTAAACATATATAAACTTGAAAAAAACAGTTTACCTGGTGCTTTGGTTCTGTTGGTTTTAGGTCTTCCTGGTTGTGCCCTTTATAATGGGGGTGCAATTGGCCTTTGTATGAGCTCCCATTCTTACACTCCAGCAATGGGTTGATGACTGGGTCATAGGCCTTCATGTACTTCTCCTGAGTGTAATTGTCATGTACAAACTCATCAGGTGATTGCCCCTTGGAATATATGGCTGCAATTGCATGGCCACATGGAAGACCACTCAGGTCCCATCTTCTGCAAGTGCAGGAATGATTGTCCAACTGCACTGAGTGTTGTGCTAGCGCACCAGATTGACAACCCACACCCCTGCCTTGGATTTCAAACCTCATACTGCTGGACTCTAAAGGTCTATAGTCATGGCTCCAATCAACATTCTTTTTCAGGAGTTTCTCCACTCTAGGTCCCACCCTACACTTCCAGTTTGGCCCCGAGTTTCTTCTATTGGCTAATCTCACCATAGTCATGGTCCTTATGTCCTCCAAACAGCCAAGAATTAGCTTCTTTCTTGCTAGAAGAATCGACTTGTTGAATGACTCGCTATGATTATTTAGAAGTATGTCACATTTGAACTGCTCCTTGAAATGAGACTTAGACCAATGAACTGCAGGCCTATCCTTGCACCACTTCCATGCAGAACTTGAAGATTTAGCCATATCCTCCATTGCAAGCTCATATTGTCTGATGGCGGTGGCTCTTGCAACTGCCTAGAGCTTTTGTTTTAGCTCAAGTCCACTGTGACCATCAGATTTGAAGTTATTGTGCAAATGGTAAACACAATGCCTGTGTTCTGCAAATGGGAACAAGTCCTTAATGGCCTGCTCTAGGCCTTTCTGCTTATCAGAAATAAAAGCATAATGGACTGAATGATGAATTTGAAGATCAACCCTCAACAACTCTAAAAACCAGGTCCAACTATCCCTTGCTTCTCTCTCCACTATTGCCCATGCAATGGGATAAATCTCATTATTCCCATCTATGCCTACAGCTGATAATAGTTGACCTTTATGGACCCTCTTCAAATGGCATCCATCTAGCCCTATGAGTGGCCTACAACCTGCCTTCCATCCAACCTTCAGTGCCTCCAAGCATATATAGATCCTTTTGAACCTTGTGACATCACCATCCAATTCTGTTTGGATCTACACTAAGCTTCCAGGGTTTTTCTTTTTCAATTAATTGGCATAACTCTCAAGCATATTATACTGGTCTTCAAATGAACCCTGAGCCAACTTCTTTGCCCTTCTCTTAGCTCTATAACACATCTGGAATCCGACATCCATTCCAAAGTCCTTCCCAACTGCATTTTGGATCCCTTCCCTTGTCCAATTGGAATCATTCCTAAAAAAGTCTTCATATTCATCAGCAATGAATGGAGCGTGCATGTGATAAACCCTACCTCCAACTGTGATGCCCCGGAAATTCGTATTTATTTTCCGAGGATTTTCTGGAATTTAATTAGTGGTTGTTGGAAGGTTTCGTGGCTCGTGGATGGAGCGGAAGTGTTTCGGATGAATTTGTATTCGAAAAGTATGACTTTAGGGGGGTTGCTAAGGTTGACTTTTGATACGTTGAGATTCTCTGAAAACTTCCTTCACGAAAGTTGTAGAGCGCGTCGATACGAGTTCGTGGATATGTGGAACGTGGAAATTGGAGTTCGTATGAGGAAGTTATGGCCGTCGGAAAAAATTTCCATTTTGGTATATATGGGATTTTTCAGGAAAATTATTCAAAAAATCAGATTTCCATTTTGGGAAGGATTTTTCTCTCTCCTCTCTCCCGAGTTTTCCCGAGCAGCCATCTTCACCGAGCTCGTTCTCCCTCCTCCGGCCACCAATCGACGAGATTCTTGTCCCTATCTCTTCGCCTCACTCTCATCTAGCACCCCGTGAAGTTTCACTGTGTGGGTAGACCTGTGCACAACGCTACAAGGCCGAGAAGTCGCACGGTGGAGCTACAAATCGCCTTGATCGGAGTCGGAGATTCCGGCCACCTTTGCCGGTGATTCTTGAGGGCTTTTGGAGCTTGGAGGACGTTGATGCTTCCCACAAGGTGGCTTGCATCGATTCAACTCGTGGAGGTCGAATTTTGGAATTGAAATTCTAGGGTTTCAATCGGTCCGGTTTGTTCTAAGGTAAAATTCAATCGATTGGCTTATAATTGGACTTTGTTGTAGTTATGAAAGTTGAAATTGGAGTTGAGATGAAGAACTTTGGTGTTGGAAGTTTTGTCAAATTTCGAGTTTGGTTTGGCGGCGGTGCCGCCACTGTGGTGGTGTTTTCCGGCGGTTTCCGGCCACCTCAGGGATAGTTTTTGTTCCTGAGTTCGATATACTCGTCGATACGAGCATTTCGATATATTGTTTGTAATTTTTGGAGATCGTATGAGCATGTTGTGATTTTTACGGTTTCAGACCGTTCGATGTTTCGATCCGTGAGGATTCGAGCTTCCGATCGACTTGTGGTTTTGGCATATCGATCGTAGAAGCATTCCGGAGACATTGGGTGGTCTCGGATGTGGTTTCGCCTCGATTGGCGTCACCTTGGGAATTTTGGTTCGATTTAGGGTTTCGAACGTTATTCCTTGTAATTCGTTAACTGAATCAGAGTTGTGTTTCCTTAGATACTTGACGAAGTATTTTTTGGACGGCTATTGTGATTGGCCGCTTTGTTCTGTATTGAAGACGCAGCGGGAGTTTCGAGGTGAGTAATCTCACAAGGTTCATTATGAACGGAATTACCATTATTGTTTTGGCGTTAATTATTTAACTGCAAACTATAGTTGGTATTAGTAGGCATTCCTGAGCGAATGACTATGTATATATATATTTACGTGAAATATATATATTCTTATGGATGATGTGTGATGAATAATATGCATGATGGGTTCATATTATTGTTGAATGGGACTTTTCATAGAAACGATATTGTGGAAAAAGATGTTTTCTATTGTTTGAAAAGTATTGAGTTTGATGTTACGTACATTTTGGAGTCAAGCGTGACTCATTTTAAATGTATTGGTCCTTGTACCAAGGGTCACAGATGGTGAACAGGGATGGGGAAAGCCGGAACTAGATGGTCGTAACGTTTTTAGGTCAGGTGTGATTTACTTAACGTTGACTTGAGACCAGATGGGGTCTGAAAAGCATGGGTCGCAGATGGTGACCAACGGTTGGTTCTAAGACCAGACGGGGTCTGAAAACCAAGAGTCACAGATAGTGATAGGTTGCAGATGGTGACCAATGATTTATCTGTGTTACGAGCCTAGTTACCATATTGTCTTGGAGTTATGGAATTAACTGTGACTATAGATGGTATTAGTGACATTTCTGAGTGTATGACTATGTGTGTACATATGTATATCATGGGGGGTAGCGGGGAGCTATCTGATGCTCATGAGTACGTGTCTTTAAAAGAGAGTTTCGGGGATTCTTTCTTTTAAATGTCCTAGGAGGACTTGTTAATCATATTTGAATTGTTAGGTTAACGATTTATATGATTTTGTCACGGTGTGACTTTTGTGATTTCCTTGTTGGAAAAGAGTATTGTTTTGGGAAGCATGGTATGTTTTCCTTATTCTCGAGTCGAAAGGTTTCCTCGTGTTTGGCGTGAGTTGTGCGGGCTTTTATCCCGTGAATTGGTGTGAGTTGTTTTGAGTTACTCATACGGGCTTGCAAAAGCTTACCGGGTTTGTTGTGTGACAACCCGGTGCACTATTCAAACAGTGTAGGGGTTAACCTTGCAGGTCAGGAAATCGTGGCTGAAGCTGAGGTATCTTGTTGGCAGCAGAACTGGTAGGAAACAAATTTGATTGGCTTTGCCATTGCTATGACTTCCGCTTTGTAGTAAACTCTGAGGAGCTTTTACGTTTTATCTTGTTGTTGACAATTTAATTCGTAAGCTTATGTAATATATGACTCTGTGGGCGGGTCAATATTGACATAGTGAGTTCAGGGCATCAACATGTATATTGTATAAAGGGAAAAAGTTTTGCAGGTATTTGGTATTGATGGCTGAACGTTCACGCATGTATAATTATGGGGTTATATATCGTTTTTTTATTTGTGTTAAAAATCAGGGGCGTGACACCAACACTATTGCATTTATGTTCAGGCCTGAAAGTCTTGATTGTCATTTCCGGAGTGTCAGTATCTGGACTAGATGCATATATCCAGAATGGACAGCCCTTAGATGTCTTGCAGACCACCTTCACCTTTCTTCTAGTGTTCTTTGGAAATCGCAGTTCCTTTTTGGTGAGTACCGCATGCTTCCTGATTGCTTTCTTGAAAATGCTTGAGTTGGGGAATACCATACCTAGTTCAAAATGGGGGTTCTTCATATCATACTTCTGGTTGAATTCCCTCCACCTCGAGAACCTCATCTTGTGTTTCACTGGATACCTCCCCCCATCTTCTCTAGACTCATCACTTGAACCATGCAGGCTTGGAAAGCCATCACTAGCAGTACCATCATCATCAGATATATTGCCTTTGAATCCCATGTCATTCCATTCCTCTACATGTTCGGGATCACCATCCACATGTGCCTGAAAGTCTACTTCATCATCTTCATAAACCAACTCGAAGTCACTATCCCTAATCCCATCCCAGTTTGGATCATCAGAATCATCACTACTAGTACTGCTCCAATCATACTGAACCGGGTTTGAGCATTCACCACCAGACCTCGTATCATACCTCCTAGTGCCCCTCTGTTTTGGCCTACCACGCTTTTTCTTTGGAACACAAACTTCTTCCTCTACAATTTTCTGCTTCCCTTTATCTTTTTGTCTTGAAGTGGATGCCTGATGAGCTCTGCCTCTTGCAGTTGTAATAGTTGGGCCACGGGTTTGAGCTCCAACTCTAGGCCCATTGCCTTCAGTTGACTGTGGACCACCACTCTGCACTTCAAGCTGCTTATCAGTACAACTTGACTGTGGAGCATTGCTCTGTAGTTGAGGCCCATTAGCAGCTTCACTCATTTCTGGACCATTGCTTTGCACTTCAGGCCCATCATCAGTATATTCCCAGTTTTCAGGCATAATTCCATCCAGAGGAACCTCTTCATCATCATCTACATCCACTGGCACCTCTTCAACACCCTCAACAGCTGGCAATTGCACATCATCAATTGCATGTCCAAATAACAGAGAATGATCTATGTCATCATCGTAATGATCTAACTCATAATCATGAAAATGCCTTCTTGCCTCCAAGCAAACAATGTACACATGCAATATCCTTTGAACAGCAGGAATGAATTTAACCATGTCCATACAGTCTTTATTAGTGACTAAAGGTAAATATCCAGTACCCTCTTCACTTCCTGGTATCCTAAACCAGTAAGCAACTGGGCCAGCTTGATACCCCAAATCCCAAGCCCAATAATTAAACCTTATCACACTCAGTTTGTTCGGATCAACCCCATCAACAAAGACCACTTCCTCCCCTCCCATGTATGTCCTATTCACTCCACCATGTGAGAAGAACCTTCCTCCATGATGTATTGCTACGGTGAAATTTCCAACTGCAATTTTACAACACCAGCTATTATAATCCAAAATAGGAAACATATTCAATGTTGTTCAGGCCTAACCAAATTGATTATTCAACTACCTCTTCTTTGTCTTTACTCTCTACCATTTATACCGGTATGTGTTTTAAAATCATTTATCAGTTCTAAACACCATTAAACAACCCAGACCAAGGTTAGGATTTCACTTTCATCACTAACCCAGCCACCAAACCAATAACCCTAATTTATTAGAATAGCCGACATCAAACCCTAAACCCTACACATGCGAAGACAAAATAAAACCCTAAACCCTAGACAAACCCTAGTCAACAACATTGACTTCCATAAAAAAATCAAATCTTTTTGGACCACAAACCCTAAAATAGCGACAGCTCATAGAAAGGGGGAATATTTTCTTACCTCCTGAAAACACAGGTGGATCCCCATCCAGCCGGAAATATCTCCAATAATTAGCCATTGACCCCTCTTCAAGATCTGATTTGAGATTCGAATCTCTCTTTCACTCAGGTCTATAGGATTCTATCACTTTCTCTGTTGGATTCTCTGTGCGGCTGTGGGCTTGGAAGAATCCAAACTAAGAGTGGTCGAACGGAACAGAACTCACTTAAGGCTCTAGGGTTATCGAAGAGACGAAATTGCCCCTTATGTATTGCCATGTGGCTGGGCTCTTAATGTCGTCGTGAACGGCGTGTACCGTCCTTGGGTCGGGATTAAAACTTGGGGTACCAAAGTGATAGTTTTGCATAGTCGGGTACTGAAGTTAGGAGTCGGCCTAAGTTCGGGTACTGTTTGAAATATTTTCTCTATCAGTAATTAACCGTCCAGGAATAAAAGCACTCTGACTTGGAGAAATAATCTCTGGTAATAAAAGCTTCAACCTATTTGCAATCACTTTAGAACAGAGCTTGTAAATTACATTACAAAGAGCTATTGGTCTAAGATCAGACATGCGGACATGATTCGGAACCTTTGGGATTAAACAAATATGGGTAAAATTAATCTGTTTCAGTAACTAACCGGAGTGAAGAAAATTCTGAACAGCTGCAGTAATTTCAGAACCAACAGAATCCCAATAATGCTGATAAAAAAGAGGAGGCATACCATCTGGGCCCGGTGATTTTGTTGGATAAATTTGAAATAACGCAATCCGTACTTCATCTGCAGAATAGGGAGCACATAGTTGCTGATTCATTGCTTCAGTAACTCGGGGTTGGATAGCATTAAGAGTAGTATTCAAAGCATCAACCTCACATGCTCCTGCCGTGAACATGTCAGTAAAATACTCAGTCACTACTGATTCCAAACCGGCCTCAACCTCCTGCCAAACACCATGGGAGTCAAACAGCCCATGAATCCCATTCTTCCGCCTTCTATTGGAAGCTTTACGATGGAAATAGTTAGTGTTCCGATCTCCATCCTTCAACCAAGTAACTTTAGCTCGTTGAGCCTAATATGATTCCTCCTGAGTTAAGAGCTGCTCAAGTTGTTTATTGAGGACACCTTTCTCATCATTCAATTCATTCGAACTTGGAAGCCCCATAATTTGTTCCAACCTCTCCTGGAGTCTCTGAATGCACAACTTACGATCACTAAACGTGTTCCTGTGCCAGGCAGTCAAAGCCTTACTGGTCTTCTCAATTTTCTTTACAACCTAGAACATAGGCTGTCCAGATAACTCATTCTCCCATTCATGTTGGACAATAGCATCACATCCTCTCTCCTGCAAGAAACTTTCAAACCGGAACCTCCTGAATTTCTGTTTTTCAACCAAAGGCACCGCTTACCCTTAGGCCATGTTTGGTTGACTAGAAAGGAAAGGAATCACTTTCCTTTCCTTTGGGAAAGTGTTTACGTAGGGGGGGGGGGGGGAGGGAACCAAATTCCTCCACTTTTTCCTTTGCTTTGGGAAAATGTTTCCCTTCCTTGGCTGTCCCCAAACGCAGGAAATGAAAGTATTTCCTTTCCCAACACCCACTTTCCGGGAAACAAACATGGCCTTAGAAGAATAGGAATATGATCATAACGACTTGGCAGCAAATGAAGAAGCTTAGAGCACCCAAACATATATGACCAAGACGCTGTGCCAACTGCACGGTCAAGCCGTACCTTAGTCACCGAGTCACTCCATGTATGTATATTACCAGTAAACCCTAAATCAACCAAATCTGCATATCCCAAGGCTTCACGAAAACCTTGCATCTGGGCTTCAGGACGAACCCTGCCACCTGCCTTCTCACCTGAATGAAGGATCTCATTAAAATGTCCAATAGTGACCCACGACAGAGAGTCTTGATCAGCCAAATCCTTCAAGAGTTGCCATGAAAGATGTCGATCTCTTCTTCTAGGGTGCCCATAAAAACCCGTCAATCTCCATTTTGGGTCACCTGAACCACCACCAATTTCTACATCGATAAAATGAGGAGAAGAATCACGAACCCGGACGTTCAGACCCTCCGTCCAGAATAATCCGAGTCCGCCTGATTGCCCAGTACTCAAGACACGTTCTTCATGCGCAAACCCTAGCGCGCGGTGCAGTTTTTCAAAATCTCGATCAAACTGGATTTTCGTTTCACACAAGAATAGAATAGAAGGCCGGTTCTGAGCAATGAGATTTTTCAAGGCATGAACCGTGGAAGGATTGCCGATACCTCTGCAATTCCAAGACAAAATCTCTATCAAAGAAGAATAGATGCAGGGCTCGAAAACCTAAAGAATTAGGTCTCGTTCCCAAACCCTAGCAGAGCTAGGTCAGTTGGCAGCTTGATGTTTCTTACGTTTAAGCATTTCTATTTTCCATTGTTACGATCATTAGCTTTCCATTGTTATCCTACATTTCATATTGACATTGAATGATCTTAATTCTGAGCACATATGATCATGGTGTATACAAATAGTGGACCAAAAAAATTGCAATTCTGTTCAGATATTTTTTTCATCTTAAACGTACTGGAACGACGTCGTGGAGCATATTCTGTCTGTCTCCACTAGGATGCCGCCACGTTTCTTTCTTCCCTTCCAAACCTCCTGACCTAGCTACCATGTGGGTTGCCGTACTAGATATTTCTCGGGTAGGGCAATCCAACGGCTCAAGAACCCTCCACAGCTCCCCCATAAAAGCCCCTAAACCCTAATTCTCTTTCTCCTGCTTACGCACCTCACTGCCACATTCCTCTGAAAGCAGGAGAAACCCCTCTCTCTCGCGCCTTCCCTCCCACACAGAGCTTGCTTATAGAATCATAGCTATTATGCCTTCTATAGACGTTTCCGATTATGTGCTGGAGGCTCCGAAGAAGGAGAAGAAGATGAAAAAGTCGAAAAAGGAGTCCATAACCGACTCTCCGATTAGTGAGAAGAAGAGCAGTAGCAAGAAAGAGTCAAAGCTGAAGAAGCGGAAAGCGCTGGATATGGAGGCCGACGACGAAGACAGGAGCGACACCAGCTCCGAGCTCGGCGAGCCTGTCAATTTGAAGCCCAACGGCGATTCTTCGGTGGAGAAGAGCAAGAAGAAATCGAAGAAGGCCAAGGTGGAGGAGGAGGAAGAGGAAGAGGAGAAGGTTGAGGTGAAGAAGGATGATCCTAATGCTGTAACCAAGTTTCGGATTTCGGCGCCGTTGAGGGCTAAGCTGAAGGAGAAGGGGATCGAGGCCTTGTTTACGATTCAGGCCATGACGTTCGACACCATTTTGGACGGGGCGGACTTGGTGGGCCGGGCTCGCACCGGTCAGGTAACGAATTTAACGGTCTATTTTCGAGTGTTAGGATATGATTTTTGGTTCGTTGTTTTTGATCATTTGGTTTATTGTTCCTGCAAATTTTAGGGTAAAACTCTGGCTTTTGTGTTGCCTATATTGGAGTCGTTAACAAATGGTTCTGCTAAAGAATTTCGAAAGACTGGATACGGCAGAGCACCGACTGTTATTGTTCTTTTACCCACCAGGGAGTTGGCCAAGCAGGTATTTACTGCGGAACTCATGGTTACAATGTGTTTGTGATTGTTTGTTGGTATCGGAATTGACTGTTTTTGGTTTGATAAGGTGTTTGCGGACTTTGAATTTTATGGTGGTGCTGTGGGGTTAGCATCGTGTTGTGTATATGGTGGATCTCCTTACGCAGCTCAAGAATATAAGTTGAAGAGAGGGGTTGATGTCATTGTGGGAACACCTGGTCGTATCAAGGTATAGAGTTATTCTTTTGTGGTTGAGCCTATTTTTAACTTTCAAGTGTAATTATGGGATCTGCAAATTAAAGTTTGAGAATTTGGTGTAGGATCATATTGAGAGGGGGAATATAGACTTGAGCACTTTGAAGTTTCGGGTCCTTGATGAAGCTGATGAAATGCTGAGGATGGGTTTCGTTGATGACGTTGAACAAATTCTAGGTATTTTTCTGTCTAATTGTGTTGTATTGCTGTTATTAACGGGGGGATAGCTGTGTTTTATACATTTTTATGAAATTACTTTATGCTTGTAGCTAAACACTTTCCAAGTATTACAATCTCTGTGTCAGATGATTTCTTTGTTGTTTAGTTTTGTAAGAATTATATCTGGCATTAACTTCTCTCTGTTTTTTGGGTTTGCAGGCAAGGTCAAAGATGTAACTAAAGTTCAAACGCTTCTCTTCAGTGCAACCTTACCCTCTTGGGTGCAAAATGTAAGTATATTAATCAAGTGCTGGAAGTTTGAATTTTGATGTATACTTAGATTCAGCTTCTATATCTGAAATAAGTTGTACAAATAAATTGGCAAGGTTGTGATATAGCGTCTGTCTTTCCACCGTTTACAGATATTGATTAAATTTCATTTTGCTTTTTCAGATTTCCAAAAGGTTTCTTAAATCAGATAAGAAAACTGCAGATCTGGTTGGTAATGAAAAGATGAAGGCCAGCGTCAATGTTAGGCATATTGTTCTTCCTTGCTCTAGTTCAGCTAGAGTAGACGTTATTCCTGACATCATTCGTTGTTATAGCAGGTTGGTTTTTCCCTTGTCAACAAACACCTAACGCATCTGTTAATGGAGGCTTCTGTTTTGATTATAAATTTTTCCCTTTTTATTTTTGGAATGCTTTTCCTAATTTATATATGTTGTATCCAGTGGAGGTCGCACTATTATTTTCACTGAGACAAAGGATTGTGCTTCTGAGCTTTCTGAGAGGTTGCATGGAGCAAGACCTTTGCATGGGGACATACAGCAAGGTCAGCGGGAGGTATGTTATTTTGTTTTCTTATCCTTATTCAGATCTTTGAAGTGCTTTTTTTAATTGCTGAATATATTTTTCTTAAGGAGGGGCCCTCATACATATTGGTTTATTTTAAATATGGTGTATGTAATATTCGTACTGGACATGGTTCATAATCTTTTTATCTAGTATATTTTCCCAAAGTAGTAAATGTTTCACCTTGACTGAGAAAATGGAAAAACTCAAAATTATGAAGTTAGTAATTTCAAGGTCTGTGCCTGTTCCTATAGATAAAATTTTCTAATGGAGCTCAATTTATATGATAAAAAGGCGTTTGGAATTGTGAGAATTGGAAAATCTCCTTATTACAAAAGTAGGTAGGGTTTGGTTGGGAGGGCCAATTTGACTTTTTATTTCTGCTTACCCTCAATGACCGGTTTTTAGGCCTCCAGAAGGTTTCCTACTCACACACACACATATATTTTTCAATGGATTTTTGTGCATGGATGCTTCCTGCTCAAGTGAGTTTGTGGGGTTTCTGCGTATAAGTGGTTTCAATATTTATCCTTCTCTAATTGCAGAATCTATTCCCTTTTTGTCGCGTTTCAGGTCACACTTGCAGGTTTCAGGTCTGGCAAATTCTCGACATTAGTAGCCACAAATGTGGCAGCTCGTGGACTGGATATCAATGATGTTCAATTAATTATTCAGGTATGCTCGTTTTCATATTTGCATTCTGTGTAATATACCCAGTCTCTTACTTTTATTGTTCATTGTCTGTAGTGTGAACCTCCACGTGATGTAGAAGACTATATCCATCGATCCGGACGCACAGGGAGAGCCGGTAAATCTTGAAAAAAAAATAGCACTTCTGAAGTGTGTTTTTAGGTATCTAATTGCTGTAGTTTTATGAGAGTACTTAGAGGTGTGACCATATTTTCAGGCAATTCTGGAGTTGCTGTAATGCTTTATGACCCTAGAAAGTCAAACATATCAAAGATCGAAAGAGAATCTGGGGTGAAATTTGAGCATGTTTCTGCTCCTCAGCCAATTGACGTTGCCAAAGCTGCAGGTCTTAGTGCAGCAGAAATGATTACTAATGTCTCTGATAGGTATAATACGTGACGATAAGATGTTAGTTACATTCTAATGGTGATTGGGTTCAAATATTAATACATTTTTAATTGCAGCGTAATTCCTGCATTCAAGAGTGTTGCTCAGGAGCTTCTAAACACCTCAGGCCTATCTGCAGTAGATCTACTGTCAAAGGCTCTTGCTAAGGCTGCTGTAAGCTTTTCCAAATACTTAACTACATTTTTTCCTTGAATTTTTTAAAACTTGGATGCCATTTTATTTTTCCTGGTCTCAAATTGTTTGTTAAACTTTGCCTCATTCCATGGTGTGCAGGGCTACACCGATGTAAAGAAGAGGTCACTTCTGAGTTCTATGGAGAACCATGTCACCGTACTGCTTGAAGCTGGAAAGCCCATTTACACAGCATCGTGAGCACTTGTCACTTTTGCCTTATTTTGCTTTTAGGTCTTGCACATGATAACACTCGAATTGAAACCACTTAAAAGGATATTTACTCACTGCTGCCAGTCTTTCTTTTTAAGTTATCACATGTGAAGTGCTTACTAATGATAGGAACCAACTGTTTACTACATAAACTGACTGGAACACGTTATAAAACGATGAAGGTATATAAGAACTGTGTCAGTTAGTTTATATGGTTAAGGGTAAAATATAAATTGGTTCCATCCCCTGATTACGCTTTCTTTGATTATATGTGGTCGACTTCCATCAACTAGTTGCTTATATGTTTTGACTCTTGATTCCATCAACTTTGTCTCAGTTTTGCTTATTCGGCCTTGAGGAGGTTCTTGCCGGAGGAGAAGGTCGAGTCAGTGAAGGGTATGGCGCTAACAACTGATGGAAAGGGTGCAGTGTTTGATGTAGCTGCTGAAGATTTGGATATGTTTCTTACTGGTACTAAACACTTGGTTTCTTTCCTTACTCATTTATTTATATCTTGTAGATATTCATCAAGCGGCTTTGTGTACTCAAATTATGCCATTGACTTAAATTCTGAGCATTACAAATTTCTCTTTTATACCTGTTAATTATTCATGTTCTTAGCTGCTTTCTCAGTGTTGGTCTGTTCCTTATACGCTGTTATGTATATTTTGGGTGCAGGTTCGCAAAATGCAGCTGGTATCAGCATACAGGTCTTGGACTCTTTGCCGAGTTTACAAGAAAAAGAAGCAAGGGGAGGAAGATTTGGCGGTGGTGGCCGTGGTGGTAGTAGGTTTGGTGGAAGAGGAGGTGGCAGGGGTTTCTCTAATGGAAGAAATGATAGGTTTGGTGGCGGCGGTGGCAGAGGCCGCGGCAACTACAACAGATGGTGAAACCCATTGTTAGTCAGCAAGTCATCAAGTAACCTGTCCTGAGCAAACTACTAATAAACGTTGCACTGACAATTGCTTGAAGTGGCCGAGTGACTAAACTAGTTATTCCAAGTGGAGGCAAGAGCACATCCGACGATGAAGAAAAATATTCAGTAGAGGGCCTTGATTGGCTCATCATAGGTCTATTTTTTGCTTGATGCATATTCTGTCCACCCTAGTATCTATTTCATTGTTACAAGTTTTTTGCTCTTGTTTATTAGGGTTTGTTCTTTTTCCTTTTACTTTAGCAAGACTGGGATTTTCCTGCTTCCCACATTCTTATATGTAAGATCACTGTTTGTTTACTGCATTAAAAACAGAATGCTATTTATATTTTTTGATATTTTTGAATTTAAAATTCCAGTTAAGTTTCAACTAAACAAGAAAGAATCAGACCAAAAAAAACAACAAATGGCAGAGTAGCAGGGTATCTGAATCCTAACCAGACCTAAAATTAGTTTAGCACTAGGTCACTTTCTATTCACTAACCATTTAAGCACAAATTTTTTCTTCAAAACCTTGAGCACAGAAAAGCAAGCTCCGTGTTCAGGTTGAGACCTTTCGTTCAATCATGGCAAACTACAGACGAGCCAAGCTCGCAGTCGACGCCTTTCGTGACTTTACATCAAGAATCGTAACTAGACCAGAGCCCGTCTCCGGAGTCTTCTCCACCAAGTCTTCATCTTTGGGCCTCAAAACCAGCCAAGATTTCTGGGTTTTCTCCTTCCCATTCTATTTTACACAAACCAATTCCACACACACAGTAGAGATATTATGTGGATCGGCGGCATTTTGATCCACGCAGGTGGGCTGACCGGTTCAAGAGATCATAAGAGATATTTGATTTACCCCGGAATTTTATTCCTGTTGTTACTATTGTGGTTGGGCGGTGGGTTTTTTTTATCACCAATTATGAGACACTGCCATACACTAAACGTCGGCTTTTTATAATTCTGTCAACTGATTTGGAGAGGAAGCTGGGAGAGGAAGCAATTTGAGGAAATGAAAGCTTCACAATTTGAGGGGAAGATTTTGCTGGCTACACACCCGGAAAGAGTGAGGATTAGGGTGATTGCCAATGATATAATTGATGCGTTGAAGAGAGGGTTGAGCCATGATCAGGACATGGGGAATGCCTTGTAGGAAGTTGAGACTGTGCAGGCATTGATGAATGGTGAAGAGGGGAAAATGGAAGGGAAGTGTTCACTTGAGGATGAGAAGAAGGGTAAGGATAGTGGTGTCAAAGACGCCATTTCGCATTTGGTTGACTTGATTTGTTAATGATATGTTCCCTCCTCATTGATGCACTTTGAGACCTGATACTGTTAGGGATGGTGCTACAGGCACCTTGATAGGTTTGATCTTATATGAACTGAATTTTAATCACTAAGCTTTTGACTATCCTGATCCCTGGGGATTCTTTAGGTTTGCTCGATGTGTGTATAATTTTTCTCTTCTGATGTTTTCTCGTCATTTTGATGTAATGATTATCTCGGAACTATTATTTTCAACATTCACATTCTAGATCACATTCTTTTGATTAGGATGGAATTGGAAGCGGATTACATTGGCCTGCTATTGAATGATTCCTTATGCTGGATATGATCCGAGAGTGGCTCCAACTGTGTACGAAAAGTTGGGTGAAATCTTGGGTGGAGATTCTGCTCTGAATGACTATCTTACTACTCATCCATCCGGGAAAACGAGAGCAGAAATGCTGGCTCGAGCTAACATCATGGAAGAGGCACTAGCTATATATCAGGACGTAAGAGCAGGACGTGGGATTGAAGGGTTTCTCTAGGACAATACATTGTTTTCATTTTTTGAGTCATTTAGTTGTTTTTGATTTGTGTAGTTGGAAGACTTCTACAGCCTTGGAAATATGAATGGATGAAACTATACAAAGATACATGAAATATTAAGTTGTATAACGAATGTCGTCATTTTATTTTCATCACATGTGAGCCTCTTTAACTAATAATAGAAGCCAACTGATATTCTATTCTTCATAGAAGTCTCAAGTGATAGGAACAAACTGTATACTACATAACTGACTGGAACACTTGCTATAAAACGATGAAGGTATATATGAACTGTGTCGGTTAGTTTATTTGGTTACCAGTAAAATATAAATTGGTTCATCCTTGTTGAAACTTTCTCCGAGTATATGTTATCGACTTCCATCAACTTGTTGCTTATATGTTTTGACTTTTGATTCCATCAACTTTGTCTCAGTTTTGCTTATTCGGCCTTGTGGAGGTTCTTGCCGGAAGAGAAGGTCGAGTCAGTGAAGGGAATGGCACCAACAACTGATGGAAAGGGTGCAGTTTGATGTAGCTGCTGAAGATTTGGATATGTTTCTTACTAATACTAAATACCTGTTTTCTTTCTTTAACTCATTTGTTGATTTTCTCGTAGATATTCACCAAGCAGCTTTGTGTAATGAAATTATGCCATTGATTTAAATTCTGAGCATTACAGATTCATGTTCTTGGTTGGCTTTCTCAGTGTTGATCTGATCCTTATACATGTGTCTTCTCTCTATTTTGGGTGCTGGTTCGCAAAATGCAGCTGGTATCAGCATACAGGTCTTGGACTCTTTGCCGAGTTTACAAGAAAAAGAAGCAAGGAGAGGAAGATCGGCCGTGGTGGTAGTAGGTTTGGTGGAAGAGGAGGTGGCAAGGGTGGTGGTGGTTTCTCTAAAGGAAGAAATGATAGGTTTGGTGGCTGCAGAGGCCGCGGCAACTACAACAGATGGTGAAACCCACAGTGTTAGTCATCAAGTAACCTGTCCTGAGCAAACTACTAATAAAGGTTTCATTGACAATTACTTGAAGTGGCCAAGCGACTAAAATTATTTGAAGTGGAGGCAAGAGCACATCTGACAATGAAGAAAAATATTTTGTAGAGGGCCTTGATTGGCTCATCATAGGACTAACTTTTTTTTGCTTGATGCATATTCTGTACACTCTAGTATCTATTTCATTGTTACAAATTTTGTTCTTGTTTATTAGGGTTTGTTTCTTTATCTTTTATTACCAAGTCTGGGATTTTCGTCAGTAAAACAGAATGCTAGTTATATTTTTTGATATTTTGTTATGAGAAATTCTTGAAGTTATTATACAAGAAACAAGAAAGAAAGAAATTGCAGGGTTATCTAAATCCAACCAGACCAAAAGTAGTTTGGTACTGGGTTTAAATCCTGTACCTTTGACCTTATAAAATAGGTCCACTTTCTGACAGTTTCAACTTTCAAAGAATTCCTTCAGCTCCTTCCCTGTTTTCTTCTTCTAGTTGTTTCTTGGTAGACCAATTGGAGTCCCAATTGGAATAGGATTCAGACGACCCAACTCAAGCTAGGAATAGCGTTATTTCCCAAATTGGAATAGGAATCAGACCTTCCTATAAGATATGTTCCTCCTTAAACTAGGAATAGAAATAATCCCGTTTAAACTAGGAATAGAATTAACCTAACTCAAGCTAGGAATAGCATTATTTCCCAAATGCGACTTTCCTATATATATAGTGAACTACCCCATTGGGTTTTCCACAAATCATTACTTTGTGTTCATACGTTTGCTTAGTAATTCTTAGGATCAATTTCAGTCCTTGTGTTAAGTTCGTCTGCTGCAATGTCTATCAAGTGTGAGGCTCTGCTCCTACCACAAGATGAATTCATGACAAAGATAAGTGGAGGTCAACTTGAAGAAGATGGAAGTCTGAAGCCACTCTCTGATGATTTCTCGTTGGTTTTCAAAACGAGAACCAACAATAAGGAGAAATCTAACAATCCTTTGCGGAGGCCGGTTTTCAATAACCAAGAATGGGAAGTCCTCTTCAAGAATGTGATTGATGAGGATACGACATTGACTGTCACTCTTCCAAAAACTCGTGAGGGGACGAAACGTGATCATTCTTTAAGAAAGCCGATTAAAAATAATGAGCAATGCAGTGCCCTCAAAGAAGGAAAATTGGATCTAGAAACCCTTTGAAGAATCAGTGCTACTGATAATCTTCTTTGTTTTATATTTGTGAAAAGAAAAAAAAGTATATTTGTTCCTATGTATTAACCCATTAATATTGCCTGTACTTGTACTATTTTTATCAATTAATGAAATTGAAAAAATAGAATTCTGTAAGATTTTTTAATTTTTTAATTTGGTCATGATTCCCTTGTAAGCTTATATGATCTGAGGTCAATTATAATCTCTAACAATTTGATATTTTCTTATTTAAAATTCCTGAAGTTGTTATACAAGAAACAAGAAAGTAAATCCAACCAGACCTAAAAATAGTTGGGTACTAGGTTAAAATCCTGTCCCTTTGACCTTAAACAGTAGTGAAAACTACTTTCCAGTTTCTGACATGTCTTAAACGCATCGTTTCAACGAAGTCCTTCAGCTCCTTCTCTGTTCTCTTCTTCTTCTAGTTGGTTCTTAGCGAGACTCCTGAATTTTCTATGCACCAACCATTTAACCACAATTCAGATTCTCATTTTCTTCTTCAAAACATCAAATCAAATCCTCATTCAAAGTTGAGGCCTTTGGTGTCAAAGTTGAGACCTTTAATTCAATCATGGCTAACTACAGAAGAGCCAAGCTCGCAATCGACGCCTTTCGCGGCTTCACATCAAGAATCGTAGCTAGATCAGAACCCATCTCCAGAGTCTACTCCACCAAGTCTTCAACTTTGGCCTCAAAACCAGCTAAGTTTTCTGGGTTTTCTCCTCGCTATTCTATTTCACAGAACCCAATTCCGCAAAACCAACTGAGCCCATTTATCGGTTTTGCCAAGAGATATTATCATGTGGATCGGCGGCAGGTGCAGCATTTCCGGCAAAGAGGTCCGCGCCGGTGGGCTGACTGGTTCAAGGACCCGAGGAGGGCGTTTGTTACTATTGTGGTGGGCGGTGGGGTTTTTATCACTGTGTATTTTGGGAACTTGGAGACTGTACCATACACCAAGCGTAGGCATTTTGTAATTCTGTCGACTAATTTGGAGAGGAAGCTGGGAGAGCAGCAGTTCGAGGAGTTGAAAGCCGGGTTTAAGGGGAAGATTTTGCCTCCCATACACCCGGAAAGTGTGAGGGTTAGGCTGATTTCCAAGGATATTATTGATGCGTTGAAGAGAGGGTTGAGGCATGATCAGGGGTGGACTGACATGGGGTATGCATCGGAGGAGGTTGACCCGAAATTCGAAGGCCGGGGGAGTGAGAGTGTGCAGGCATTGATGGAGGGTGGGGAGGGGAAGGTGGAGGAGAATTGGTCACGTGAGGATGAGATTCTTGATGATAAGTGGATTGAGCATAGTAGGAAGAAAGGTAAGGATAGTGGTGTTAAGGATGCCACTTCGCATTTGGTTGATTTGAATTGGGAGGTTTTGGTGGTGGATCAGCCGATTGTCAATGCGTTTTGCTTGCCCGGTGGGAAGATAGTGGTCTTCACAGGGTTGCTTAAGCATTTTAGAAGTGATGCCGAGATAGCTACGGTAATTGGTCATGAGGTATGATGAGTTGTGGCTTAGGTTTTTTGGTTCTGTGTAGGTGTTAGTTATATGTTGGGGATTGGATAAAACTTGTCCTTTGTGTTGTGATTGGAAACTAGGTTGGGCATGCTGTGGCTCGACACTCTGCAGAGGGCATCACAAAGAACCTGTGGGTTGCAATCCTGCAACTGCTTCTTTATCAGCTTATTTCGCCTGATTTTGTCAACCCATTATCCAATCTTTTCTTAAGGCTTCCTTTTTCCCGAAGGTACGTTACTGCTGATTATCATTTGCTTACGGATAGAGGATTATGTGCTCTATGACTCTTCTTAGTGTTGGTTCGTTCTGATGGAGGAAGATGCATGCCTTGAATGGTTGCATATGTCTTCTTGTTATTTTTGTAGTGAGGTTTTTGGATCAGTATAATAGGACTTAAAGTGTAAAGGTTAGAAAAACTGATAGAATATCCCTAAAATGGTCTGACAGCTTGAGGATATCTTTAAACAGCTTTTGGCAAACACTTCTACTATTTTAAGTTCCCTGCATTGTTCCGAGCAATAGAATGATTTTGTCTCAGAATATGGTCAGCGTAAAAGTATTATGTAGCCATGTTAATCAACTAGGAGTCTAGGATATAAAACAGGGTACAGACAAAGACCAATGGCCATGGGCGGCAGGTGTTAAGAATGGAGGTGTAGTTGTTTTAAGACCCTTGGCACATTCAATCACAGAATTTACTAGTATAGTAGCATGATATTTTATAGCTTTTGATCACTAGTGCTTCAGCAACAAAGAATAAAAGATTATAGAGTTTGCCTGCTTAATGCGAAGAACGATTTTTACAACTTCAGGTTTCCTGCTTAATCATTTCAAACAGTCGATTGATATTAATCTCGTAACAGTTCAATATGAATCATTGCTATATAGATACATAGTTAGTTAATTAGGATGTTCAACCAAGCTAACATACAAAATCCCACTGATTGATTGTCAGGATATACATTGTTACAAGTTGTCAAATATATCGAGTTGTTCCATTGTTCTGAGACTCTTGGTGAATGTACTTAAAGATTCTTTTTAACCTGTTTCTTACTGTCTATTGGAATTTGACCTACTGTCTATACTGTCATACATTGTTGAACTTCTAATATCTGGTCTGCTGAGAGGATAAAGCCTTGCTGGATTGCTTACTCCCTTTTTGTTGGGAATCAAAGTATTCCAGCATTTTCTTTTTGTTAGAATTGCCGGTCTCAGAAGTAGTGGAATTGTGGCCGAAGTCTCCATACTTAGCTTGTTTGAGTTCTTACTTCTTAGTGATCTCTGATAACCTCTCGTGATTTGTTAATGCTCTGTTCCCTCATTGATACACTTTGAACCTGCTGTTGTTGGTGGTCCGACAGATACTTTATTAGGTTTGGTGTCATTGAACTGAATGTTAATCCTCAAGATTTTGACTATCCTGATCACCTGATGATTTTTTAGGTTAGGTTGGATGTGTTCATTATTTTGCTCTTCTGATGTTTTCTTGTCATTTTTACATCTTAATGTAATGATTATCATGGAACTATTACTTTCAACGTTCACATTCTTGCCTTTATTTAATTTGATTAGGATGGAATTGGAAGCGGATCACATTGGGCTGCTGTTGATTGCTTCTGCTGGATATGATCCAAGAGTGGCTCCAACTGTGTACGAGAAGTTGGGGAAACTCTCTGGTGGAGATTCTGCTTTGAGAGATTATCTTACTACTCATCCATCCGGGAAAAAGAGAGCTGAAATGCTGGCTCGAGCTAACATCATGGAAGAGGCACTAACTATATATCGCGACGTACGAGCAGGACGTGGGGTTGAAGGGTTTCTTTAGGACAATACGTTTTTTTGTTGAGTTTAATATTTTTTGATTTTGTGAGATGAATGAAACTATACATAGAAATGTGAAATATTATATCCTCTTACGTCCATAAATGTTCCCCTGATCAGCAGCTGATCAGGGATTGTGTGGTCACTCACCGTCCGATTTCAATCGGACGGTTGACAACTAAGTGATGAGATCTGTGGTGAGAGCTGTCAACCATCCGATTGAAATCGGACAGTGAGTGACCACACAATCCCTGCTGACCAGGGGAACGGGACTCCGTCCTATATAGGCATAGCTTCTTGATTTTATCCGTCAACCCTTTTAACTATGAGCAGTAATATTTGTATGCAACTGTTGGTCACAATGAGGGGTCAAAAACATGTATGCTGTTAACAAATATGAAGTCCCATTACGAATTTGCTGGGGTTGTTTTGCATGTGGAATTTTATTTCGCTCCCTTCCTGCCATAGGACAATGTAGATAGAAAGGGTGGCAACGGAAAGGATGGCAATTTGCCATGCAAATAAGCTTCTAGGTAAAAGAAAGGACTGGAGTTATATTGAATCCTTGACACTATCCATTGGACCAAAAAAATTAACAAATGCAAAAATAAACTAATATCAACAAAATTGAATCCTTGACATTATCCATTTGGACGAAAAAAAATAACAAATGCAAAAATAAACTAATATCAACAAAACTACAAAAGGAAGCTACTATAATAGACCTACATGGCTACGTTAACTTCCATTGCATAACTCCCTGCAATTAAGAATGATTTAATTAATTACCACCAATATCTTCCATATTCACTTGTACTTTTTTTTTTTTTTTTTTTGAAAGGCATGTACAGTATCTTATGTTCAACTTGTTTTGGTGTAGAATATATCGTATCTTTGTTTCACTAAAACTATAGGGTGTTCTAGACATTTTAATGAAATAAGCACCATGAAAGAATGGAAAATCAATGACAAATGAAACGAATGTGAGACAAATGACTTGCTCACTCAACACGAAAGTTATTTTCTGTTTTTGACAAAATAGAAAGAACAACTCCAAATTGGGTTGAAGTTAGTTTTGAGTGGAGTTGCTTTTTAACTTCCACCAAAACCCCAACTTACGCTTGGTAAAAATAACAAAATACAGTAAATCAATAAAAAGTAATTTTTACCCAAATTGTTGTCCGTGCACTCCAACCATGTGGCCTTTCCCTATATTCTTCTAAATCTTTCTTGTACGAGAGGACTCTTTCATCTTAATCATGTGCCTTTTAAGGGCAACTCCAACAATTGCCAAACTAGAATTTAGATGAATATATGACTTTGCATCTCCAACACCTGGTCTTGGTATTATAGGACTTGGGCTCATCCCAAGTCTCATATTTGAGACTTTTTCACAACTAAGACCCATCAGCAGAGCCGCACTGGTTTCAGATTGCTGAAGACGCGCACGCGCCTTGGTGCGCCAGAGAGAGTAAAGTCCAACTTAATGGAGCTGCTGTGGTGGGCCCGCGTTGTCCCCTAATGACTGTTGGGGGTAACAACGGTCATATTAATGGATGGTTCTTATTCGTCGATTTTGAATATGGACAGCTCCGATGTCGTCCACTTATATTTTTTTTTCTCATGCAACGGATATTTTAGTAATCTAACGGATCAGGTTTTATCAAAAAATTTGATCAAGCGCTCCTATTAAATAGAGACTTATTAATGCCAGTTTTATCCCAAAAAAAAAAATATATATATTACTAGAAAATTGAGGAAAAAAAATTATACCTGTTAGAACAGTAAATTGTAGGAAATTTTATAAATACCTATCAATTCTTTCCTAATTCCTCACACCAAACATCCTCCATCTCCTTCACAATTTCTCATGTATTCACCCATCTTCTTATTCTTAAATTTGTTTTCTCTTGGAAAAAATGGGTCCAAGAAAGGATTCTTGGAGGCACAATGAAGAAATTGTTCTTTGCAAAGCTTGAATCACCGTTGGTGGTGATGGTTGCGTCGGAAAACGTCGGATTTATTGTGGAATCGTGTTTCGGAGATGTTTAGGAGTCCAAATAGGTTTAGGACATGTTTTTTTTTTATGGTGTACAAATTTAAGTCCAAATAGGTTTAGGAGGGTAAAAATTAATTATCTGGATTAGGGCACTTGGATAAGAATCCTCTCGTAGATCAGTGTTAAATTTGAGACGTTTGTCAAGCTCGTGCTCGATAATTTCCGCGGATTCACATCAAGGATTGTACCCAAAGATGTAACTAGAAAGCCCATCTCGAGAATTTATTCCTTGTATTCGCCTCTGGCCTCCAGCAAACCTAAGTTTCCAGGCTTTTCTTCTTCTTCTTCGCGTAAACCAATTCCACAACTCCGAAGAATCACAAGAACAGCTCAGCACAGTCCTTTTTCCGGCTGTGCATATAGATATTACCACGGTGAGGATCGTTACCGCTCTGGCCGGTTCAGGACGAGGTGGCACGGCTGGTGCTCCTGGGTTAGGGCAGATCATAGGAGGCTGTGGGCTGCGCGTTTTTTGGGTTCTGGGGTTTTCGTTGCCGTGTGTTTGGGCAGGTTTGAGACTATTCCCTACTCAAAACGAAACCACTTTGTGATTTTGAGAAGAGAGTGGGAGAAGATGCTGGGGGAGTACACATTTGAGGAGATGAAAAAAGAGAAGACTACAGGCAGCATATTGTCTGATAGATACTTGCAAACCAGGCGTGTTAGGCGCATTGCCAATGAAATAACTCAGGCATTGATGAGAGGTATAAGTAGGGAGGATAAAGAGAAGGGGCGTCGGTGGTGGCGAGGCTCTAGAGTCGCCACTTCGCATTTGGATGGTTTGAAGTGGGAGATCTATGTAGTGGATCAGCCTATTATCAATGCATGTTGCTTGCCCGGCGGCAAGATTGTGGTCTTCACAGGGTTGCTTAGGCATTTTAAAAGTGATGAGGAGATAGCTACGATACTTGGTCATGAGGTATGAACTCGATCCATCTATGTTTTTAGTTATAAACCCTACATACCAAGATGATTTGAAATAATTGACTTCTGTTTTTGGTTGTGATTGAAAAACCAGTTTGGGCATGCTGTGGCTCGACATACTGCAGAGACCATTACAAACTACATGTGGCTTGTAATCCTGCAACTGATTTTCTTTCAATTTTTTAGCGGTGCGGTTGCTGCACACTCATTCGACAAATTGTCAAACCTTTTATTTAGTCTTCCTTTTTCCCGAAGGTAAATTTATCGAAGTTCTTCGTGAATCTACTCTTTACTTTGTAACAACACACTAACTAATGCTTAAGTAGATGCATGATTCATATAATATATATATATATATATATATATATATATATATATATATATATATATATATATATATATATATATATATATTATATGAATCGGCATAGCCTCCTCTGTTTTTCTTTTTCTAAATCTTTTATTAATATTTAAGTTACATGAATACATGTTATCTCCAATTCTACCTCTCTTAACTCTGAAGTTGTGTTGTTAATGATGTGTTTTCTTTCATCTCAGTGATGCACTATGAGATGTGATACGTACGTACTGTTAAAATAGTATAATTGACTAATAGTATTGGTAGCTTAAAATAGTTGAATATATAAGTCTAGTGTTCCAATAAACTACTAAAGCTACCCCGCAGACTACACATGTTGTGATTATGCTCTTGTTTATTGTGCATCTTCTCACATTGATGTACGCTGATAATGATCTCTATCTTGATATATAGGATGGAAATGGAGGCGGATCACATTGGGCTGTTGTTGCTTGCTTCTGCCGGGTATGATCCTAGGGTTGCTCCAGGTGTGTACCAGAAGCTTAAGCTTGCTGGTGAAACTCCAAACCAGAAAGATTATCTTTCTACCCATCCAACCGGGAAAAAGAGAGCTGAAAAGCTGGCTGAAGCTAACGTCATGAAAGAAGCACTCTCTATATACCAGGATGTACAAGCAGCACGTGGGGGCCGTAGAGGTTTTCTTCGAAGATGATCGATCCCTGTGACAGCTATAAGAGGAGAATTATTTTCAACTGATTTTGTCTTTGAATCAAAGTACCAACAGCCCCAGCCTTGCTCTTCTGCAGTATATATCTCTGGTGTTTTATCTTACAAGTGGATTTGAAATCACAATGACATTCACAAATCACAATACAAGGTACTATAATCTATAAAATTGCAATCCAAGAAAAAAAATCTATAATATAAGCTACAAAGGATTCTGAAATGTTTTCACAGGTGTGCAAGCAAGTATTCCATTTGCACCTATTGGATTATTGAACATGTACAATTCCGGTGGAGCTAGCTGTTAACAGTATTGACTTACTTCAGTGATGACTCTAGTTGTGAGATACATATCAAGGGAAGAGGGGCTGGTAGTTTTGGAGCATACTCAAGTTCAAAGCCTAAATCTTGCTCGGTGAACTCGAAAGATGAGGGATTTTAATTCAGAGGTGACGACAATCTTCTGACAGTAACAATTCATGCCACAACTAGTTCTTGGAACATTAGTTTCTGTTCTTGAGGCCTAATTCTTTTCCCAGCAAAGCTTCACATCTAACAACATTTAGACAGATTTCATAGTTAGGAGTTTAAGTAATCCTTATAGTTAATTTGCATCTACAAAGAAATAGAAGCTACTTCATAGTATTAAATGCATCCAATCATTCAACAATATAAACACTAAAATCCATAAATATTCCGAAAATAAAATTAAACAGCACATTCAGCTCAATTTTAGTTCGGATATATTGGTTTGAGGAGAGAGATAGAGGGAACCAGATAGTCAAATTGTGGTTTAGACTTTCGACCAACCAAATCTAGTCTCTGTTTTTAAAAAGATGTCAAAATGTTGTCAAGTTTGTAGTACGTAGTCTGGTTCGTTTCCAAAGATATTGAAACTAAACCAAACTAATTTGGTTTGGTTTGTTTTTTTACCTTCATTTGTTCTACTTTTGTTATCAGTGATAGTTTCGGTCGCGATATTTCGGTGAACCTCAATACAAGACACAAAAAAATTAAATTTTTTTATCAAGCTGATTGACCAATCAACAACAATTAACCTCCGACCCCGACATAAATTTATTTGAAGTAAACATAAGATTTATTGACAAAAAGCATGCTCCTTTAAGTTAACCTTGAGTCCAGATAGGTTTAGGAGATGTTTCTTTATGTAGTGTACAAAAATTAATTATTTGGATTAGTGCCCTCGGACAAGTCTTGTCCCATTATAGGTTTCTATTTTTTTTTGAGAAGGTCCCATTATAGGTTTCTTCTCGTAGATCAGTGTTAAATTTGAGAGGTTTGTTCATCATGTCATACAATAGAAGAGCCAAGCTCACGCTCGATAATTTTCGAGGATTCACATTAAGGATTGTACCCAAAGATGTAACTAGAAAACCCATCTCGAGAATTTACTCAACGTTGTATTCGACTCTGGCCTCCAGCAAACCCAAGTTTCCAGGCTTTTCTTCTTCTTCTTCTTGGTATAAACCAATTCCACAACTCGGAAGAATCACAAGAACAGCTCAAAACAGTCCCTTTTTAGGCTGTGCCAATAGATAGTACCACGGTGAGGTTCCAAACCGCTCCGGCCGGTTCAGGACGAGGTGGCACGACTGGTGCGCCTGGGTTAGGACAGAAAATAGGAGGTTGTGGGCTGCGCGTTTTTTGGGTTCTGGGGTTTTCATCGCCTTATGTTGGAGCAGGTTTGAGACTATTCCCTACTCAAAACGAACCCACTGTGATTGTGAGAAGAGAATGGGAGAAGTTTCTGGGAGATTTAACATTTGTGATGATGAAAATAGAGGGAACGATAGGCAGAACATTACCTGATGGAGACTTGCAAACTAGGCGTGTTTGGCGCATTGGCAATTAAATAACTCAGGGGTTGATGAGAGGCATAACTAGGGAGGATCAAGAGAAGGGACGTCGGTGGTGGCAAGGCTCTAGAGTCGCCACTTCGCATTTGGATTTTTTGAAGTGGGAGTTCTATGTAGTGGATCAACCTGATATTATCAATGCATATTGCTTGTTCGGCGGCAAGATTTTGGTCTACACAGGGTTGTTTAGGTATTTTATAAGTGATGAGGAGATAGCTGCCATACTTTGTCATGAGGTATGAACCCGATCGATCTATCTTCTGTTATAAACCCTAAATACCAAGATGATTTGAAATAATTGACTCCTGTTTTGGTTGTGATTGAAAACCAGGTTGGGAATGCTGTGGCTCGACATTATGCAGAGGCCATTACAAAATACTTGTGGCTTCTAATCCCGCAACTAGTTTTCAACTTCTTTCAATGTTTTAGCGGTGCGGTTGCTGCGCATGCATACACATTCGACGGATTGTGCGACCTTTTATTCACTCTTCCTTTTGCCCGAAGGTAAATTTTTTGAAGTTCTTTGTAAATTTACACTATACTTCATATTCCTACTACAGTTGTACATACTAAGTAATGCTCGAGTACGTGATACGCTCAAAATAGACGCTCAATTTAACCCTGCAATGATGTAGTCGTCAGTAGTAAAGGATAAGCAAGGATCGTTCGATGCCAGAGATTGAGGGTAACTATATTAATCACACAAAAGAAAACAAAACTAAACTAAACTAACAAATAAAAAAGAATAACAAAATCTGAACTAAGCCAAAGAAAACGTCAAACACTAGAAAAGAAGAAAGAAAGATTTAGCCACACATTGTCTTAAAATTCACAAAGAGGGTACTGCAATCCTAAAAACCGTAATCCTAACAAAAGTGATTTAGCCACACATTGTCTTAAAATTCACAACTAAAAATATATGAGTTTGAATTACAAGAAAGTAAAAACCGTAAAGGAGAGAAGATGAGAGCCACGCACTACGTCAATAATAGCTTCAGACGACAGTTTTGGACTGTTGTCTGATGACCTTGTCTGCTGTTGTGAAAGCCTGTGCCGTCTGATTGGAGAATCAGACAATAGCAGGAAACTGTCGTCTGATTTGCTTTTGTACGAGAGCAAGCATGTACAAGTCTATTGTCTGAACACCAGAAAAAACAACAGATCTAGATGCCAAGTCTGTTGTCCAAAGCAAAGTAAGTCAACAGTAGCCTAACAGAAAGCAGCTTGTGAAGATAAGTCAGACAACAAAAAAGTGAGAAAACCATTGTCTGTTTATATTTAATACAACCGAAGATGTTATTTTGTTGTTGTATGTTTTCTAATTAGCCAACTACGTATGTTCGGAAAGTATTGTAATTAGGTTGTTCATACAACAGTTTTTGCATTCTTCTTAATGTTCAATTGTTAGACAATACAATTAGACAATAGGTTTTAGCTGGAATTGAATTGTCTGAGAGAGAATCATAACACATCCAAATTAAAACACATCCATTGATTCCAATTTTTTTTTTATTCCATCAATAGTATGTTCATCCCAACATTAATATATATTAATTAACCCTGCCTATATATATACCCCTAAACATAAAGGCCAAAAACATAATGAACATCTAAGAATAGCAGCATTAGTATATTTAGAACCCTCCCGCTGTAGCTGGGTCTCCTCATGCTCTATGCAACATATGCTGGTTTTGAGCAGCACTGCCAG
The DNA here is from genome assembly GCF_958449725.1 of Rosa rugosa. Classification (NCBI taxonomy): domain Eukaryota; kingdom Viridiplantae; phylum Streptophyta; class Magnoliopsida; order Rosales; family Rosaceae; genus Rosa; species Rosa rugosa. The sequence continues at coordinate 50,213,199 of NC_084825.1, forward strand.
TACTTCCCAGTAGTAGCAATCATGAAGTCATGAAATACCACTGCATTCTGAAGTGAAGCCCAGATAGCCAAGATAGTAAGACCTGCAAATTCATGCATATTAGTTTCAATCAAACAAGAAATCTCTTTATGCATAAACCATCAAGATATAAGAAGCCCAGATAGCCAAGCTAGTAAGACTCGTGCCACCAAGAGATGCAGCTGATCTTCCCATATTAGTATGTATATAGTACAAGGAAAACTGAAGCAAAAGATCAGATAAGAAGCTGAGAAAAGATGATGATGAAAATAACAAGTATGCTTGTCAACCTGCTACTAAAGAATAGTTCAAAATCAACTAAGATCAATTATCATGCCAACATCAAACTCAATTTGGGTAGAAGGAAATCAAAAACCAAAGATGAGATTGAAGCTAGTAAAGCAGTCATTGTGTATCTTAGAGAGAGTACTTGTGCACGTTATACTTGTGTCATGGAACTAATAATTATCTGAACTATAAACTGAACAGTGATATTACCTCTTAATGGAATTAATTCCAAAGGAATTTGAGGAATCCTGATAAGGAAAGAGGATAAAGAAAAGCTGAAACTCGAAATCTGCTGATTTCTGACCAACCTCTACTCAGATCGATGTACAGACTTCATTACAGATCTGATCGCACTGATTTTTGGATATGTTATAGAAGAGATGATTATGAACAACTTTGATGAAGAACGTTTTTCGATCAGAGGCTTAGATATAGGTGCATTAAGGCATGCAAATTGACTGACGTAAACAGGGCTAAGAGAAGCTTCAGGAGGAGAAGAAAGGGGAGATTTTGTTTTCTGGCAGAAAAAGGTTAAGCTTGTTTCTTAAAGAACTACTTTTGAGAATTGGGCTTAATAAGGTTAGTCTCGATGGAGTTCTCTAAAAGAGGTTAATGATATGGGATGATAATAAAAACTTAAGAAAATATGTTAGGAATATAAATTGTAGAAAAGAGATAATTATTTAAAAGTAATATAGAAGTTGAACAAATTTTGCAAGAATTGTCATAAGAGATATGTTGAAGATTAGGAAACAACCAAAAACGTATCCGTCGAAACTCAAAAGAGACACTTGAAATTTCCGGGTCTCACAAGCATACCCCAACTAAATTTCTACACATACAACCATGTTCTATAATTAACATCTGCAACTTGTAAAAAACAGATAAATAAATGGCTCTCTACTAAAACAGAACCAAAATGATGGCAAACTTACATTGTAAGACCTAGTAAGCTCTCCGAATTTAAACACAACATAATTGGTCATTCGCGACGTGGGTTGATGAAATTCACCTTGTTCTGCTCCACCAAGCTTCTCTAATCCACACTACATTTCACAAACACAATCAAAATTAACAAACCACAACAGTAATTCACTCTTAAGCAATCAATTTGAGCACCCAACTACTACAATCCTCTGCCAAAGAATGGTGTAACATACGGCTCAAAATTTTAATTGTATCCTAAAACCAAAGATTAAGCAAAAGAGCACTTAGATACGACATAGCATCCAAACAAAGACAGAACAAAGTTTAACACAAATTTTACATAAGTACTAGTTTCAAATCAAAGACAGAACAAAGTTTAACACAAATTTAATGATCCAAAGTAAAAAAAAAGATGGGATTACAATGCCATACCTCAGTGTGGTCAAGGGCAAAATGAAACGCTTTTACAGGAGGGAATTGGTCCACCAGCCTTTGAATGTACCTAAAGCCTGCAGAAGAAGAGAGGCAGATATAAACCAGATGATACCTTGGTTTTCATGAATGTAAAAGTTATGACAACTTACCTAAAGTCATTCCTGCCATAGAAGCAGCAGACTACTTGCAAAGATGTTTCTATCCAAACAATCGAAACAATTTTCATCAGTGCTTAAACATTTCATCAAACAAGTACAAGTAATTATAGGGAAATTACCTCGAAATATTACTTCGAATTTTATCGAACGTCGAATCCCCTGAATGTCAGTAAATGGGTTGCAATGGAACCACTCAGGAGAGGCGCTTCTCTTAGCCATCGACGGTTAAAGTGGACAATTCGGAGGTTTTGATTAAGGGTATGTAAGATGATTGGGAGGTTCAGCAAGCAGCTTATGAATGCCAATCAAATCCCTCTTCCTCTCCCTCCCTCTCTCCCTCAGTAGAGTCTATACGAGAGATTCATTTGAAACAACAATGGAGAAAAGAGCATACTTTATATCAATCAATCACCATCATTCATTAAGGTGGAGTGTTATCATCTATCTATCCATGACTACTGTCTATATCTTTATATATAAGGCGAAGGCCAAAATACCTCTTCCCGTCCGTCGCGTTCGTCGCCTAACAAGGAAATTAAAACCTAATTACTCCAATTCAGGTAATCGAATTAAAAAGAAGAAAACCTAAATCCCTAATTTGGAAAGAAAATGGAATCCAACACAAAAACATATTTGAGAAAAAGCGTAACAAGGAATTGACGAACTGAAGAATAAAGAAAAGAGAAGAGGGATAGGGAATCGTACGGGAAGGGAATCCAACCAAAGCTCGGCCTTGATCTTGTCGTCGTCAGTCTCGTCCTTGATGAAATCGAAGAAGCGCGGGGCTGAGAACTCATAAATCTCGTCGATCATCATCATCGTTGAGGACGTCATCGTGTTGGGTTCTTCCGTCGCCGACGGCATTTGGTGTCTGAGAAATCCTTCTGGTCTTAATGTGTGAGAGAGAGAGAGATAGAGAGAGTGGAGACGAGTATAAGTGTGGGAATTTTGGCCAAGTGCTAAAACGACTTCGTGTTATTTATTGAAATGGAGGGAGTCGATAAATTGAATTTTGGCTAAATGTGGGAATTCAATTAGGGCAGCAGCGTTTAAAAATTTAGATAACAGAAACACACAATTATTGTCGGAAGGAGAGTTGCACAACAGACATAGAAAAATTGTTGTCTGAATATATAGTCAGACAACATTGAATACTAACATTATATGAATAATAATCGCACAACAGACACAAAACAAAAACTATTGTCAGACAATATAGTCAAACAACATCAAATATTAACATCATCTGAATAACAATCGCACAACAGATACAGAAAAACTATTGTCTGAACTAAATTACTCAGACAACATCAAAGTGCTACCATTGTCTGAATAATAGTTGCACAATAGAGAAGTAATAACTATTGTGTGATTAAAAACAATCAGACAACATATTTTCTCAACTATTGTGTTAATCAACCTTGGACAACATCAATGAAATAACTGTTGTCTGAATTGATTGATTCAGACAACATCAGAAAAACAATCATTGTCTGATTTATGACTCCACAACAGCATTGTAACAACTGTTGTCTGATTCAAAAATTCAGACGACAGAATAATTTTTGCTGTCGTCCCAAAGTATCAGACGACAGTTAAAAATTCTGCAGTTGTCTGAAGTGTGTTGTCTGAAGCTATTATTGGCGTAGTGACGAATTCACTTTTAGGCAGCCTTGAACGCAAGAACTCCCCTCAAGATGGTACACGGCAAGGCTTGGTGATGATGGATGATGGTGTGCACGGCTTTTGCTTCTTGAAGGACTTGGGAATTTCAAGACTTTGTGTGCTAGGGTTTAGGGCAGAAGATGGCGCTGTAGGGTGGTTGTTTGCAATGTGTTCTGCTGCTCTATATATATGTGGAGCACCCCCAAGTTTCCTTTTCCAATTCTGCTTTGAAAACCTCCCCTAGTTGCTTGAGGATTACTCTAATTAGTGCACAATTAAATGATTTTCAAGCCTTAGTAATCTTTCCAATATGCTGAGAGACTTCGGCAGTGGAATATTCAATACCAATGCAGTGAAACTTGCTGGGATAATTTATGAAGCTGTAACCTGTGACCGAGCAATAGAGATCCAAGTAAGCTCCAATGTTCAGCAATCATATAGCATTTTTTTTTTTGTAGCTACATTAATTTTGCTTTTTGTTTGAAAAGATAAATAAATCAATGTTGGTGTTTGTTGGAAGGACTTGTTTAGGAGATCATCTCTAGATTCAATCATCAAGATTCTACTTGATATTGAATTAGACACCATGTGTGGAACAAATGAAGAAGGTATCCGGTTTTCCAATGCATTTGATGAAGCAAACGAAATTACCCTGTATCGGTATGTTGATTCCTTCTGGAAGGTAAAACGGTTCTTAAATATTGGATCTGAAGCAGTTCTAAGGAATAATATCAAAGTGGTAGATCAATTTGTGTATAAACTGATCAACAAGAAGCTTGAAACAGTCCACAGTTCAGAAGATGAGTCAACTGTGAGTTGCTTCCAGGCCATCTGTTTGTTCTATATAACTATATTGAATTAATTTAGAATTTGTTTCATTGTAATTATTATTCATGTGGATAATTGGCAGTAAAAGAAAAGAGACTTTATTTCAAGGCTTTTGGAATTGAGAGAAACTGATCCAAAGTACTTAAAAGACATGATCCTCAATTTTATTGTTGCCGGAAAAGACACAGTGGCTACCAATCTTTCGTGGTTTCTCTATGTGCTCTGCAAGCATCGCCATATACAAAAAAATATTGCACAAGAAGTTAGAGAAGCAACAAGTCTGAATAATAGCTCAAGCATTGATGAACTTGCAGCCATCCTTACTGAAGAAGCCCTTGACAAAATGCAATATCTCCATGCAGCTTTGACTGAGACACTCACTCTACCCTGCAGTACCTGTGGTAATATATGACATGTTAATACAATCCAATACATGAATGCAATGTACAAGCATAATGCAAGTTTTAGGTGATAAACATAACAGTCAGTATCGGCTGTTATGATTTAAAATAGCTTATATTACTTTTTAACTAGTTAATTTGTAAGATTTGGGGTCATTCACAGGATGCAAAGGTTTGCTTTTCTGATGATACTTGGCCAGATGGATTTACGGTCCAAAAAGGAGATATGGTGGCATACCAACCTTATGCCATGGAATTTATGTGGGGTGATGATGCAGAGGAGTTTAGGCCAGAGAGATGGCTCGACCATAAAGGCCTTTTCCAGCAAGAAAGCCCTTTTAAGTTCACAGCCTTTCCAGCTTTCCATGTATATCTCGCATCTAGCACAATTAGTTAACACACTAAGGAACATAATGGCCAAGTTATTGGAGTTCTGAGAAACATGATTTGTGATTTCACAGGCAGGTCCAAGAATCTGTCTAGGAAAGGAATTCGCTTATAGACAGATGAAGATCTTTTCGGCTGTGCTTTTAGGCAACTACATATTCAAGATGAGTGATGAAGTAAAAGTGGTAAATTACAAGACTATGATCACCCTCCACATTGAAGGAGGCCTTTATGTGCATGCGTCCCCAAGATCGGGTCATGGAAGAGCTTAGATAGATGCTTTAAACATCATTCACTGCCTAATGCTAGAAATGTATGTTTACACTCGAAGTTTCACTTATTCTTGCCGCAATAATACTGCGGTCACCAGTTGGTGGTATTGTATTGTACTTTAGATACTGCTGTCGACGAGTATAGTTACTATGCTTCACCATAGTTAATTGTACTGGACCATTGCTTCATTGGACCATTAATTGTTCCGCTGTTGCCTTTCCTCCCTCTGGGGCATAATGGTTAAATGAAAAACATGTGATCAAATATCCCTCCAAAGCTTGTAGTTTCAAGTTTCTACTTTAACTGATGAAACAAAATCAAGTAGTCATTGATGAAAGACGGGAAGTCCAGGAGGCTTTAGCCTGATTGAGTTTGATGGAGAGATGTTCTTGAATTCTGAATCGATATATCTGTACGTGAGAGGTTCACTACAACATGCACACTACCCGATCGATCTGTACGTGAGAGGTTCCTACAACAACACACCACCCGATCGATGTGAAACTAAAATTTTTCTTTCTTGAGAAGTTGGCTTCTTTGATCATTCATGTCTCTATATATAAGCCAATTTCCTAAATTCTTCTAAATCTGCTGGCTTGAGATATATGTGATGGAAACTTGGCCGGCCATGTCGTTTTGTTAATCCAATTACAGTAGAGGAATAAAAAGCTTGCATCCAACTTCAGAGATGATGTGAATTTTTTTTTTTTTTTTTTTTGTGGGTACTGGACTTGACAAAGAGCAAGCCCAAGAAGATGGAATAACTGAGCCCAAACTTCAGAGTTCATTATCATTTGTCAGGTAGTTATCAGTCTCCTCAACTTTAATGGAGTCTTCAATTTTCCGAACAGCGTACTAATGGAGTCTTCAGTTATCAATGTCCTCAACTTTAATGGAGTCTTCAATTTTTCGAACAGCGTACTAATGGAGTCTTCAGTTATCAATCTCCTCAACTTTAATGGAGTCTTCAATTTTCCGAACAGCGTACTAATGGAGTCTTCAGTTATCAATGTCCTCAACTTTAATGGAGTCTTCAATTTTTCGAACAACGTACTAATGGAGTCTTCAGTTATCAATCTCCTCAACTTTAATGGAGTCTTCAATTTGCTAGATAATTGCTGAGTTAAGTCAGTTAACAGAGTACTGATGACACGTTACTGATGACATTTTATGATAAAATTTGATGACATTTTATGATAAAATTAAGTTTGACTTGTTTGGATTTTCTATTTCTTCTTTTCTGTTTTGCTAAAAGTTTTTTTTTTTAATAGGCTGATAAACAAATTATGCAAGGTGTAATTTCAATTTACTTGCATAAATAATTTAGTCTTTACTGAAAGTCAATATGGCTTCTTCGTCTAAATCGGCAGGGGTAAAGATATCTGCTAGCCATATTTATCTTTTTCATAACCTAATTAATCTTCTTCTACGCAGTCAACTTCATAGTTGATATACAGTGTGTATCTGTGTGTGTGTCTATATATATATATATATATACAGGGCCCTTTTAGGGAGGGATCCATTTTTTTGGTCTTTTCTAGGGATAGGGCATTAGACCAACTTTCCGATAATATTTTTGCATCTCAACCGTTCAGTTTTTAGGTCCTAATGTGTAGATCACTTCTGCAAATTTTCAGCGAAATCGGTGATCTAAGGCATTCAAAATGGCGATTTAAGATAATAGGAATGAACGGTTTTTAGTTTGACAGATTTGGTTCGTCAGTTGATTTAATCTAGTTTGATACCTTAACGATCACCAATTTAGCTGAAAATTTGTAGAAATGATCTATACATTAGGACCTAAAAGCTGAACGGTTGAGATGCAAAAATATTATCTAAAAGTTGGTCTAATACCCTATCCCTAGAAAAGACGCCCTTCTAGTGAGGGATCCCTTTTTTTGGTCTTTTCTAGAGATAGGGCATTAGACCAACTTTTCGATAATATTTTTACATCTCAACCGTTCAGCTTTTAAGTCCTAATGTATAGATCATTTCTGCAAATTTTCAGCTAAATTGGTGATCGTTAAGATATCAAACTAGATTAAATCAACGGATCAACCAAATCTGTCAAACTTGAACCGTTCATTCTTATAATCTTAAATCGACATTTTGAATGCCTTAACGATCACCGATTTCGATGAAAATTTGCAGAAGTGATCTACACATTAGGATCTAAAAACTGAACGGTTGAGATGTAAAAATATTATCGGAAAGTTGGTCTAATGTCATATCCCTAGAAAAGACCAAAAAAAGGGATCCCTCACTAGAAGAGCCCTGTATATATATATATATATATATATATATATATATATATATATATATATATATATATATATATATATATCAATGTGTGTTTGGGTTATATATCTCTGTATATCTGAAAACTATAATGGAGTGCTTGAATTTGTAGGTACAATGGCAGATGTCGGACTCTGTTAGTTTCGCCGAAATTCATTTACACTAATGTCCTTGCGCGGGAGAATAACAACAAATAACCACCCCTGTAAGTTGTTGGAATTCGTACTATAATAATTCAACCACATCTAATTCAGATAAACAATGTCCACTAGCTAGGTGTCTCCTCCTTTAATGGAGTGGAGCCTTGAAGTTTTGTGTAAGTTGGCACAATGGCAGTTGATGAAACTGTTCCCATGCAGTCTGCTATGTTCATTTG